>NC_136059.1:305902259-306439759 GCF_964261635.1 Lissotriton helveticus
TCCTGCCATACCCAGTTAAGATCATGGAGAGGCTTGTCAGCAGGTCATTAGCCCTCTTTTTGGAAACCAACAACATCCTTGAAGAGGAGCTATTCGGTTTCAGACCAGCTCATGGAACCGAGTCAGCTTTGCTGACGGTTTTGGACGACCTACGACTGAGGGCGGACAGGGGAGAATCAGCAATTTTAATCTTGCTAGACTTGTCCGCCGCTTTCGATACTGTGAGCCACAATATTCTGCTGACAAGACTAGAAAGCATTGGAGTTGGGGGAGCGGCGCTCGACTGGTTTCACTCCTATCTGACGGACAGATGGCAGGCAGTAACAATCCCCCCGTACCAGTCTGAGTTTACTACAGTTCCACATGGGGTCCCACAGGGGTCTGCAATTAGCCCGATACTCTTTAATATATACATGCAACCCCTGTTGGGCATCATCAAGACCCATGGCATCAGCGTGATCAATTATGCGGACGACACGCAACTGATGATTTCCCTTGATGGGACACAGGCAAACTCCCTTGAGACCTTTCACACCTGTATGTTGGAAATGTCATCCTGGCTAAATCAGAACTCGCTACAATTTAATAGTGACAAAACCGAAATACTACATTGTAAAGTAGGCAAAATCACTAGAAATCTACCCATAGACTTCTGGCCTCTGGAGCCAGGAGAATCATTGACCCCAGTAAAATCAGTGAAGAACCTTGGAGTCAGCTTTAATGACAGCCTGAGCCTAGAGACCAATGTTAATAAGCAGGCCGGTAGCTGCTTCGCCTTAATGCGAGGACTTCGAAAGCTACTACCCCTTTTACCATCACAGGTCAGAGCTACCATAGTCAGGAGCACTATTCTAAGCCGCCTGGATTACTGTAACGCTCTGCTACTGGAATCCCCTGCCTATCTGATCTCCAGATTTCAGAGCATCCAGGCGGCTGCAGCAAAACTGGCACTATCCAGAGAGCGAAGATCCTCTACCACCCTTGCTCTGGCCGACCTACACTGGCTACCTATACATCAGAGGATTCTCTTCAAATCCCTATGCACGGTGTTTAAAGCAGTGCATGGGTTGGGCCCCCGACCACTTCAAAACAAATTCAAGTGGTATGAACCCACTAGGTCCCTTCGTTCTTCCTCATCCAATCTTATCAACGTACCCAGGATTAGAAAGGCCACCTGCGGAGGCAGAGCCTTCAGCATAGCGGCAGCCCACCTGTGGAATAGACTACCCATTGAAATCAGGAAAACAGATGATTTGATGGCCTTTCGAAAAAAGGTGAAAACGTGGCTCTTCCCAAAAATCTAACCCCAACTCTTGATATCCCTCATGCCCATGAGGCGCAGCGTGAATTAGCTATGTGAACACAGCGCCAGGATGCCCGTAGGGTTACAGAAGCGCTCTATAAATACTATAAATAAATAAATAAATAAATAAATAAATAACAGTAGTTTCGCAACTGTGAGACTGTCATTTCTTCTCGTGGGATATGCATTCACCCATCATGAAAACAAGCACACTATGACAAGGACATACTTCATTCCGTTGCTTGGAGGCAACTCTATGAAATCTAGCTGTAATCACGTGAATGGCCCTTCTGCCTTTCTAATTTTTCCCCAACTAACCACTGTTTTCCTGCCTGGATTTTGCTGCTGCTAAATTAAGCATCTTTGGCAACAGCTCTCTGCAACTGCTCTAAACCTTGGATTGAAGAAGTCAGAAATCTCCTCTGCATCCATAACTGGCCAAAATTATGCACAACCCCGAAACCATACTGACTGTCCATAAATATGGTTATTTTCCAATTTTTCCCAATTGTGCATGCCTTAGTTAAGGCCACCAATTCGACTGCTTGTGCAGACTTGACTCCCGGTAAACAGGATGCTTCAACAACCCCAGGTATTTTGCATACAGCATACGCTGCACTGATCCCTCCTCCCTCCATTCTCAGGCATGAGCCATCTACAAATAATTCATGATCTGGTTCTTCGGAGGTTCTTCTTATATATTAGGGCGGGGCTTGGTGCACATCTCAATCACATCCAAGCAATCATGATCTACCTCATCTTTCACTTCTTCACAACGTGGGTCTGGTAATAGTGTGGCTGGATTTACCCTTATACACCGAATCACTGTAACATGTTCTGCTCCAAGAATCTCTCTTTCAAATTTAGTCATCCGACTAGGAGTAAGGTGCTGTCTTGTTAAAAGGATCTAGACTGAATGTGGGACATAGACTTTAACAGGATGTCCCATCACAATTGACTCATTCTGGTCCAGACTCCTACAGGTAGCAGCTACTGCTTTTAAACAGCCAGGTAAAGCTGAAGCCACAGGATCCAAAGTAGCAGAAAAATATGCCACTGGACATCGGCTTAATCCATGCTTTTGTGTCAAGACTGAAAGTGCGCAATTCTTTCTTTCACAACAGAACAGTGCAAACCCTTTCATATAATAGGGCATACCTAAAGCAGGGGCCTCACACAGACAATTTCGCAACTTCACAAATGCTTCCATACATTCATCGCTCCAAACAATTGGATCTTTCGCTCTTTTTCGTGTCATCTGAATCAATGATTTTGCCAGCAGGGAAAATCCAACAATCCACTGCCGACAGTATCCAACTACTCCAGGAAACATTCTTCTATCCTTTGCATTTGTGGTAACTGCATTTGCTTAATATTTGTAATTCTTTCTGGGGTCACTTTTCTCACTCCTCTTTCAATCTTGTGGCCTACATATCTAACTTCTTTTTGACAGAATTGCAACTTTTCTGGTGACACTTTGTGTCCTCCATCAGCCAAATGGTTCAGCTACGCAATGGCATCGGTAACACAATCTCCTCGTGATTTTGATGCCACTAATAGGTCATCAATATATTGTACCAGGACTGAATTTTTGGGCATGACTAATTTTTCCAGACACTTTTTCAGAATCTGATTGAAAATTGAGGGACTCTCTGTATACCCTTGAGGAACTCAGACCCGGTAGGAGTGGGTAGGTCGAGACACAGCGTGATACTGGCACGATTTACATGAGGAACCCCTCGTGTAAAACCTACTGGGTACTGTTGATGCCTGGTTAGTCTACATCATTGGGTATTTCCAGTACTGACAGGTACACAAATAGGTAGTTGCTTGGTTGATGTGAGTATGATTCAACGTCACCAATTTTAAAGTGTAGATAGACTTCACTGTTCTGGTCCTGACGAATCGCCTGTAGATTATACGTAGAGCGAGGAACATGTTGACCTGTTCACCAATAAGTACGCTTCAACCTAAGACATTAAGCTTAGTTGAGCGCCTTAGTGTCTGTTTTTATTTAGGGTAGGAGACCTAGGGCCAGATGTAGGTGCCCAAATACCGGTCGGAAACGGCCGAAAATACTGATTTTTGGCCGTTTCCGACCGGTATTTGGGCATTGTTATGTAGGGGTGTTGAAAACATACATATTCGGTAATTTTACCGAATCGGTAAAATTACAGAATCGGTAAATTTACCGAATCTGTAAATTTTACCGATTCGGTAAATTTACCGATCGGTAAAATTACCAAATATGTATTTTCAAATGTAGGTAGCACTCTTAACAGTGCTACAGGGCTTTCAGGATTCGTTATTTACCATGTAATACTATTACATGGTAAATAACGAATCCCTGTGTACATGCACATCTGTGCATGTACACCTGTTCCATGTGGCACACAGACATGCCCTAAGGGCATGTCTGTGTGTCACATGGCACACAAGCCTGAAACAGGGGTGCAACAGGGTGTCAAAGTGACACCCTGTTCCCCCTGTCAATTCGGTAATTTTACCAATTCGGTAATTACCGAATCGGTATTTGCTATTGATTCCTATGGGCTTCAAGGCCCATAGGAATCAATGGCAAATACCGATTCTGTAATTACAGAATCAGGTAAATTCCGAATCATATCGATTCGGTATTTTTTACCGAATGAATACCTACATCAGATTTACCGATTCATGAATACCGAATCGGTAAAATTCGGTATTTATGAAGCGGTAAATCTGATTTACCTACATCGGGCCCCTATTGATTAAAATTTGCTGTCACTGGTACTTCCAACCCTATTTTAGATTCACTCTCAATTCATACATCTACACATTTCTGGCTCCTCACCCCCACTTCACCATACCGCTATTGAAAAAAGATCTCTGATAAAGTGCCCCTACTATAGAGAGCCCATTGGGTATTGCACCGCCAACCCAACGAGGAGCAGCCCAGATGATGAAGCATGACACACAACTAGGTGTGAGAGGGCATTATAATCCAATATATGGATTCCCAACTTTGAACTACTCCGGTTGGGTTAGTCTTGATTCTCTTGTTCTGACTCTGATTTTTGAGGAACAGCATAACCTTCTTTTGTGAACTGAACACCATGCCAAAATACGGTTTTCAAGCTTAAAGGCAAACAGATACTGGCTATCTGGGAGCAAAGGAATAGGGAAAAGGCTTGGCATAAATCAATTACTGTAAACCAGCCTGGATTCCAGGGTATCTGATAAAGAATCACTGCTGGATTTGGCACTACAGGACAACAAGGCACTACAATGTTATTGATCTTTCTCAGATCCTGCACTATCCTGTATTTTCCGCTAGGCTTTTTAAGTCCCATTATAGGCAAATTACAAGGACTACTCATCATTTCCTTTAAAATGCCTTGTTTAATCGGTTAACTTCTGAAGTAACTCCTGCTTTCACCTCTGAACTCATTTTGTATTGTTGGGTGTTGGAATAAACTGCACCTTCTTTTACTGTCACCTTCCCTGGATCTACTTTGACATTAACCCAATTTATTTTCCAGTGAAATCCCATACTTCTGGGTTCACTGTCATTTTCAGTTCTTCTGGTAAATCATTTACTGTCATCAAAGAATACATTTCATCTACTTCTGTGCCTTGTTTAGCTAGCATGATTTTACATACAATATCTTCATCAGGGGTTTGGCATGCAACACTATCCGGTGTGCAGTAGATTGTGCAATTCATTTTGCACAACAGATCTCTTCCTAATAGATTTAATGGACTAGAGTCACAAACTACAAATCTATGCATGTCTTTAAAATTTCCAATCTGCAATTCCATTGATTCTGTGATTGGGGTTCTAATTTGTTGATTCAAAACGCCTACAACTTGGATAGAATCTCCAGAGCGGGGTAAGTTTGGGATGTCTGCTTTTCTCACAGTAGAACGGATAGCACCAGTAGCCAATAGAAAAGTGATATCATAACCTTCCACTTTACTATCAACAAATGGACCTGACTGATCTACCGGCAAGGATGCGCCAAGTACGCACTCCTCTTCCTCCCCCTTCAGGCACCGTCATTGCAAGTGACTAATTTCATCATCATTATTCTGTAAAAGATATTGTGAAACCACAGCATTTTTCTTACCACTTCCTCCTTGAAAGCCGGTGTCCGTACTGTACTTTGGTTGGTTCACAAAATTTGGCACAGGAGCTGGTGGCACCTGACACTGTGGATTAACTACCTGCTGCGGCTGATTCATAAGCACCTAATTCTGCGTCTGTGGATTTAAATTTTGATTTGGCCCAATATTATTCTGAATACTATTACGCTCGTTCTTCCAGTGTTCAAGCTTTCCGCACGCATGACAAGGAAACTTCTTCTTCGCATCCTCTCTGTTCATTCGTCGTCTTAGTTTACCTCCATTCGCCACCTGATCATTCTGAGTCTGTTCTTTCATCTGACTATCATCTTGAACATTCAACTTAATTTCCTGTTGTTCTGCCAATTTTACTTGTGCCCACATCATCTTCTCTTTTAACTTTCTATATCTTGCCTCAATATCATCTCCACAATATTTTGCGTATTTCAAGATATCATCTCTCGGCTTTTCCTGCTAGCACAAAATGTGCTGCTGAATCATCTGACTAATCTCCGGTTTCAGACCATACACAAACCAATACACGAAATGTCCCATATCCTTATCTCCAATATTCTCAAATCCACTATACTGCTGATAGAGCGCGCGAGGTCACCCAGCCAATGATTCCGCCGTTTCCGGCTTCAGGGCCCATATACTTTCAATTCACACTATTCATTGACAGGGCGACTTCACGGGCTGCTACCAATTGTGTATGTTCCCTACTGTTATCACTCAGTGTACCCGACTTACCATCCACCGACACGGGTACCTATGACCTCAACGGATCAGGGGCCTAGCTGTAAAAGGAAAGGCAACAAATGCAAATTCAAATGACATTCAATACTGTTGTAAAATGACCACGGACAACTGGAAGTTTTAAAATGTTTATCTAAAGTTCGTTTTCATCAAGCATCAAACTTACAAGAAAAAGGCAATCAATAACCAAGATAATGAAAAGTACATAACTATAGAGAAATAAAGTCAGGGTAATCATTCAAATGCAAATATGAGAGGCAAGGGAAATATGCTATGCATTCAAGGCAAAAACTCTTTAGAAAATTTAAGTAAGGCCGTTCTAGACCATATCAGAAAATGACAAACTGCAATGCAAAATATGATTTCTAAAAGGTAGGATAGCATAGGAACAATTTAAGAAAATATGCAATTGACTTTATGATTCAATAGTTTGCGGCAAAAGCATGGAAAAATCAACATGTGCAAAGGTGTGTCTTTATTAAAGCAAAAGACAGAAAATAGAAAGGTGCAAGTTTTAAAGAACTTAGAGCAGTATTTACCTAGACTGGTGTGGAAACCAAACCCTGGCCACGGGTCAATTTAAGGACAGGAAACCCTCAAGGAAGGATACCCCTCAAAGGACAGCAGGTGCAGAATGGACACCCAGGACAGGACAGGATACCCTCAGATTAGGAATCAGGACAGGACCTCAGGACAGGACAGCAAACCCTCAGGACAGGACCGCTCAGGACAGGACCGCACCCGCAGTTTGGAAGCAACGCCTGCGCTCCACCCTCTCTGCAGCTATCGATCAAGACCCCGATTGGGTCAGCGAACTCCCAGCAAAGTGCTTCGCCAGCACTTTAAGGTTCAGTAGAACCTTAGTCTATGGTCAATTTCGGACAGAGTGCTCCGCAGCGCTCTGTATCTTCAGTCACCTATTGAGTATGATGGGTCAGTGACAGGTCAGCTAAACCAGACAAGTCGGACAATTTCCCTAGGTGAACCCAGGGTAGATATACTGTTTTGGGACAGGGTACCACCCCTCAAGTGTTGCAAAGTGTCAGAATCCCCAATTTCGATTGGTCCTAAGGTAGGATTTGGGTAATACACCAATCATAACACACTATTTGGATGCTTCATTTACATATCTGGGTACCGCCTAGCGAGATTGGGGTTCCCATGAGAAACTGCATAGAAATACAATAGAGATATTACATTGTTTCGGAATAAGGACATGTGATTCCGTCCTGCTAGGGTTGCAGGTCAGTTCTCAGGAGCATCTTGCCCATCACTGCCAACTGGCGGTGTTCCATCAGCCAAGGTTGTCGGTGCCCCAGAAAGTCGCACATGCGTAGAAGGGACCTCCAAGATGGCTTTTGGTGCAGTTAGACCCCCATTCCCCGCGGTACATGAAAAGTAAGCGAAAACAAATGAATACATAGAAATAACATTATGAAAACACATCACAGGGTTTGTACTTTCAACTTATCACTATAAAATATACTTATGCAACCTAAATGTTAGCTACATATAAACAGACACAAGAGCAGTGGCACGAGCAGTACCACGTTACTGGCAAAGCTATGTATTACGCATGCGCATAAATTTCCCTCCAACTCTGCAGACACGTCAGGACACGTGAGTGTGACTGACGCATGCGCAGTAACTAAATACAAGCAGCGGCCATGTTAAATGACTCGAGTGAATTAATTTAGTAAAACACATATGCAAGCATCAAGAAACCTTGTTCAAACATAAAATAACGTTAGTAAAACATACATGTGATTACCTTGTTACACATAAACGAGGTTCATGACTTCGGCAAGTCGCAAAATATGCGAAGTTTTGCTTCATCAATCCCCTCTTTGATGATATTTACTATCATCACAGATGCCAACTTTCTTTCACACTTTGTACAACTCTATCTCTTCCAGCAATTTCTCCAGCTTTTCCCTTTCAGTTTTGGTAGGGTGAGAATTCTTCACCTTTTTATAGATCTGATTATTCACTTCTTCCAATTCGAGCTCATCCACACTTCGTTTCACCCCTCTTGCATTCACTTCATGCTTTCTGGTGTGCTTACGGCATTTGCAACAGACAAATATGAAAAATAGGATGAGACCTATAATTCCAATTGGCATCAGTACTTTAAACAATAAGCCTTTACCTATACTAGCAAACCAATGACCTACATTTGAGAGACCATCTACCAGTCTCTTCCAGGCACTATCAACCTCGAGTGGTCTGAGTTCCTTTGCCAAATTAGTAATGTTTCTCACATATCTTTTGAGCTGCACACTTTTGTCCGGAATATAAGTGCAACAATGTTGCGCCTTCAACATCCGGCAGACTCCGCCCTCTTTCGCCAATAAGGTATCAAGAGCAAGTCGATTCTGCAAAACCATTGATCTGATCGCAACCATTTCGGTATTGACCAGCAGAAATCCATGAGCTGTCTCAGTCGACAACACATCCACTATAGTGGACAATTTGCAAATTCTGTGAGTGTTCAGAACCACTCCCACTCCAGGTATCAGTGCACTGAAAATACTACCCATAATCTCACCTATACTTTCTCTTTTACTACGCACTAAGCCATTAGTATTTTCACTGCTTCCAGCAACTCCATTCACATGGTATATTTTCGGGAAGACAATGCCAAAATAGCAGCTTCCATACCAGTGATCCGGCAATTTGAAATAAGCCTTGTCCCCACAAATATAATAAATTCCAGGAAACACAGGCTCTGACCCATTTTTGAAACCCCAACCTCCAATTACCTTGTAATTATGTTCGCATTCACTGGAACCAATGAAAATGTTATTATAATAGCTAGTCTTCTCGCGGTGAAGACATAGCTTGCCTTTCTTTTCAAAATCCAGCAACAGAGCAGGACCCGCCCCACCAGTTGAGGTGCCTTCCATGTTCTCTGCCCACCTTGGCTTTTTCTGACTTTCGTCATTAGCCTTCTTTTGTATTTTAATTCTCCTTTTCTCTGCCATGTTCAGGAACATCTTTTCCTGCTCACGCAAAGAACAAGTCAAGTTATCTCTGTGTGCTTCACCTATGTCAATATCACCAATAGTCAGGAAATAGTCTCCCATATATCGTATCACGTCGCTTTTGGTATGTACAGGATTCAAGTTCCCACGTATAGGAAGCTCAGAAAAGATCACGTCATTATTAGAGTAATAGTACTGTAACGGTCCTCTTTTGTAAAATAAACTAGCTAAAATGCTACAGGAGATTCCGTATGTCAGCGGCAAGTGATGGTATGTCACGCCTTCAGCTACAGAGGTAGGTAGCTTCATGCAGACATAGCAATCTTCAATTTCCATAGTCTCTACATAGTGTATTAATAAGTTTGCGAAAACATTTAAGCGTGTCCTGTTTTTAATTCCATGATAATGTAGTTCTCCCTCATCTGATGCTTCTAAGTCTTGTTTTGTTTGTCTCAGTGCTCTCTCATGTCTAGCTACACTCTGTGTTGTCAGCTCCTCACTGTCAGTATTTACAATTTCAGTAGGGACAATATTAGTATCTTTGCTTACAGCAAAGGGAATGAAAATTGTTAGTCCTATCCAAATTAATATCAGGACAATTACACTACAGACACATACCTTGCAGCATGTTTTGCAACAGCTGCGACTAGGTCTACCATTCACGTTTGAATCAGACATTTTGGCTCAGAAGAAGTTTTTCGACCCCTCTTTGTGACTTTACACGAGTATCTTACTTTGTGCAAATTCACGGTGGCTCTTCTTCTTCTTCGTCAGAATACTCAGGGACGGGCTCTCCGTCGCTTACGTCAGTTATATCAAGATCTTCAAGTTCTTCCAACACAAGTGTCCATTCAGGTGACTTGTACTTTTTGTTTTGTCTCTTTATTCGATCACTCCTTCTTTTGGAAGTGTCTTCTGGTTGTTCTGCTATGCGAGCACTTCTCCTTTCTTCTGCACGTTTTTCTTCTACTGTTTTTATTCTCAGTCTCAATTTCTTTATGTATCTAGGCTCAAGATGCTTTCTTTTCTTAAGTCTTTTGGTTGGTACTTGAACTTCGTTCTCTTCTCTTGCCCTTTTGTTCTCATTAACTGTTGGCAATTCTGTCTCAGTTTCTTCTTCTTCTATCTGACTAATTCCAGGGCTAGCATCTGTTTCTTCTGCCTGGGTACTAATCTGGCCTTGTTCAGGTAAATTGAGTGTTTGCTCTTCAAGTGTCTCTGACTCTGTTTCCTGAACACGTTCTTCTAATTCTATCTGATCCTGTTCAAGCACTTCGATCTCTGGACTTTCTTCTGCTCGAACTATCACACTATGTCTAGTCTGTCCCTTCCCGATATCAGGTGTCAGTGGAGGAGTATCAATCACTTGCTCTGTATTCCTCACTTGTTCAAGATCCTTCACTTGTTCAGTATCGGGCACCGGCTCTGCAGCATTCACTTGTTCTGTATCAACCACGTGCTCTGTCCCTGTCTGACCTTCTCCTTCCTCAGTTTTGATGTGAATCTCAAGAGTCTGAGGTTCTTCGCCTGTGCCTTGCTTTTCCTCTCTAGTCCACTCTCTACCTTCCCAAAGTCGTTCACTTGTTCGAATGGGGTCTTCGGTGAGATCAATCAAGGGAATCCACTCCTCTGGCCATATGCTCGGCAGCTCGTCTTCAGCTACTTCTGGCTCAGCTTCTTTGACCCCTTCAGCAGGCTGGGCTCCTGGTAGTTCGTTGTCAACTATTCTTGGGCCAACGTCTGCTGATTCTGTAGCTCGACTGGTACTGGGCTGTACGTCCTCAGCTACTTCTGGTCTGGCTCCTGCAGCGTCCTCTGCGGGACGTCCTTCTGCTTCAGGCACCTCGTCTGGTGGTACCTTCTGGGTGTGGCTGGCGTGTACCCAGCGTGGAACTCCTGCACACTTTACTGCTGTGGTAGTTACCAGGATCACCTGACGTTTTTCTCCCCACCTTGGCTCCAGGCAGCTCTTCCGAGTATGCTTCTTTATCTTCACCCAGTCCCCCGGGACCAGTTTGTGGAGAGGAGTCGTTGGATTGAGGATGGCGTCTTCTCCGATCTGGCGAGAGATAGAACGCACTTGGTCACCCAATCTCTTGCAGTATTCAAGCACCAAATCATCAGTAATACTCAACAGTTTGCTTCCAGGCACCCATGCTTGTCTCATCACTCTTCCCATAATGATTTCATGGGGACTTAGGCCTGTTTTGCGATCAGGAACACTTCTGAGTCCCATCAGGACCAAGGGCAGGGCCTTCACCCAGGTCAATTTAGATGCATCACACAGTTTTGCTAGTCTGTTTTTGATAGTTCCATTTATTTGTTCCACTACTCCAGAAGCCTCTGGACGGTAGGCACAGTGAAGCTTTTGTGAAATTCCAAAGGCCTTACAGAGTTCGTCGATCACTTCATTATGGAAATGTGAGCCTTGATCTGATTCAATAGTGACTGGAACCCCGAACCTAGGTATCAGTTCTTTTAATAAACACTTAGCTACTGTTTTTGCGTCATTTTGGGGAGTAGGGAAAGCTTCCACCCACTTTGAAAATAAACAGACCATGACAAGGACATACCGCTTCCCTTCACAACGGGGCATGGTGATGAAATCAACCTGTATTCTCACAAAGGGACCCCCTGACCTCCCAATTTTTCCCAGTTCAACCACAGTCTTCTTCCCTGGGTTCATCTTTTGACATGACAGGCACCTCTGGCAGAGGGACTCTGCTACTTTCCTGAACTTTTTACTGTACCAAGTCTGTTGGAACACTAGAATCATGGCGTCCCTACCAATGTGTGATCCTTCATGTATCAATCTCGCCATTGTGCTAAGTAAGTGCCTAGGTAACACAGGCATACCAGTTGGGCCCAAAATGACACCATCCACACGTCTTGGTCGACACCCATCTTCCTTCCACTTCTCTCTTTCTTGCCAAGGTGCCGACTGCTGCCACTCTTTCACTTCATCCCATGTAGGCACTTCTTCAAACACCTGAAGTTGGCAGCTGGTTACTGGCCCCCCTCGTTTTGGATTTACGATATACCGATCTCTGGCGCACCATTGGGCCACTCGATCAGCAAAATCATTTCCTAGTGATACAGTGTCCATGTCCTTCTTATGGGCGACACACTTTACCACAGCCAGTTCCTTTGGTAACTGGATTGCCTCTAAAAGGTCTTGAACAACTTTTCCATTTCGAATTGGGGTACCTGATGAAGTCAGGAACTCCCTCTGTAGCCACAACTGGCCAAAGTCATGCACAACCCCATAACAGTACTGACTGTCAGTATACACTGTTATGCGTAGGTTCTTCCCAATTTGGCAAGCTTTTATCATAGCAATCAATTCAGCTACTTGTGCAGACTTTATGTGATATAAATAACCTGCTTCTTCAATTTTAGTTAAGGAGACTACCGCATAGGCAGCACTCAGGCCTCCTTGTTCATGTCTCAGACATGAACCATCCACAAATAATTCCTTGTCATGCACAGGCAATGGTGTTTCTTTAATGTCTGGACGTGGCTTGGTATTGAATTCTGTTAAATCGATGCAATCATGCTCATCATCCACCCCACCTTCCATATCCATTGGGTCGGGGAGTAAGGTGGCAGGGTTCAAAATACTGCACCTAACAATGTTTACGTTTGCAGCACCCACCAGAATCCTCTCGTATTTAGTCAGCCGACTAGGGGTGAGATACTGAGTCTTTGTTCTGGTCAGTAAAATTACCACTCCATGTGTGACATACACAGTTACCGGATGTCCCATGACAATGGACTCACTCTGCTCTAAACTTGCGCAGGTAGCAGCTACTGCTTTCAGACAACCTGGTAATCCAGCAGCCACTGGATCCAGGGTGGCAGAGAAATATGCCACAGGCCTTCTCGTTGTGCCATGATCTTGTGTCAGGACTGATAATGCACAATTATCACGAGTGTCACAGAATAGGGCAAATTCTTTGGAATAGTCTGGCATTCCCAATGCAGGGGCTGTACACAGACAATCTCGCAGTTTGGTGAAGGCTGTTAAGCTTTCATCATCCCATTCTACAACATCTGGTGTTCCTCTCTTGGTCATTTTTATCAAGGGCCTAGCTAGGACTGCAAATCCCAGAATCCACTGCCTGCAGTATCCTATCACACCCAGGAACATTCTGATCTCTTTCTGAGTACGGGGTAACTGCATCTTTTGTATTATTCTCACTCTTTCTGATGTCACTTTCCTGACCCCTTTCTCTATCTGGTGCCCCAGATATTTCACTGATTTTGCACAGAACTGTAATTTGTCAGGGGCCACTTTATGTCCCTTCTCACACAGGTGATTCAGTAGGGCAATGGTGTCAATCACACAATCCCTATGACTTTTAGACGCCACCAAGAGGTCGTCTATGTATTGTACTAAGACAGAGTTTCCAGGTAAGACCAAAGTTTCCAAACATTTTTTCAAGATCTGATTAAAGATAGAGGGGCTCTCTGTGTACCCTTGAGGGACCCTGTTCCAGCAATACACGTGACCATTGAAGGCAAATGAGAAAAGAAATTTGCTATCTGGATGCAAGGGAATGGAAAAGAATGCATGACACAGGTCTATCACAGTGAACCACTCAGCATCCCAGGGAATTTGATACAGAATCACTGCTGGGTTCGGGACAATAGGGCAACAGGGGACCACTATCTTGTTGACTTTTCGTAGATCCTGCACTACTCTGTACTTGCCACTAGGCTTCTTGATGCCCATAATCGGGGAGTTACATGGGCTACTCATTACCTCCTGTATGATGTTTCCTTCTAGCAATTTCTGTATTTCCAGAGTAACACCAGCTTTCACTTCTGCATTCATTCTGTAGGGTTTAGTATTGGGGTATACTGCATTGTCCTTGATCGCTATCTGTATGGGGTCCACATTTTTCATTAACCCTACATCTTTCCCAGTAAAGTCCCACACCTCTGGCTTCACTACTTCTTGGAGTTCTTTGGGCAAATCCTGCATGGTCATTCGTTTAATTTCCGAGTCAGGGCGGACTAACATTATTTTATAAATGCCGTCTTCATCTGGGGTCTGAATTTCAACACCCTTTGGTGTGCAAAAGATGGTACAGTTCATTTTGCACAGCAAATCACGTCCCAGTAAGTTCACTGGACTGGTGTCGCAAACGACAAATCTATGCATTTCCTTAAAGTTTCCAATTGAGATCTCCATGGGCTTGGTAACAGGAGTACTAATCAATTGATTAGATACCCCCACTACTTGGATGGCTTCTCCCGAGAGGGGTAGGTTTGGAACGTCCACTGTTCTCACAGTAGAACGGGTAGCGCCAGTGTCCAACAGAAAGGTGACATCATTTCCGTCAACCTTTCCTTCAATGTATGGTCCGGACTGGTCTACCGGCAAGGAGGCGCCAAGTACGCACTCCTCGTCCTCCCCTCTCAGGCCCCGTCAGTACTGGTCATCACAAAGGAAGGTATCATTCAATAGATACTGCGAAGTTGCTGCATTTCTGTTCTCATTGCTTTCTCAGACTTCTATCTCATCCCCCTCTGTCGCTTTCCCCCTATGTACTGGCTTAGGAGCTCGGGGCACCTGAACCGTCTTTACCTGTGGTTGAGTCTTTCTTGGCCTTTCTTTCTGCGTCTGTGGAGTTAAATCAGGTGTTTTGGGGTTATCATCCGGCAAGTAAGGACACTCGTTACGCCAGTGTCCAATTTCTCCGCACTGGTGACAGGGAAATTTCTTCATAGCCTCCTCTCTGCTCATTTTGGGCCGGGGCTTACCTCCTCCCCCACCCCCAGGACTTTGGTTCTGACTGTTTTTGACCATGTTACTCAACTGTTTTTCCTGCTGTTCTGCGAGCTTCACCTGAGCCCACATCACCTTCTCCTTGAGAGCCTTTTTCTTTTCTGCCATCTCGTCCTCGCAGTACTTTGCGTACCGCAGGACCTCATCTACCTTTTTGGTATGCCAACAAATTTTATTATCTTTTATCCACTGACAAATTTCAGGCCTTAACCCGTTTACAAACCTGTAAATGAAATGCGTCATATCCTTCATCTCGATGTTATCTATACCACTGTATGTCTTAAACACTTGCAACAACCTTTCATAATAGGAGTGCACTGTCTCCTCTCTTTCCTGCGTTGTTCTATCTATCCTGGTCCAATCAGTTTCCTTTGCTGGCACCTTATTTTTCAAATGCTGAATCACTTGTTCATATTTTTTCATTACTTCAATTGACGGTTCCCCTGTGTTAGAGTCCCTCGGGTACTCCTCACTAGGCCAGCCTATGCCTATTTTACACTCGGTCCATAGATCGACCGGGACCACAATATCGAAAAACCCATCCAGGTCTTTCCACAGGCATTTTTGCACCTTTACGAACCTTTCCACTTGCCGGTACCAGTCAACTGGCTTTTCGCGCAACTTCGGGAAATCGTTAGTAAAGGACACAATATCCTGTCTGGACCATGGAACGTGCACATACCTCCCACCTGGCACTTCACGCATGGGGCATAATGTTTCAGGCTTGTCTACTTCTCTTAAAGGGAACTCAGGGGTAGCTTGTCTGGATCGAGCCTCATCTTTCTTTCTTGCCCACCTGCTTCTCCACCTTTCCACATCACCCCATTTTTGCAAAACTGCAAGCAACTCTTTAATCTGCACCTTCTTCCCTGACACATTCAGGTTCTCTAAATCCTTGTCTGAGAATTCAGCTCTGTAAGGCTTTTGTAAGGGCTTTGATCTTGAAATATCTACCCCCATACTAGCTGCGGTGTCTGTCAGCTTTTCGTGGAGCACCCTGGTACTTCTGGTAAGGCTTTTACACATGAACAGCAATTCTTCTTCAGAATAGGTGTTTAATCTGTCTAACCCCACATTTCCTGCCATCAATTCCTCTATTTCTACCCTCAGCTTGTAGAGGTCTAAAGGTTTCGTTTGCGGAGCCTGTTTTTCTAAATCACGACTCCAACTTTCAATCTCTTCCGGCGTTACCAAGGAAACACTCCTAGTCCCTGTTGCTGATTCTAATTTAATTTCTTTCGCATCAAAAGGATTATGCCTCTTCTGCACTCCTTTCCCGGTCTGTTTGTTTGGCAGATCCAAGAACACAACTTCGGATTCGCACTCACTGGACTGATCGTCTATCAGTAGGGGCTCTTGCCTCGGCGGGGCCATTATCGGGTTCATAACTGGAGGGTTCGGACTTCCTTGACTATTCCCATACAACGGGACTACTGGTCCGATCGTTACCGGAATAGTCAAAGCTTCAGGACTAGTGTTTAACTGGGAGATTTTCTGAATTATTTCTGTCCTCTGTCTAGCTAGAACTTCTTGCTCCCTCTCTTCCAGTATCCTTCCTAATGTTCGTTCAGGCATTATCTGTGGGGTCAGGTGAGGAGTAAAACTCGGGGCAGTAGGATGCGTTTCACTCGGTCCTCCACCATAATTTGGTTTTGGGAACAAAGTTCCTGCACCAAATGACCTGCGCTCTTCCCCATATGGAGGCTGCAAAAAGGGTACTCCTGAACCTACTGGCTTTTCTTCGTTTTCATACAGAGGTCTGGGGAAAAACGTTCTTTCACGGGAATATTTTTCCTCCGAGCTCACGGGCATTCTAGGATATATATCGCGTACCTCTGCGGGTCCGGGGTTCTCAAAATAGGGCAACACCTGGCCACCTCCCCCCCTACATAGGGATCTGTCCTCCTCCTTAATAGATGGACGCTGGGGATTGTCTCCTGCACTGGTAGGTCGGGCTCCCTCATTATAAGGGGGCGGACTTCTCGTAAAGATGTCATCTAACAATTCATCGTCTGACTCCCCAAGGGCCCCCCAATGCTTACTCTTTTCTGTCCTTTTCTCTCCCACAGAAGGGTTACCTGCTGGCATCATGGGAAACAGACCCTCAACAATCATACTCTGTCTCCACTGTTTCATCCTTTTATCCCTGGTCTCTTGTTTCAGCCTGGGGTACCACTTAGTCAGACCTTTGTCCATCCGGGGTTTCTCTCTTTCAAAAGCCTCAATCTCCCATTCCTCTAATGCCTCATACTGCATTAGTCTCGGTCTGGTATGCAATTCATTCATTCGGGTTCTCAAATTAAATAAAATCCTACCATTGAAAGTACCGTCTAACGGAAAAGCCAATATTCCGTCATCTTTTGTGTACTTTACCCAATTTTCCAACCACACACAGGTATTGTACCCCCGGTCAAACATCATGAATGAGGCGGGAGTATTCGGTGGCGGGATAGTAACGCCCTCTCTAGACTTAATCGGTTTGTCCGTTTTGAAATAATTCTTTACCCTATTTACAAGGGACATCTTTCTCTTAGCTCCGTACATAATATCGTATCTATTGGCTTTCCACTGATCCCTCTCAAACCCTTGGTTTCTTGGATCGGGTCTAGTCTCTGGACAATACGAGTGCCACATAC
Source organism: Lissotriton helveticus (assembly GCF_964261635.1). NCBI lineage: Eukaryota > Metazoa > Chordata > Amphibia > Caudata > Salamandridae > Lissotriton > Lissotriton helveticus. Next base: position 305,919,837 of record NC_136059.1, read on the forward strand.
AATTTCTACGCTTAACTCTGTTTACAAAGTCACCTCCAATCAGAACGCGTCTTGCAATTCCGTGCGACCAATGAGGTGCACGCGTTCAAATATTTTCGGCCAATGGGTGCGCGGCCCCTTCGTGAGACTGTTCTCACGCTCCGGCGCTTCACCCCTCCTTTACAATTCCAGCCCCGCTACCCGCCCGCTGCTTCTACCAATCCCAGCGCGGCACGGAGTGACGTCAGAGGCGCTTCGCGACTGACTCCCTCCCTTCACAAGGTAACGGAAACTTTCTTTCCTTTTAAAGTGCTCAGTGCTTGGTTATTTTACAACAAATACACATTCGCCACAGTGCTCAAGTGTCTAGACAGGATAGCTTTGTTTTACTGCAAGTAAACTACTTCCATTTACTTTTCACGCGCTGCGGGTAGATCTCTTCCGCCTACCCTTCACTCTAGCATCGGTGAACCTGTTATTCCCCTAAACTCATCCACTTCTCCGGGATATATCCGAGTCTAAGGTTTCCCAGCGGACCCCTCTGCTTTCACCCTAGCTCCGAGGAACCTGCTACTCTTCCGATGTGACCCTTACTAGGTTACGCCACTATGGGAATTTTGCCAATGAACCTCGTTACTGACATTTATTCACACATGTATTCAGAAAACCCTAGTTAGTGCTTCCCGGTTATCCTAACCTGCACCTAACTTTCCTTAAGCCTGTGACCTCAGGACAATGGATTCTATTCACCACTTGCCCTTTCAATTCCCCGGGGAGTTCGGACAACACAATACGAGACGGTTTACAAATGCATGGATTAATACATATAACAATATAAGAACAAGAATAATAATGAAAAAACAGTTCATTGATTTCAGCAGCGTATTCACAAGAGAGTGATCGGGTCCCTCGGAACAGCCGCTCTTATAGCAGCATTAATGTACTAGCAGCTACCGACTTAACTAGCCTAACTAATCCTGCCTAACCTTTAGCTAGTCCCTAACCATCCTCTGATCTACCAGAAAACTGATAGAGCGCGCGAGGTCACCCAGCCAATGATTCCGCCGTTTCCGGCTTCAGGGCCCATATACTTTCAATTCACACTATTCATTGACAGGGCGACTTCACGGGCTGCTACCAATTGTGTGTGTTCCCTACTGTTATCACTCAGTGTACCCGACTTACCATCCACCGACACGGGTACCTATGACCTCAACGGATCAGGGGCCTAGCTGTAAAAGGAAAGGCAACAAATGCAAATTCAAATGACATTCAATACTGTTGTAAAATGACCACGGACAACTGGAAGTTTTAAAATGTTTATCTAAAGTTCGTTTTCATCAAGCATCAAACTTACAAGAATAAGGCAATCAATAACCAAGATAATGAAAAGTACATAACTATAGAGAAATAAAGTCAGGGTAATCATTCAAATGCAAATATGAGAGGCAAGGGAAATATGCTATGCATTCAAGGCAAAAACTCTTTAGAAAATTTAAGTAAGGCCGTTCTAGACCATATCAGAAAATGACAAACTGCAATGCAAAATATGATTTCTAAAAGGTAGGATAGCATAGGAACAATTTAAGAAAATATACAATTGACTTTATGATTCAATAGTTTGCGGCAAAAGCATGGAAAAATCAACATGTGCAAAGGTGTGTCTTTATTAAAGCAAAAGACAGAAAATAGAAAGGTGCAAGTTTTAAAGAACTTAGAGCAGTATTTACCTAGACTGGTGTGGAAACCAAACCCTGGCCACGGGTCAATTTAAGGACAGGAAACCCTCAAGGAAGGATACCCCTCAAAGGACCGCAGGTGCAGAATGGACACCCAGGACAGGACAGGATACCCTCAGATTAGGAATCAGGACAGGACCTCAGGACAGGACAGCAAACCCTCAGGACAGGACCGCTCAGGACAGGACCGCACCCGCAGTTTGGAAGCAACGCCTGCGCTCCACCCTCTCTGCAGCTATCGATCAAGACCCCGATTGGGTCAGCGAACTCCCAGCAAAGTGCTTCGCCAGCACTTTAAGGTTCAGTAGAACCTTAGTCTATGGTCAATTTCGGACAGAGTGCTCCGCAGCGCTCTGTATCTTCAGTCACCTATTGAGTATGATGGGTCAGTGACAGGTCAGCTAAACCAGACAAGTCGGACAATTTCCCTAGGTGAACCCAGGGTAGATATACTGTTTTGGGACAGGGTACCACCCCTCAAGTGTTGCAAAGTGTCAGAATCCCCAATTTCGATTGGTCCTAAGGTAGGATTTGGGTAATAAACCAATCATAACACACTATTTGGATGCTTCATTTACATATCTGGGTACCGCCTAGCGAGATTGGGGTTCCCATGAGAAACTGCATAGAAATACAATAGAGATATTACATTGTTTCGGAATAAGGACATGTGATTCCGTCCTGCTAGGGTTGCAGGTCAGTTCTCAGGAGCATCTTGCCCATCACTGCCAACTGGCGGTGTTCCATCAGCCAAGGTTGTCGGTGCCCCAGAAAGTCGCACATGCGTAGAAGGGACCTCCAAGATGGCTTTTGGTGCAGTTAGACCCCCATTCCCCGCGGTACATGAAAAGTAAGCGAAAACAAATTAATACATAGAAATAACATTATGAAAACACATCACAGGGTTTGTACTTTCAACTTATCACTATAAAATATACTTATGCAACCTAAATGTTAGCTACATATAAACAGACACAAGAGCAGTGGCACGAGCAGTACCACGTTACTGGCAAAGCTATGTATTACGCATGCGCATAAATTTCCCTCCAACTCTGCAGACACGTCAGGACACGTGAGTGTGACTGACGCATGCGCAGTAACTAAATACAAGCAGCGGCCATGTTAAATGACTCGAGTGAATTAATTTAGTAAAACACATATGCAAGCATCAAGAAACCTTGTTCAAACATAAAATAACGTTAGTAAAACATACATGTGATTACCTTGTTACACATAAACGAGGTTCATGACTTCGGCAAGTCGCAAAATATGCGAAGTTTTGCTTCATCACTGCTTAAACACCTGTAGCAGTTGCTCATAATATGCATGTACAGACTCGTTTGGCTCTTGAGTTGTTCTATCTATCTTTACCCAATCTGTTTCTTCGAGTGGGATTTTCCCTTTCAAAAAAGTAATTACTTGATGATGTTTCTTCATCACCTCATCTGAGGGTGCTCCTGTTTTCAAGTCCCTTGGATACTCCTCACATGGCCAATCAATGGTAATCTTACATTCCATCCACAAATCAGTAGGTACCACGATGTCAAACAAACCATCCAAATCTTTTAACAAAACCTTCGAAACTTTCACAAATCTATCAACTTATTTGTACAATTCAACTGGTTTCTTCTTAATCTAGGAAAATCGTTTGTAAATGACAAAATATCCTGATTGCTCCATGGAACATGAACATATCCACCACCAGGTACCTCTCTCATGTGGCACAATCTTTCTGCCTTTTTCTGATTCTTTTAACAAATATGTAGACGACGCTTCCTTCGCCTAAGCTTCCTCCTTCTTTCTTGTCCACCTAGTTCTCCATTTATCAATGTCTCCCCATTTTTGCAGGGTATCCATTAACTCCTTAACCAGTAGTTTCTTACCAGACACATTCATATTCTCCAAATCCTTATCAGTTAACTCCACTTGATATGGTTTTTGTAATGCTTTTGATCTCCTTATATCTATTCCCATTTCCGAAGCAAGCTCTGTCAATTTCTCATGAAACAATTTTGCATTTCTAGTTATACTCCTGCACACAAAGAACAATTCTTCTTCATTGTAATGATCCAATCTTTCTATTCCCACATTTCCAGCTGTCATCTCTTCCAATTCTACTTTCAATTTGTAAATATCTAAAATCTTTGGTGGTGTGCTTTGCTTTTCTATTCCTTGTGCTCATCCCTCCAAATCTTCTGGGGTTACTGTTGCTGAGCTTCTAGTTCCTGAGGGTACCACAGACTTTCTTTCTTTCGAACTACTAGGTGTAACCCTTTTCGGGGTTTCAATTTCAGATTATCTCATCGGAAGTTCCATTAATGAAATGACTGAATCACACTCACTGGCTTGATCATCACATATTACTACCTCCTTTCTAGCATTATTCAAAGGAGTTGTTATAGCTTGGGGTTTTGGGCAATTTATTTTATCTCCATCTAATGGAACATCAGGACCTATAGTCATTGGTACAGTCAATGCTTCAGGGCTCAAACTTGATTGGCCTATTTTCTGTATTAATTCTTCCCTATTTTACTTAACACTTCCTTTTCTCTGTCTTGAAGCATCCTATTAACTGATGTATCATGTAAGATTTGTGGAATTAAGGGTGTTCCCATTACTGGTGCACTCGGGGTGACTCTACTGGTACCTTCTTGATATAGTGGAGGGTTTTTAGTTAGGATGTCCTCCAACAATTCATCATCTGACTCACCATACCCTGTCACATTCATGTGTTTTGTTTTTTCCCTACACTTGTTCCCTGACTGTTCCTCAGCCATTACACTGGATATAAACCTTCTGATGCCATAGCCCTCCTCCATTGCTTCATCTGACCTTCAAGTGACTCACGTAAATATTGAGGAAAAGCTCCAAAATATCTCCCACTCCTGTTTCTCTCTCTTTCAAATGATTCAGTCTCCCACTCTTTTAAAGCCTCATACTGAGTTAACCTAGGTCTTGGTTCTAAGTCATTCTTATTATTAAATTCTGAAGAATTCTTCCATTAAATGTACCATTTTCTGGGAAAGCTAGAACTCCATCACCTCCAATCCATCCAATTCTCCAACCACACACAAGTATGATATCCTCTTTCCATCATCATAAAGGACGCAGGAGTTTTCGGCGATGGAATAGAAATTCCTACCCTAGTCAACACAGATTTATCTTTCTTAAATAAATTCTTAATTTTCTTTGTTAACGACATCGCTCTCTTTCCTCCATACATTTTGGATACTTGATGTTTAAAAGAATACTCCACAAACTGTTGAAGTCTTCTGTCAGTGTGATACACACCCGCAGTCAAATCAGAATCGGACATATAATTTTTCCTTTTAACCAATGCTAACAAATCTTTTATGTAATGTCCAATTAACACTCAAGCTTTCACTGTTTAATTAGCCGATACTGGTGCAGCTTCTATCTAACAACCAACCAAACTCAGGCTCACACTCGTGGTCTGACCAATGCTAGCGTGGCCTTTTTGTGAGGTCAGTTTCAAGCCTTACTACTGACCCCTCCTTTACAATCTGCTTCTGTCTCACGCCTGCTGTTTCAACTAATCCCAGCGTGCTCCCTTTGATGTCAGTACTACTCCGGCGACCGACCCTCTCTTCACAAGGTAATACGAAAACGTATTCCTTTACTTTGTCTTAAAAATAAAAATCTGTTAGTAACAACATAAAAACATTTGCTACTCTGCCTGTTCCACTAAAACAAAGGATAGATCTTCGGTTTATTCTGGAGTCTCAGAATTGCTCCTTCTCTTACTGTGAGTAAAATCCTCTGTTTTCCCTTCATTCAAGCTCGTGAGAACCTGTTACTCCTTCAGTGTTACCCTTACTAGGTGATATAAAACCAAAGTTACTTTGGTCTTCTTAAGTCCTGAAGAGGCCTGCCAATAGAGGGTAGACCATATTTACTGGAGGAGCTATCTATATAAATTAAAGAAAAAATTATTCAGACTTAGGGCATGATTGCCCATCAACGTGATGTTTCTTAAGGACTACCTCCATGTGAATTGCACATGAAGTATTTGGTGCAACCATGGTTTGTTGTAATACAAGGAAGAAAGAAGACTTGTTGTACAGTATTTGGGTTTTGATTTAATGTTTTGGAGTAATGGTGATGGATTTGAGATCGTTTTAAAGATGCTCCAGGTATTTTGTGTGTGAAGTGGAAACTTCTACATGGATATTCACATAAATTTATTGAAAACATGTTGGATTTGATAGATCCTGATGTCTCAGTGTTAAATTACATATTTCACTGTGGCAAAAAGTAAATGTTTCAATTGATCCCCACAGGATATAATGTTATTCTTTTGATTGTTCAGAGTCCAGGTATTGTCGGGGCATTTGGGCATGACCCCATATGTTTGGACTACTATGCCCTATGAACATAGGCGCTGGAAGTAGGGGTGCAGGGGAGCACCCCGCAAAATAACCAATCCGGAGTTCAAAAGGTGAATGAGCAATAACAATGCTCTTTTTATATAGGTCAAGTGTCAGGCTCTGTCTTCTAACAAACTGCTGGTTATTCTTTCAACAAGGAGATTGGGGTGTGAACTATGTGACAATCTTGCTGAGTATGAAAGGAAAGGCTGTAGGATGCACAACAATAGTATTTCAAAACAAAGCAGCAGTGGTAAAAACACAAATAATGTACTTTTGTAACTGCACTGTGATGGAAACAATTATTTTAACAGAATCAAAACAAATCAAGACACTTTAGTTGGTGATGCGCAAATGTTAAATATTCACTGAAACCCGATTTGCACACATTATCATTTGGGCGCTGTATAGTGTTATCGGTAAGCAACATATCTGTGCAACTTTTGTGGGCATGTCAATGCACTACCACACCTTGATTTAGTAATATACTTGTGACAGTGTGCTCCTAGTTGCAACACTAGCTACATACTACATCCTTACGACTCTCCTGCTGAACGCATGTGGCTCATTTGCTACACTTGTTCTATGTGTCTGTGTAACACTTGTTTTTATCATTATGACTTTAGGGATAAATTATACGTCTGTAACACTAACAGTAGCACCCCCCCTCCTCTGAAAATTGTTCCAACACCACTGCCTTAGAAAGTGCAAAGAAAACATGATATGTTCCTTGAATCTTCTGAAAGCCAATGAAACACTTTCAAGCCGGATTTGATATGCTTTTGCGTCAGATTATTCAGATTACGGCACATGGGGGGAGGGGGCCTCATGGTTTTTTAACCTTTGCAGCAGTCAGGTTTTTTGGGAGGCCGATATAAATAACATTACAGTAGTCTAAACTGGCCATCAATAGGGCTCCCATCAATGCCACTTAACGGTCTGTTTAGAGGAGTGCAATGACTTCCCATGGGTGCGCTGGACCAGTACACTATTGATCTGTCTCTGTACCAACAATAATATGGATACTAGAAATACCAATATTTGCAACTATTTAAAAAGGTAAACTCGCACATAAATAAATCTACATATGTAAATTTACTAGAGTAAAGTTACCCAAAAGTGTAGATGAACATGTCCACATCGCCTCAATTCAGAGGATGGAGCCTAATTTACTAGAGTTATTACTGTAACTGGGATGAAGATCTCCACATGGTAAGGGAATAGGAAAATGTATAAAAGTTTCCTAAACTAAAAAATAAATTATTAAAAATATTTTATTGTTACATTTTCAAGAAAGTTAATTAAAAGTATGTATTTTAAAAGTAAAACTAAATAAAAAATTATCCAGCATTATTAACCTATTATTAAATAGTTAATTACATGTAATTTATTTAATAAAATTTAAATGATTTTTCTTAAAGTTTATATTTAAAAAAATCCCATCTAATTAATACAATTTATATTTATTCATTATGTAGGAAAAAATATTTAAAGTTATGTATAGAATTATTCAAAATAATTTTTAATTATATTTTTTACAATTAAAGTTACGTTAATGTTTACTTTAAAAAAAGGTTATTAATGTATTTTAAAATAAGCCAATTTTTAAGTTTTATTTATGTATAATATGGTGACATTCAATTAAATATATTTATATTTAAAAAAAAAGTTAAAATAAGATAGTTAAATGTAATGCTTGTTTCTACAGGTTTTATTTTAAGTCCCTGTCTCCATTATTTTCTATGGGAGGGTGTTGCAGTACAAGTGTTTGGCCATGGGTGGTGCTGGACAAACTCCAGCTTAATGACTGTTTTGAGTCTTTTTTGGCTGTAGTAACAATAGATATTTAATTTGTGACAAGCAATGGGCATACTCTTTTAAGGGTGGGCCCCTCCCTTTTTTGGGTGGGTCCCTCTGGGTCCTTCGTAAATCCCTCTCTAAATCTCACCTGAGCCTTCCTTTAACCACTTCTTACTCATCCGTTAACCCCTCCCATTTATCTGTAAATATTCCCCTTTTTCCACCCATTCCCCCATCCCTCACACAATTACTACTAAAAAGTAGGGCTGGGCATAGTTTGCGAAGAAGCGCTACGCGAAGCTATACAAAGTGCACTTCGCACTACATGAGCTACGCATAGCACTACGCAAACAGTGTAGTACCCTTTTCTCACTGTGCAAGATGCCGTTTTAATGATTGCACAGTGCGGACAAGCATCCGGCACCGTGCAATCATTGAAAACGGCATCTTGCACAGTGCGAGCTGCAGATTTCTGCCGCTCGAGTAGTTTTTTACTCCCGCGGCAGCTTTCTCAAGGTAGACTGGTAGTTTCTCATCGTGAGCGGTCGCAAGCATACGCGACCACTCGCAATTAGAAACCTGACCTCCCCGCGTTGAGAATCTCGCCGGGAGGATTATTTTCCATGCTTGCGATCGGCAACTTGATGTTGCTGATCGCGAACGAGGAAAAAGTCTCGCCAGGATGTCATTTTGCTTGCTCGCGGTCGCCAACTTGCCGTTGAGGACCGCAAGCAAGCAAAAAATTACCGCTGCACTACGCTACGCGTGTTTGCACTGTGCTACGTGCAGTTCACGTAGTGCGAAGTAGCGCAAACTTCGCAAAAACTACGCAAGCGTAGTGTAGTGCTTTGCCCAGGGTTACTAAAAAGTAAACTTATGTATGCGAAGCTGAAAGAGGGCTCCTGAATATATTAAAATTTAAAATTATGTATGTGAAAGATAAGAGAGGAGGAGGTGGATACCTCTGAATGTAGGTTAGCGACTATTGTAGTACTATTAACATCTTACAAAATTAAGTTTGAGATAGACTCCATTGTCTTGAACTGTAGTCCAGTATTTCAACATTTATTCATACTCAGTTATTTTGGGGGCACGTCTGAATAGAGTTTGCAAGTGCTTGGTTGTCTCTGAGGATGTTAACTGCTTCATAAAACCACAAACTAATAACGTATCAATTTCAAACAGCAATTACTAATTTCCATCTCTCTATTGGCACTCTGGCTTAGCTTACCTTAGCCTACAGTGCCTTTGTTCTTGCTATCTTATTGAAGTTGGTCTTTACTTTTATACCTCCTCTTATTGGTACTGTAAGAAATGGAGTTATAAGTTAAGGGTGTGACTACCCAGTTTAAGTAATAAACGCAATTCTTGTCACTGTGAACCACTAAAGTCACTAAATTAACCTGAACTCAACCCCGGTAGCTATGGCACAGAGCAGACAGGCTTAACTTAGAAGCAATGTGCAGAAGATTAATGCAGTATCAAACAGTAATGAAGTTAAACCACAACACAATAATAATCCCAAATCAATGTAGAATGGAGAGAATTTTAATAAATACATACAATTACACCAAAACAATAGAAATCCAATTAGGGGAAATGGAGATAAACATTTTAAAGTTGTAAATAAAAACAATGCCATATAGAGTTAAGCAACTAACAAGTCACAATAGACTGGGACCTCAGCATGATTTGAGGCCGACCGCAATGGATTGCAGGTTGGATATAGCAAAAGGGTCGGACCCAGTTGGAGGTTTTACCTTGCCACTTAATTTAAAAAATGGAAGCCAAAAATTTTGAGCGGCCAAGGCATGAGGCCGGAAAGCCTATAAACAAGGTTTAGGTTAAGCTATTGGTTTTTGGTGGGAAAACGCTGAGTGGGAGAAATTCCAATTTCCCACCCAGGAAAGGTCCTTCACCGGCCGGATACTGTTGGCACCTTCACCCAATGAAGGTTTCTTTGTTCCACTTAATCACTTTTTTGAAGCTTGTATTCCTCCAGTGGGGCAAGGCTGCACGTGGTAGCCAAAGAGGGCTCCACAAGGCTAGATACGGTCTCTGCAATGTCCCGATGATGAATATTTGGGATCATGAAATGCGCCGAGCATGGGCAACCCCTTGAATCTAATGCCCAGCTCCAACGCACCATGGTCAGATCAATTTGACAAGTATAACCCAGTTCTACAGATGTCTTTGGAGCCAAAACAGTCTCAAAGTGTCTGGGTTTCAGGGGTGGTAGGAGAAATCCACCCAGGTCCAGCCATGGGTTCCAGAACTTCAGGAACAGCACTTTCGGTGTCAGGGCTCACTATAGCAGAGGCCAACAGCGGGGTTCCATGGTAGATTCAGTTGGAACTGGTCAGCTGGGCAGTTGCAGGAATGGCCTCTTGTAGCTTGAAGTATCCCTGTAGCTTCAATAGGTCAGCCTTATGACCCGAGAAGTCCAATCTATCCTGGGGGCAAGAGGGAATAGGTCCAGTCTTCAGGGCTACTCTAAGGCCTCAGACTGTAGGTTCAGCCTTCTTCTGATCTTACTCAGGTCCAGTAGTGTTCTGAGGAGGAAGGTACTTGAATTGCCACATTTATGCCCGGCACCACTTGTGGGTGGGATGACTCCTGGTTCCTCCTAAACCAATGGGGTATAAGTTTCCAGGTCTTTCCCTATCATCTTTTGCAGAAATCCATGTGTGCCCTACTGGAAACAATCCCGCAGTGCACTTTTCTGTCTATTCCAAGATGGTGATACTCTTATCCATTTGTGCAGTGCCTGTGTGCCCACCCTAAAGATGTGGCCATAGAAATGAGCAGCCCCATTTATGGTCTGGCAATGGTGCCTGCTTGAGTAGGGGAACAAAAGAAGGGGCCTCTTCAGGTGTAATCTGACATCTGCATGTGAAAGGAGAGGCCCCTTTCAAGCAAATGATGTTCCTGGGCATGCCCTAAAAGGTCGCCCTGCCAGAGGAACAAAACCCTCCCCACACCTAGAACTTTGTCTCTGCTCTGGGGGAAGTTTGCATGCCTCATTCAGGATTTGTAACTTTCTGAAAGTGCCGTTTCCTGAATATTTATTGAAATTCTGGCTTCCCCATTGTATTGGGCTTTTAATAAATATTACAAAAAATCATTGAATGATGTTTCCTAACCAAAGATGATTCAGAAAAGGGGGTGGTGATGAACAGAGTGCCTGAATTAAGCAGACCACTCTTACCCAGTCCAAAGATCAGGGCTTGATCCATCACCGTTTTTTAGCTCACTGCACCATCCCAGCTCAGAACTTGGCTATATGCAAATTAGTTTGTTCCTGTCCCAGTGCATGATGGGAACAGGGCAAACCAAACTACCTAGCCAATTCTTATACTGGGAAGGAAACAAGCTTCCGGGGACCGGTTTCTGCCATTTCAGGCGTCGTCGGCCCGGCTTGCTTGAATCCTGATGGTGCAATGAGCAAGGGACTCACATCTGAGTATACCCTTCCACGCTTATGGTGGACAAAATGATTCAGAAAAGGGGGTGGTGATGAACAGAGTGCCTGAATTAAGCAGACCACTCTTACCCAGTCCAAAGATCAGGGCTTGATCCATCACCGTTTTTTAGCTCACTGCACCATCCCAGCTCAGAACTTGGCTATATGCAAATTAGTTTGTTCCTGTCCCAGTGCATGATGGGAACAGGGCAAACCAAACTACCAAGCCAATTCTTAAACTGGGAAGGAAACAAGCTTCCGGGGACCGGTTTCTGCCATTTCAGGCGTCGTCGGCCCGGCTTGCTTGAATCCTGATGGTGCAATGAGCAAGGGACTCACATCTGAGTATACCCTTCCACGCTTATGGTGGACAAAATGATTCAGAAAAGGGGGGGGTGATGAACAGAGTGCCTGAATTAAGCAGACCACTCTTACCCAGTCCAAAGATCAGGGCTTGATCCATCACCGTTTTTTAGCTCACTGCACCATCCCAGCTCAGAACTTGGCTATATGCAAATTAGTTTGTTCCTGTCCCAGTGCATGATGGGAACAGGGCAAACCAAACTACCAAGCCAATTCTTATACTGGGAAGGAAACAAGCTTCCGGGGACCGGTTTCTGCCATTTCAGGCGTCGTCGGCCCGGCTTGCTTGAATCCTGATGGTGCAATGAGCAAGGGACTCACATCTGAGTATACCCTTCCACGCTTATGGTGGACAAAATGATTCAGAAAAGGGGGTGGTGATGAACAGAGTGCCTGAATTAAGCAGACCACTCTTACCCAGTCCAAAGATCGGTTTCTGCCATTTCAGGCGTCGTCGGCCATATAGCCAGGTTCTGAGCTGGGATGGGGCAGTGAGATAAATAACGGTGATGGATCAAGCCCTGATCTTTGGACTGGGTAAGAGTGGTCTGCTTAATTCAGACACTCTGTTCATCACCACCCCCTTTTCTGAATCCTAACCAAAGATAGCATTATTAAATTTAATAGCACATCCCAGAGTTTATCTATGGAACAGCTAGCCGTGGTGCAGTAAAAATACCTTTTACATGTTAATCGTTGTAATTAACTTTCAACAAGTTCTACTTTTAAATACCTTTCACATTGTCTTATGGACTTAACAGTCTGCATAAAGTTGACTTATTAATATTTACAAGGAGGATTTTGTCTTGAGACAAGCATTTATTTTGATAGGTGGAATTGCAGATTTTACACTGCTACAACCAGGTTGCAATGGTACACCTGAATCTATGTTTACATTGCCAAGGTTGTGGATTGCACAGTTGCTGCACTAGTGGCATTTACATCACAGGCCCTGGGTATACCTTGGACCACTAGTCTAGGGACTTCTAAGCAAGTTCACTATGCCAATTAGGAGCATATCAAAGCAACCATGTTAAAACGGGGAGCACAGACACTTTAATACTGATTAGCAGGGCTAAAGTGCACAAAGAACTACAGCCAGTAAAAACAGATGTGTCATAAATCTGGGGTATTCATAATACAGTCCTCACAGTTACCATGGCAACAGCTGCTGGTTCTAACAGCAGCCATTGCAAACAACTCACCTAGCGTCACTGTGCCATTCTCCCATCTCTGAACAGCTGGTTGATGCAGCCTAACGCCACCCACTTCTTTTATTCCTTAGAAGGGGTGATTTTGATTTGCAACAGCCTCTCTATATGTTTCAGTCTACAGAGTACTCATTAAGGGGGAAATTCACAAACACTTTGCACTGAGTTTGTGTCACACACGTGACTCCTTTTTGGCAAAAAAGTGTTATACTGGGATTCACTTTCCATTGCAAATCCTGAATTGCATTAGAAGTAGCCCAAAGTAAGTAACACAAAGTAGCACTATTTGCTACTTTGCAGTACTATGCATCAAGGGGGCTACCATGTCTGGTACATGGGTGTTCGACTGCAACCACCCATGGATCAACTAAGAATGATAGACTGGGATTTGCACAAAAAATATTTGCCTCCTCGAGGCAGGTGTAAAGTTTGAGAAAAGTTTATTTTTTTTCCTAAATCTTTGTATGAGTGCTGCATTATAGAGAACACATTTAAAGTGAAAAAAAATTAAACTATATCAAAGCATAGTATTTTATAGTAGAATGGCACAAATACACCTTTGCATGTGGTACAAATGTGTGTGTGCTAGCGCAAGACAGTCTTAAATGCATCAGCGTATATAAGTAAATATGTAGTTGTTCTGGTTCCTCCCTTTCACGATACACTCAATTGCTTGACAACTCAGTAAATTTGGGCCTACGTAACTTGGACTTTGGACACCACTGATGTAAGAAGCTACTGCAGCACTTTTTCAATACATGCTTGTATCATGTTGAACGAAGAGATAGGTGCCAGCCAAAATGGCAGATCTTAATTCCATAGTTGGGGCAAATAAGAGCAAAAGTTGTGCGTTTCCGAACCAAAAAAATATGATGGATTGACCCATAGAAAAGCATTTGCACTCGATGCAAAGCAATGGATTTTTATGCTGTGTTGAAACGCTTAAGAGGCCCATTGTCGGAATTATGCACCCATTCCTATTAGAAGAAGCCATCCGTAAGCATTTATTCTATTCCTGTTTTTATTGGTGGGATTGTCAACAAGTTGGCAGAATTAATGTGTAATATAATAACAAAAAAGTGAAAGAACACAGTCACAGAATGTGCTGTGGTACGTCACAACATTTGCCGTTTCTTGCCACATAATTAGCCCATCAAAGGCTGCTCTACCGCTAACGCGGAGGAGCTTCACCCCACTGCTTTCAGCAGTGGAAATAAAGGAAAAATAAAAAGATAATATTGTCATTTTATTTGTTCCTGCTGTGGCAGCTTGGCAGGACTGCTCTGCTCTCAGAGCAGGGGGAGGAGTTTATTAATTTTTTATTTATTTACTTGAGCTTTATATAGCACTGGCTAGACCCGGAGGTATCGGAGCGCTTTACATGAGGAGCGTTATATAGGCTACAAGTTACACATTGTTACAGAAGGTACATCAATTACAAGTTACATCTGTTGGTTCATGGCGTGTGGAAGGGTAAGGGGGTAATGTAAAAGGGCAAAAGGGTGGGAGATTAAACAGAACAAAGCAGGCAAGGGGAGAGGGATTCCGGGGAGAGAGGAAAGGAATAGGGGAGGCATGCAAAGAATGAAGGAGGGAAGAGGTGGGGAGGGGGTAGGAGACACAGCGAAGAGATGAGGAGGTAACTGTGTCTGAACTCCGGCTGGGTGGGAGATGGCTAGACCCAGAGGTATCAGAGCGCTTTACAAGAGGATTGTTGCGTTGCAAGTTACATCAGTTACAAGAGCATAGTAAGGTACAGTAAACAAAAACAATGTTAAAATCACAATCAAATGTGGGAGATGGTGAGATGAGAAAAGCAGTCAAAATTGAAACAAGGAAACATAGCTAGGAAATGGGGATCCGGAACCGTTCCCACAAGATCGCAATGGGGGAATGACATGGACACGGCAATGGTGGCGGAAAAGGCGGTATTCATACACAGGGGGTGCCCAAGAAAATGGTCCACGATATGGGGCAAATGGAATACATACCGAGGGGATATATGCGAACCTCCACAGGAGATGTCTGAACTGACAGCGAGCCCATAGGAAGGGGCAATGGAGGTGGCACAGGGTAGCGAACACAGATACCCTCCCGAGGTCAATAACTGGTAAGCACTGTAAACTAGCATAACTCGTTTCTGACAGGAAAGCTGGATATTGAAGGTCCTCCACACACACAACAGGTGGGCTACGCCCAGGGAGTAAAGTACCTGAGGATCGCCTCAATGCTGCCGATATGAAGCTGATGTGCTGATTGTAAATGTTCAAGGCTTGCCAAATGTAATATTATGGTTATATAGTGCAGATGCCAAGATATACTGTTCCTTCACATACACACCTGGTGGGTTCGGCCCAGAGGGTTATACACCCAAGGATCGCCTTGCTACTGTGGTAACAAAAGTTGATGTGCTGATGGTACAGGTTCGCGGATTACTAAATGTACTATTAATGTTGTATAATGGAGATCCCACAGCCCAATGCCTGCATGTACGAAAACGAATTCTACGTGTACTGTTACACTGAAAAAGCCAATAAAATAGTTTTAAAAAAAATAAAAATTGAAACAAGGTGTGAGAGGGGGTCCACGAAAGGGGGTAGCATCCAGGGGATTGAGGTCTAGACGGCAGTCCCAAACCGAGGGGCTTTTGGTCGAAGTTCATCCTCGTCTGCCATCTTGAGGACATCCATTAATGAGTAACTTTGTGGGGTAAACTGATAACCGGCTGAATTCAGTGATCAGGTGGTACAATAAAGTTGCTGCCCAACCCGACCGGGACGTCTCAACCCGGCCTAGCGGGCCCTCACCCATCAGGGGCCCCCCACACTGAGGGCCAGCGCCATCTTCCCACATCACTCGACTCCCCCCAGGGAGCCCAGGTAGCCACCGGTTCACCAGGGTGCGTCGCCGCATTTCCTCAGCAAAGTTTCAGTCAGGCGCCCCACCAACGAAACACACTACTCACCTCCGCCAAGAGCCGAGCTCTACTCAGCAGGATGTTTACTGCTGTTGATCCAAGAGCAGGAGCCCAGTCATTCGCAGCGCAGATCCAGAACACGGGCTTGGCCCCGGGGTCCCCGATGCGCAGGCACCGGCCCGATTCCTCGCGGCTCAGGCTCACTTGATGTCGCCTCCAGGGGTCATCTGCCACGTATCCACTGGCCAGGCTCCTCGAGGTTCGCTTACCGGACCACCAGGGCACGTCCCGGACCACCTCTCGGCTATGAAAAAGCCAGGGTCAGCCCCATCAGATTGTGGTCGCCATCTTGGATCTTCCTGCATATCACAGAGCCGGGGAGAGTTAAGCTGAAAAGCATCAACACGCGTGGGTAGGTATTCCCCGGATCAGTACACTCCCCGGGCGTTCCCGGGGAGACACTTTAATACTGATTAGCAGGGCTAAAGTGCACAAAGAACTACAGCCAGTAAAAACAGATGTGTCATAAATCTGGGGTATTCATAATACAGTCCTCACAGTTACCATGGCAACAGCTGCTGGTTCCAACAGCAGCCATTGCAAACAACTCACCTAGCGTCACTGTGCCATTCTCCCATCTCTGAACAGCTGGTTGATGCAGCCTAACGCCACCCACTTCTTTTATTCCTTAGAAGGGGTGATTTTGATCTGCAACAGCCTCTCTATATGTTTCAGTCTACAGAGTACTCATTAAGGGGGAAATTCACAAACACTTTGCACTGAGTTTGTGTCACACACGTGACTCCTTCTTGGCAAAAAAGTGTTATACTGGGATTCACTTTCCATTGCAAATCCTGAATTGCATTAGAAGTAGCCCAAAGTAAGTAACACAAAGTAGCACTATTTGCTACTTTGCAGTACTATGCATCAAGGGGGCTACCATGTCTGGTACATGGGTGTTCGACTGCAACCACCCATGGATCAACTAAGAATGATAGACTGGGATTTGCACAAAAAATATTTGCCTCCTCGAGGCAGGTGTAAAGTTTGAGAAAAGTTTATTTTTTTTCCTAAATCTTTCCAACTTTGTATGTGTGCTGCATTATAGAGAACACATTTAAAGTGAAAAAAAATTAAACTATATCAAAGCATAGTATTTTATAGTAGAAGGGCACAAATACACCTTTGCATGTGGTACAAATGTGTGTGCGCTAGCGCAAGACAGTCTTAAATGCATCAGCGTATATAAGTAAATATGCAGTTGTTCTGGTCCCTCCCTTTCATGATACACTCAATTGCTTGACAACTCAGTAAATTTGGGCCTACGTAATTTGGACTTTGGACACCACTGATGTAAGAAGCTACTGCAGCACTTTTTCAATACATGCTTGTATCATGTTGAACGAAGAGATAGGTGCCAGCCAAAATGGCAGATCTTAATTCCATAGTTGGGGCAAATAAGAGCAAAAGTTGTGCGTTTTCTAACCAAAAAAATATGATTGATTGACCCATAGAAAAGCATTTGCACTCGATGCAAAGCAATGGATTTTTATGCTGGGTTGAAACGCTTAATAGGCCCATTGTCGGAATTATGCACCCATTCCTATTAGAAGAAGCCATCCGTAAGCATTTATGCTATTCCTGTTTTTATTGGTGGGATTGTCAACAAGTTGGCAGAATTAATGTGTAATATAATAACAAAAAAGTGAAAGAACACAGTCACAGAATGTGCTGTGGTACGTCACAGCATTTGTCCTTTTTTGCCACATAATTAGCCCATCAAAGGCTGCTCTACCGCTAAAGCGGAGGAGCTTCACCCCACTGCTTTCAGCAGTGGAAATAAAGGAAAAATAAAAAGATAATATTGTCATTTTATTTGTTCCTGCTGTGGCAGCTTGGCAGGACTGCTCTGCTCTCAGAGCAGGGGGAGGAGTTTATTAATTTTTTATTTATTTACTTGAGCTTTATATAGCACTGGCTAGACCCGGAGGTATCGGAGCGCTTTACATGAGGAGCGTTATATAGGCTACAAGTTACACATTGTTACAGAAGGTACATCAATTACAAGTTACATCTGTTGGTTCATGGCGTGTAGAAGGGTAAGGGGGTAATGTAAAAGGGCAAAAGGGTGGGAGATTAAACAGAACAAAGCAGGCAAGGGGAGAGGGATTCCGGGGAGAGAGGAAAGGAATAGGGGAGGCATGCAAAGAATGAAGGAGGGAAGAGGTGGGGAGGGGGTAGGAGACACAGCGAGGAGATGAGGAGGTAACTGTGTCTGAACTCCGGCTGGGTGGGAGATGGCTAGACCCAGAGGTATCAGAGCGCTTTACAAGAGGATTGTTGCGTTGCAAGTTACATCAGTTACAAGAGCATAGTAAGGTACAGTAAACAAAAACAATGTTAAAATCACAATCAAATGTGGGAGATGGTGAGATGAGAAAAGCAGTCAAAATTGAAACAAGGAAACATAGCTAGGAAATGGGGATCCGGAACCGTTCCCACAAGATCGCAATGGGGGAATGACATGGACACGGCAATGGTGGCGGAAAAGGCGGTATTCATACACAGGGGGTGCCCAAGAAAATGGTCCACGATATGGGGCAAATGGAATACATACCGAGGGGATATATGCGAACCTCCACAGGAGATGTCTGAACTGACAGCGAGCCCATAGGAAGGGGCAATGGAGGTGGCACAGGGTAGCGAACACAGATACCCTCCCGAGGTCAATAACTGGTAAGCACTGTAAACTAGCATAACTCGTTTCTGACAGGAAAGCTGGATATTGAAGGTCCTCCACACACACAACAGGTGGGCTATGCCCAGGGAGTAATGTACCCGAGGATCGCCTCAATGCTGCCGATATGAAGATGATGTGCTGATTGTAAATGTTCAAGGCTTGCCAAATGTAATATTATGGTTATATAGTGCAGATGCCAAGATATACTGTTCCTTCACATACACACCTGATGGGTTCGGCCCAGAGGGTTATACACCCAAGGATCGCCTTGCTACTGTGGTAACAAAAGTTGATGTGCTGATGGTACAGGTTCGCGGATTACTAAATGTACTATTAATGTTGTATAATGGAGATCCCACAGCCCAATGCCTGCATGTACGAAAACGAATTCTACGTGTACTGTTACACTGAAAAAGCCAATAAAATTGTTTAAAAAAAATAATAATAATTGAAACAAGGTGTGAGAGGGGGTCCATGAAATGGGGTAGCATCCAGGGGATTGAGGTCTAGACGGCAGTCCCAAACCGAGGGGCTTTTGGTCGAAGTTCATCCTCGGTTGGCCACCTTGAGGACATTCATTAATGAGTAACTTTGTGGGGTAAACTGATAACCAGCTGAATTCAGTGATCAGGTGGTACAATAAAGTTGCTGCCCAGCCCGACCGGGACATCTCAACCCGGCCTAGCGGGCCCTCACCCATCAGGGGCCCACACTGAGGGCCAGCGCCATCTTCCCACATCACTCGACTCCCCCCAGGGAGCCCAGGTAGCCACCGGTTCACCAGGGTGCGTCGCCGCATTTCCTCAGCAAAGTTTCGGTCAGGCGCCCCACCAACAAAACACACTCCTCACCTCCGTCAAGAGCCGAGCTCTACTCAGCAGGATGTTTACTGCTGTTGATCCAAGAGCAGGAGCCCAGTCATTCGCAGCGCAGATCCGGAACACGGGCTTGGCCCCGGGGTCCCCGATGCGCAGGCACCGGCCCGATTCCTCGCGGCTCAGGCTCACTTGATGTCGCCTCCAGGGGTCATCTGCCAAGTATCCACTGGCCAGGCTCCTTGAGGTTCGCTTACCGGACCACCAGGGCACGTCCCGGACCAACTCTCGGCTATGAAAAAGCCAGGGTCAGCCCCATCAGATTGTGGTCGCCATCTTGGATCTTCCTGCATATCACAGAGCCGGGGAGAGTTAAACTGAAAAGCTTCAACACGCGTGGGTAGGTATTCCCCGGATCAGTACACTCGCCGGGCGTTCCGACACTCGGAATTATGCATAAATCTTCGTGCCCCGGGCGTAAGACCCGCAGTGTCGGGGAACTCCGTGTACAAAGCTCCGGAGCACACTCCTTTTCTGGAGTTCCTGGGGAATACTGGTCCAAGAGTGGTGGGCACTCTGTAAAGTGCACATGAATGTTTGGCCGGCTGTCTCTCACTTTACATGTTCTCCACCCAGGCTGCATTACAGCCTGGGTGGAGACATGCCTAGGCTTCCATTCCCTGGCTGAGCGCGGAACCACAGCGTTCAGACCAATCACAACGCTGCATTGCAGTGTTGTGATTGGCTTAGGGTAGCCTGGGTGCTTCCTGATCCGGTCGGAGCGGAGAGACGACAATGAAGGACAACTAGGAGAGACACGGCGAGGCAGTAAGATTTATTTTTATTTTCTTTACCACCTTCCCCCTACTCCCCACCCAGCCACTCCTGATCCGTGCCAGCTGCCACTGTAGGTCACCCTCCCATATAATTTGGTCCTCCACTGCCTCCTAATTTCAGTGGTAGTGCACAAGATAAACTAAAATTAAAATGAGTACGACAGCATGTAAACGCTCCTTGCCCACTATAGATTAGCACAGCCAACATTTCATGTTTTTCTTCAGCAGTAGGCAGTGAACGACCCCTGTGGGCTTGTGGTTGTCAGAGATAGCACATGTAGAACTCTTCTGCTAACTAAATGGCATATTAAAATTGTATCAGTGAGAAAAAGGAATCCTCTCAGGCCTCATTATGTTCCACTTCGTGGTCTAATCATCAAAAGTCTAAAAGCAAGGTGCAGTAATTGGATTTGATTCACAGAATACCAGCTGCTTCAACATTTCTATCCTGAATACTGAACACTAATGAGCTGAAAGGAGTTAAAACTCTGGTGGAAAGAATAACATTTTGTCAGCAAAGGCCATAAGGTGGTAAGTGTGATGCTCTCCTGTAACGTGGCAATTAGCAAGAGTTTTACAAATATTTCTCTGGCAGAACAGGAGATGAGGGATCTAGTCTTTAAACTTCTCCCTCTGGAATATTGGCTCGAGTTTAACTCAGTCTTCGGCAGCTTTGAGCGAATCCTCTATCTCTGTATTGCTTTAATTGTAAACAGTGGAAATCAAATATTTATAATTGTACCATGCACTGTTCCAATTGCATATTCTCGTCCACTCTCTTCATTACTTCCTGGTTCCAGCTGTGGCATGTCTCCAAGCTCCTGTTGAAATAGAAATATTCTCCCTAGGATTTTGCCCAGCTCCTTGGACCTAGGTCTGTGATAGTTCAGTACTTTAAAGTCAGCGGTGCTGGAACAATTTAAAGCGTAGGGCTGCTCCATCAAAGTTACATCACTGCAGTGATAGGGATTGTGAAAAATCCAAGCATCACCAAAGAACAAGGATAGAAAATGAGCTACGCCCATCCAGCAGGAAGGGTGTGTAGCCGGTGGTGCATTTTGGACCACACTGTCTCAAAAACATTACTTTATCATGGTGTCATACCACGCTGCTATTAACAGAAAGCATACTTTCCATTGAAATGGCCCCTACATTTTCACAGACATACAGTTTTACTGATTAAACTACACAGCGCAGGGGGCGTGGCTTCGGAGCCTTCGGAGATGGCCGCCGTTCTTGGGAGCTCCGCCAAGACGTGAGGGTTTGGAACGGCTCCAGGACTTATTTCTTCAGTCCGGACCAGAAATTTCTCCTTCCCGGACGTCGGAACCTGAGCTGCTTCCAATGCAGCGAATTTCTGCTCTCATGGTGAACTCAACGACCTTCTTTTCTTCAATTTGTTATTTCACCTTAGCGTAACGTCGCGGCCGCCATTTTGTTTTCGGCGTTACCGCGGACTTTCGCTCCATTCTGTGTGCGATGATTCTCTCACTCAGGAAAAAAATTTCTCTGCATTCACAACTCTTTTCTTCTTATATTGGGTACTTTTGACCTTATTTCTCCTCGTTGACTCTTTATTTTGCTCTCTGCTGACTGACTCATTTTTTCATTGTTACCTCACAACTTTGAGATTCTCCTCATAATTTTCCTGACGGACTTCTCTTTGTACGTCTCTTCATGGCTGCGTCTCGAAATCCTCGAGGCTCGTCTCTTTCCTCTAAACAAGCTGGATTGGAAGACTTTAACCCGTTTAATGTTCTTCAGGAGACTGTGGATAATTCCAACACAGCTTCCCCTGTGTCTAAGGGTTCCGCATCTTCTTCTAGTTCTCGCACCAGCTCAAAACAAAATGCTAAAGCACTCTCGACGTCACCGAATGCATCTGGCAAAAGAGTGAAAGTTAACCCGCCATCTCCCACTAATTCCTCTTCCTCAATATCGATGGAGCTCCTTCTAGAGGAAATTCGTGCCCTTAAGCCACATATGGAAGAGACGAATACCCGCCTACAAAATTTGGAGTCCTCATGATCCCTTACTGAACAACGAGTTGGGGATTTGGAACATCGTATGGACTCAGTTCAAGGACTTGTTACTCAGGTCCCTCTCATGTCTAAGGAGATATCTCATCTTAAACAGCAGATTGAGCAAATGGAAAACCATAATAGACGCAACAACCTGCGTATTTATGGTCTGGTTGAAGGTCTTGAAGGTCCGAACCCAATATCCTTTTTTCAGTCTTTCTTACCAACCCTTTTGGGTCTTCCTGATACCCCTCCTTTGAATATTCAACGCGCTCATCGTCTTGGTTCAGCTTCTACATCAGCTTCCGCCTCTTCGAAACCCAGAGGTGTTATTCTTTATTTTTTGGAATACACTCAAAGTCTTGCATGCTGCGAAACAACGTGGAAAACTGGTTTGGAATGGTTCTACTCTCTTTTTTGCCCAAGACTATGCTAAAGTCACTGCAGATCGTCGAAAAAAGTTTTTGGACATGAGGCCTGCTCTGCGCAGTTTGAATGCTAGATATGGCTTGTTCCATCCTTGCCTCTTCAGAGTGACTTACAATAATAAGACGACCACTTACGAAGACCCTGCTCTACTTCAGAAATTTTTGGACAATTGCAATGGCGAATCTATGGAAGTTGCTCGACCATGAAGACTTAATTTTTACTTCACTACAAATTTTTGTCATCTTTTATCACTGTTTCTCTCTCTCTGTTGTACGGTGTGGTGATTTTAGTAATATTCGTTGTTGATTTTTCTTGTCTTTCCTTGCTGTATGTGTTTCAATACTCACCTTGTTCTTTTTCCTCATATTTCTCTTTTTTAGGTAAGATGTATTGTGGTCCCTCCTCTATTTATACCACACATGTTTCTCCTGGCCGTTGTTCGTTTCCTCATGATCCCGTTTTGGAGTCCCCTGTTCAGCATTCCGTCTCCCTTATGTGGTTCCACCACCCCTGTTCTCTCCGTTTTCTTGTGGTATGTCTTTTGTTACATTATTTTTCCTTCACGTATGTTCTACTTTCTCTTTCTGTATTTTCTTCTCTGTCTGTTCTTCTGTATTTTTCTCCTATCTCCTTTCTCTCTTCCCTTTCTCTTTCTTTGGTTTTCCTCTCTTCTCACTTTTCTCCCTTTGTAGTATTTTCTAACTTTTCTCCTCAGTTTTTTCTTTCCTTCATTTTTACCATCTTCTCCTATCTCTTTCTGCTTCTATTACCTTCATTTATTGTGGTTAACTTGTTATTATATGCTCATGTTCTTATTTCATTGTTCTTGCATTTTGCATATGTTTCTTATTTATTTTAAATGTCAATTAATGTAATTACGTGGAACGTTAGAGGTTTGGGGTCTCCTATTCAGAGACAATGTGTTCTGTCCCATTTAGCTCATTTGAAAGCTGATATAGCTTTGTTACAAGAAATTCATGTTAAAGATGTTGAAATCCCTAAACTGCATCGTAATTGGGTGGGCCATGTTTTTGCTTCCCCTGGTTCGGGTAAACGTAATGGGGTTGCAGTTTTACGCCATAAACGTTTGAATGTTCAACTGATTTCCCAAAATTCGGATACTGAGGGTTGGTGGGTGATTGTATCTTTATTGGTTGATAAAATACCTCTTACCATTTTCAATGTTTATGCTCCCAATGCTCCTGATAAGTTGTTTTGGCCCCAAATTCTTTCCTCCTCCATGCAATATACGGATGATTATTTTATTCTTGGTGGGGATTGCAACATGGTTATGGACCAGTTTCTTGACAGGAAATCTTCCTCACGTTTTTCTCCCTCTCAGGCACACACTCAATTTACAAACACTATTTCCCAGCGAGCTCTGGTTGACTCATGGAGGCTTTGTAACCCTACTTTACAAGAATACACTTTTTTCTCTCCCGTTCACTCATCTCAATCTAGAATTGACTACCTTTTTATTTCTAAAGCTTTGACCCAACACATTACTCACTCAGACATCGGTTCTATTTTAATTTCCGACCATGCTCCTGTCTCCCTATGTCTTGATTTACTCCCTCCTGTTACAGGTACACGACGATGGAGATTTAACAATTCTCTTCTTTTAGACCCTTCCTTCACTACTGCTTTCCCGGATTTTGCCTCCCGCTTTTTTACTGAAAATGAATCTCCTCACACTTCTCCTCATTTACTTTGGGACACTTTTAAGGCTGCCTCTAGGGACTTCATTATTTCATACGTTGCCAAGAAACGTCGTCTGGCTTCCAAATCTATTTCCTCTTTGACATCTCAAATTAAACATCTTGAGCATTCTTATTTTTCATCCAAATCCCCTTCTGTTCTAACTCAACTTATTTCTGCAAAACTTTCATTTAATAAACTTTCTACCAATTCTGCCAAATTGATTTTACTTAAATCTAGTGCCAAATTTTATTCTTCGCAAAATAAAGCAGGTAATGTTCTTGCTAATTACCTTAAAGTTAAAAAAGAGCGCACGAAAATTGATTCAATTGTGTCTTCTTCTAATGTATCTTTACATAAAGATGACGATATTTTGGAAGAATTTTCTAAATTCTATCAAAATCTTTATACTCCTGAATCTCCTCCCACACCTACCCTTATTGACTCTTACCTTTCATCCATTCCTCTCCCTTCAGTGTCCAATATTGATTTCTCGCCCCTAGATAAAGATATCCTTCCTAAAGACATATTAGAGGCAATCCGAGTTCTTAAAAGAGGCAAGGCTCCTGGTCCGGATGGATTTTCGATAGAATTTTACTCTCATTTCTCTTCTTTCCTAATCCCTAAATTACATCAGTTATTTTCTTCCTTTATTTCCTCCCAAAGATCTGAGGGTACGTTTCAAGAAGCATTAATTTGTCTTCTTCCCAAGGATAATAAGGATCCCACTCTTTGCAAAAACTATCGGCCTATTTCTTTAATTAATTTAGACTATAAAATTTTGGCAAAAATCTTAGCTTTACGTCTAGATAAAATTCTTCCTCAGCTCATTGGTCAAGAACAATGTGGTTTCATAAAAGGTCGTCATCTCTCGGACAACACTCGTCTTTTCTTTAATGTTCTCAGTAAATCCCCCTCCTTTCCTCGCTCCTTGGCTGCTATCGCACTGGATGCTGAGAAAGCTTTCGATAGAGTCAACTGGTCTTTTATGCTATCTACTTTATCTTGGTTTGGTTTTGGTCCTAAATTCATTTCTTATATATCGTTATTGTATTCCTCTCCTAGATCTTTTATCTTTGTAAACGGTCTAGTTTCTTCTTCTTTCCCTCTTCTTCGCGGTGTTCGGCAAGGTTGTCCTCTTTCGCCTCTTCTTTTTATTTTAGCGTTAGAACCCTTTTTATCCCGGATTAGAGTAATCAAGGACATCTCTGGGTTCCCATACGGTGAAAATGAATTGAAGCTATCTGCTTATGCGGATGATATTCTTTTATTTATCTCCCATCCTCAAACTTCTGTCCCATCCTTTTTATCCGAAGTATCGTCCTATGCAGAGGTTTCAGGTTATAAGCTTAACGTCGACAAGTGTGAAATTCTCCCGCTCAATAAATATTGTTTTCAAGCTGATTTTTCAACCTCATCTTTTCATTGGAACTCCTCTAAAATAAAATACTTGGGTCTTTGGTTTACCCCCTCTATTAAAGACACCGTTGCCCTAAATATTAAAAATTTGCTGACTACTTTGACTGATTCCACTAATAGATGGCATCCTCTGTTTCTTTCCTGGTGGGGTAGATTAGATTGTATTAAAATTATGTTGGTCCCAATTATTTTATTCTTTCTTTCCAATCTTCCCATTAATATCCCTAAAACTTGTTATAAATCCATTTACTCTATTCTGTCAAAATTCTATGGCAAAATAAAAAAGCTAGGATGTCCTTTGCCAAACTCAAATGCCCTAAATGTTTAGGTGGAGTTAATTTCCCAGATTTTTCGTCTTATCATACTTCCTTTTTTCTCTCTCATTCTGTTTCTTGTCTATTACATTCTTCCGCTGATGTTTACTCTTTTCCTTTATGGGTCACACTTGAATCTTCTTTCTTTCATCCCTTTACCTTTAAATAATTGGTCTCTTTACAACATATTCCACTGAAATTATCTCTTCCTATTCTTAAAAATTCTAGGAAAATCTTTCTTCCTCTCTTTCTCAATGGTCTTGATGTCTGTGATCATTTTTTACAATCCTCCGTTTGGTTTAACCCCTTGATTAAAATAAACAATAGAAAGGTCTTCTGGAGTGATTGGCATTCTCTTGGTCTCTTTTGGATTCATCAACTTTTTCTGGATGGCTCCTGTCTTCCTTTTCTAATCTCGCTTTTCTCTTCCTGATTCTTTCCTTCCTAAATATAACCAATTGTGTGTGGCTCTTCAATCTGGTTATAATTCTCTCTCTGCCTCTCCTCCTCCTTCATTATCTTCTCCTCTTACTATTCCATTTCTCTTATCTTCTTCTTCAGCTTCTCAGATCTATACGAAATTACAGAGTGTTTCTCCTCTTCGTGATAAATCTAAAACTGAGCTTGCTTGGGAATCTGATTTGAATGTTTCCTTTGATATCCCTTTATGGCATGATATATGGAATAAATTACGGAAGTCCTCTAGAGCAGCCAATACCACTCAAACGCTATTTTTTGTTTATAATAGACTTCTTATTACTCCTTCCAAATTACATGCTATTGATTCATCTATCTCCTCTTCCTGTTGGTCCTGTCCTCATACATCTGCTGATCTTAAACATATGCTTTTTACATGTCCTTTGAATCACCTTTTTTGGTCTAAAGTTTGGCAACAAATCAATTTGATTTTCTCCACTCACTTTCCGTTTTCCCTCTCCCACATTTTTCTGGGCAGTTTAGCAGATATATGGTCCTCCCACACTTCCAACGTTTCCATTATAGATCTTCTCTTAGCAGTAGCTTTTCAACAAATCACTAAGTCATGGAAGAATACTGCAAATGTCTCTTTTCAGGCTTGGTGGTATGGTATTTGCTACAACCATAGACTTGACAGAGCTTACGTATATCCTGTTCAACTTGCCATCAAACGAGATTTATTATGGTTACCTGTTACTGAATTTTTTAATGTCTCTGCTAAATCTTATCCATTACATACCCCTTCTCGTGAAGAAGTTTTGAAACCTCCATGATATGTTTATATTTTCCAGTTTCATATATTTCATGGATATTTCTCTTTATTATGTAACAGCTTTGGTTGAAGTTCTACTTATTTTGTATTCTTACTGCATTTTTTATTAGAATTTTTGTTCTGTGACTCCGTCTTCTTTCCCTCCTCCCTCTTTTTTCTTTTTCCTGCTTTCCCCTCTTTCTGTCTCCTTTGTTCTTTTTTCTTTTTTCTCCTCTTTTCTTTTTTCCCTTTATATTGTAATTTCATTCTTATTTTGCCATGATTGCTTTTCTTTTGCATTAAGAATATTATGATTTTATGTATTGCAATCCATTTTTCAATAAACTTTCTTTTGAAACTTAAAAAACTACACAGCGCACACATGATAATATTTGGTAATCGGGTTTCAGTGAAAATCGTTTGCGCATCACCAAGTACAGTGTCTTGATTGTTTTCATCCTATTAAAAACGTTGTTTCATCACACTTCAGATTTGCACAGGAAAGTGCTTCATTTATGCTTTCCTAACTGCTGATATATTTTGAAATATTTGTGCAATTAATTTACAGGTATTTACATTCTACAGGCTTTCCTTTCACATCCTCTGAATTCCAGCAATATTGTCACATATTTCTCTTTTCAAAATCCTCTGACTTTGCAATCAGAAAAAAAATTAAACACCAATCTCCATGTTAAAAGACTAGGTTGCAGTTTGACAGAAGAGAGAGCCTGCCATTTGACCTCTGTGAAAAAATGTAAAGACATCTATATTGCTCATTAACCTTTTGAGAAAAATACCCTAGGATTATGATCCTGACAATCTATAAGTAGAAGTTACTGCGTGAACGAAGATGACGTTTATGCACCCACCTTTCTTTACTTTCATCACAGTAATCAAATAGAATAATAAAATAGGCAAGCTGAATGTATAGTGTGTTTTTTAATATTTAAATGCTTTTATTTCGATAACTTGCTGCAAACTTTTTTCTGTTCTACTTTGTGGCGGGAGGGAGCCTTATTATTCTGTTTTGCTGGTTGTCCATTACCCGAGGGCAGACCTTTTTCCCCTTAAACTTTGGCATAGCTGGAGGCGCCATTTTGGTTTAGTGAGCACTCCAGCTATCAAAAGGGGCGGAGTGCTGGCACTGTAAAGCTGGGACGGTGGAGTGGGCGCATTATCTCAGGCTAGCTGAATCTATAGTGTGTTTTTTAATGTTTTAGATGCTTTTTTTTTCAATAACTTGCTGCCAACTTTTCTCTGTTTTACTTTGTTAAGGGAGGGAGCCTTACTATTTCTTTTTGCTCGCTTGCCCATTCCCCGAGGGGTGGACATTTTTCCCCTTACTGTTTGGCATGGCCAGAGGCACCATTTTGGTTCATTGCACACTACAGTTTTTTCAAAGGGGAGGAGCACAGGCCTGTGGACCGGACGCACACAGCGGAGTACCAGTGGCGCTTCAAAGGCGAGTCCGTCTGTGTCACGTTAGCGGCCAGCACCAGCCACTATGTCCAAAAACGTGTGAGACCCTGGCACAAGCGTCTGCAACACCTCGATGAACACTACGTTTAAGGTCTGTTCGCACTACAACAAAGTGCAGCAAACTGAGATCCTAGCCTCCCTTAATACGACCACTCTGAAGTTCACAGGCAACATTGAGACAGACACTAGCAGGGTGGATAGCTGGATCTGTGACTCAGTCAATTCTCTGGCTCCTACGAAGTCCATAAAATCTGAAAATTGTAGGCCTTCAGCTCCCTGGTTTACTGAAACACTCACTGAAGAAAAGAAATGCTGTAAAAGGCATATTGAGTATAATTTAAAAGAGAAAGACTCATGCTGTATGGCATTTAGAAAAAATCATGCCTATCTTAAGACGGTTAAAATGGCATATTTTGAAAGCAAGAGCAAAGGGGCAGGCAATAAGACATATGAAGTGTTCAAGATAGTGAACAACTTTATGTCCACTGTGGCCTTCTCTAGAGATGCTCCACCGTCTCTAGAATGGTGCAATAAGTTAGCTCATTTTTTTAAAGAGAAAATTGCAGGCTCTGCTCAGTGTTTTTTGCAATTTTCACCCCGAGTGGGCTGGGTATGCTCAGACGTGAGTCCCAGGCTCTCCACACCACTGGAGTCAAGCTATCCAGGCTGATGAAGGCTGATAGCCAGAAACCGGTCCTTGGATGCTTGATTCCGGTCTGGGAAAGACATGGCTTGGTAGTTCGGACTGGACTGTTCCCATGAGGCACAGGGTCAGAGCTGATTTGCATATAGCCAGTGTCTAACCCAGGGTGGTGTGGAGTGCAAAAAAACGATGGATTAAGGCCCAGATCCTTGTACTGGGGTGAATGTATGACATTGTTCTACATTCTGTCCATCAACTGTGTTTTTTGCAATTTTCACCCCGAGTGGGCTGGGTATGCTCAGACGTGAGTCCCAGGCTCTCCACACCACTGGAGTCAAGCTATCCAGGCTGATGAAGGCTGATAGCCAGAAACCGGTCCTTGGATGCTTGATTCCGGTCTGGGAAAGACATGGCTTGGTAGTTCGGACTGGACTGTTCCCATGAGGCACAGGGTCAGAGCTGATTTGCATATAGCCAGTGTCTAACCCAGGGTGGTGTGGGTTGCAAAAAAACGATGGATTAAGGCCCAGATCCTTGTACTGGGGTGAATGTATGGCATTGTTCTACATTCTGTCCATCAACTGTGTTTTTTGCAATTTTCACCCCGAGTGGGCTGGGTATGCTCAGACGTGAGTCCCAGGCTCTCCACACCACTGGAGTCAAGCTATCCAGGCTGATGAAGGCTGATAGCCAGAAACCGGTCCTTGGATGCTTGATTCCGGTCTGGGAAAGACATGGCTTGGTAGTTCGGACTGGACTGTTCCCATGAGGCACAGGGTCAGAGCTGATTTGCATATAACCAGTGTCTAACCCAGGGTGGTGTGGAGTGCAAAAAAACGATGGATTAAGGCCTAGATCCTTCTACTGGGGTGAATGTATGACATTGTTCTACATTCTGTCCATCAACTGTGTTTTTTGCAATTTTCTGCTCAGGGACTTAGCAGCCTGTCCCTTTCTGTGGAAGCGACTAAAAGGTGGGGTGATCCCTCTATTTTTTTATTCCATCTCGCAGGAGGAGTCACTAATAGCCATCCAAAGTCTCAAATCAAGCTCACCTTCTGATCCCTGCCCCACCAGTATGTTAATCATGGCTGGCGAGGGAATTATTCTGTGGGTTGAATGACTGGTTAATGAGTTGCTGGCTTCTGCAATGGTTCCCACAGTTTGGAAACAGGCAAATATTTTTCTGTTGTTGAAGAAGCCTTCAGTCGACCCCAATCTGCTGAGTAATTACAGGCCCATTTCCCTGCTGCCTGCAGTCTCTAAGATCTCAGAGAAATTAGTCAACAGGCAACGCTCCTGTTACCTGGAGATTAACTGTCTCCTTCATTCTAGTCACTCTGGTCTCAGGTGGAATCTGAGTACTGAGACGGCCCTACTCGAGGTGGCGGTACAAATCAAAGGCACTCTAGATGCCAGGGGCAAGGCTGTAAGGATATTGTTAGATCTGTCGGCCGCCTTTGACATGTTACCCTACTCTTTTCGGTTGGATCACCTTCTGAAGATTGAAGTAAAGAGTCTGGCCCTCAGGTGGCTGCCCTCCTGCTTAGACAATAGAGAACAGGAGTTTTGGCTTTCCCCGTTTGCTTCCAGCAAAAGGTAAATTTCAGTTGTGGTCCATCAGGGATCCGCCCTTAACCCAACTTTATTTAATGTCTCTCTTACTGCTCTCTCTTCTGTGGTTAAAGCTTTCTTAGCCAAGATCGTATTGTATGCAGATGATACTCAAATTCTCTTTTCTTTCAAGGACATCAAGTTGTGTCTACCTGCTGTGTTTGACTGGTTGCATCAGAGACAACTGACGTGCAACACCGATAAAACGGAACCACTCTGTTTTGGTACTACGACACTTACCAACTGGTCAGCACGTTGGCCAAATAAATCAGCTCCACCTGCGTCTGTTATGGAGACCGCTAAGAATGTAGGAGTCAAGCTCAACAACCCTTTAACTATCCAACCTCAGAATAGCGCAGTGACTGGAATGTGTTCTGCTATTCTGCAGGTTTTGAAAAAGTTCTTTTTTTCTCTGTCTTTTCTGGCCTTGAAAACAGTTAACCAGGCTCTGATAACCTCTTGCCTGGACTATTCTAACAAATTATATGTTGAACTCCCAGACTGCACAATTCACAGACTTCAAATAATGCAAAATGCCGCAGAACAAGTCTTTTTGAATTTGCCGTGGAGAGCAAGGAATTCAATGCATCTTTCTTCCTTTCACTGGCTTACGGTAAGGTAGAGAATTTTGTTCAAACCACTGTTGTTGAGTTTTCGTGCCCTGCACAACACTGTCCCTCTGCATCTCAGACATGAAAGTTCGGTTACTTTTTTAAAAAAAAGCTTAAAACTTAGATATTTACTAGCACCGGGACACTCCCAGGAGAATCTGTGCGCTCTTTTAAATTTGTCTTCATCAATAAACATTCATCAGATGAGACTATATGTCCCATGAGTCCCATGAGAAATGAAAAAACAAAATCAGCAAACAATCAGTGGCTATCTGCCCCCAACATAAGCCCTCAGTGGAATTTCCTCTTTCTTCATTGCTTAGTGGCACCGCTTTAAGTCTCTGACGAACAGCACATTGTAAATTACCTCATGAGGCCTGTGATGTCTCATGCCTAAAGAACTGCAAATCGTATGTTAAGGAGCATGAGGGGGAATGTGTTTTCAGTAGTTTTAAAGTTTAGCATTATAAGTGGGATGTGTATGAGTTTGGGTCAATGTGTTGTGAGGATTGGCTGGATATTTATTTGGTATGGGTGTGACTATAGGATAGATGGTGCAGGTTTTTGAGCGAGGCACACAATTAAGTCTTACCTTATATGTGTTTGCTGTGGCTGAAGTGGAGAGGGGATTTTTTACCAATACCCTTTCGCAACCTGACACAATGTTGCTCTACCTGAAACTTGAACTACTTAGCTGGGGATGCTCGCGCAGTGGGTGGCCCTAAAGAATTGAGTGTATTAGGGGAAGGGGTAGGAGGAAACAAGTGACATTACTTCCTGTGGTGATGGATGCTGGGAAATGCAATGATGTCACTTCTTCTAAAGATGGATAGTAATCAGGTCCGGACTGGCCGTAGCAGGTACAAGGCGTGTCCCTTGTAGTAGGAGGGTTGTGGGCTGGTTTTGTACCTGTGGGGGCTGGTTTTGTTACTGTGGGCCGGATTTGCAGCAGTCCTGCAATATCTGCACCCTGTAACAAAGCACTAGCACCCCCCCTAAAACCCCTGCTCCCGGGGCCGGTCGAGCGGCAATCTGCCAGGGATGGTTGCTGTTCCCAGTCGAAGCGTGGCAGTAATGTCACTTTCTATTGGGATAGATGCTTGAAAATCCTGTAGGCTCATATCATTCTTTCCTGAGCCCAACTTTCTGCTGACTTATTCACAACGCTGTTACCCAGATGGGCTCCAGGACCTCAGAAATCCTATGTGGAAGCTCCGGGCATCTGGTTTGAAATGATGAGACTGGAACAAAGGAGCTTCTGACAACTGCCCAATGCAAAGATGTTGGTAAAAACGTTCTCTCAGTTAATTATCTTCTTATGAGTTCCTAGAGCTCTGTTTGAGCCTAAGGTGGAGAAGGTGGGCTGTGTCTGATGAGGTTAGCTTAAAGTCAGATATATCTGGCCCAGTGCCCATTCAACAACCTTTTCAGAACTGAAAAACCTCAAAACACAGCATGTGGATTTTTCAGATTAATTAGGTCACACCTTTGTTTGAAAGATGCGCCTGCCCTCCCCCTACAGTTTAACATGAGCATTAAATATAATTGTTCCACACAAAAAGTAAAGTAAAACATAACACACTTGAAAGAGGAGCGAACAAGATGCCAAGACAATTCTTGTGGATCCACCATCTGCTTTGCTGAAGGACTCTGCTTTTGTCCTGCGAAACATCTGCGTCTGGGTTTGTTGTGGTTACATTGACTGCCTAATACTGGATTTTAGTGTTAGATGTGGGGGGGCACTAGGATTACTATGCTACACTCTCTACGCACATCCAAGGTCTCAGAGTCTGAGTTGAGTGTGTCCCAAGGCTTTCACCATCTTAATATTGGCCAAAGTGAGTAGGGTTGGCGCTAGGGTTTTTTTAACTTTATTTGGGCATGCCTAGAAGTTATTCTCATCTACTAACTAGTGCCAGGGATAAATGTGACACATCCAGGCACCCAAACAAGAACACTTTCCGGACCTGTGGAAGATCGGAGGACGCCTGGGCCTGATATTGATATGAGAGGAGCCCTGAAGGACTGGACCTGCTCCCTTTTGTACCCAGTGAAATGAAGGGCCATAAGGCTAACCCCCTGTTCACGTTACTGAGATACAACAAACTAGAAGCTAGCTTTTTCTGAAAGTACCCAGGTGACCAGTGGCAACTGGACATGTACTGGGCCTTTTGCTGGACTTTGCCTGAAACAAAGTGGGTCTCTGAGTGCCTCCGCTAAGGTCCTGGGGTGCTTTTGAAGTGTACTCCTGTGGTGGATTTGGACTTAAAAACTAAGCCAGAAGGTACAATCTTTGACCAGGACAAACATGATTGGTATATTTGACCTGTGCTCCAACATGGTCAGCCTCAAATTGTGCCTAGGTCCCGGACTACCATGACCATTGACTTTCATTGGTGCTTTGTACTTTTTTGCACTGTTTCTAATTAAAATCTAAATTATAACTCCAGTTCCCTTTATAGGATTTTTGTCATTTTGGAATAATAATTTTTTTATTAAATTGTATAGGTTTGCATTTTGACTGTATTACTGTTTAGGTACCGCATAAATAGTTTACGTATTCCCCAAAGTTAAGAATGTCTGCTCAGTGTTATTGCTGCCAGGTGGTTCAGCTCATGTTAATTTAGTGACTTTTAGAGCTCACCTTGATAAGAGCTGTGATTATTCTTTGAGGCAGGTAGTCAACCTCTCAAATAATATTACAATTTCTTACATGAGTTATAAAATAGTTGCAGTACCTTTTGGTATCACTCCCTGTGGTTTGTAACAGAAAAAAGGGGTAACAACACTAGATAGGCCAGGGTGATATCAGCCAATTGATACCTTGTTGACAGCCAGACCCAGGCCAAATCCAAAGAAGTAAAATGTATTTTGTTGTTAATGTTCATGATCTGTTAGGCCCAGGTTCACTAAGGCGTTGCATGGGTACAAAGTGAAGGAAAGTCTCAAATGGTATTCAGCACTTTGCTCCGCTTTCTATCAAACAGGCTTTACTGAGGCAGATCAGCGCAACTATGACTTGATGCACAATCCAATTTACAAAGATGGCACGCAGGTCCAGTCTGGGTAACCAAATGCAGTCATGGCAAAAATTCTCAGAGCAGGCCCGCTATTGTGTGCTCAGGCAATCTGTCAAGTTCCATTCTTCCACTCGCTTTCCTTTCTCTATTTTGCCTCTCTGCTTGCTTTCTCTCTACCATCTCCATGCATAACTCTCTTTCTCACTCTTGAAATCGTCACATACCTGCTGTGGTTAATCTCGGGGAGCTAGGTAAAGAGACAGAGGCACCTGTCGTGGCCCTCGCTCTCAAAACATGTCTCCAAAGGATCCAGCCAACTGGGGAAATGCCTGAATTAAAGGCCAATCCAGTCCCGATGGCTCGACTGAGCTTTGTTTGAAAAACTAACACCTAGTGAAAGCAGCCATACACACAGGGAGATGTGTTCACTTCTTCAATAAACCAACGCATTGCATGCATGGGGTCTGCAGTGCACGCACACATCTAATGTGTGGGATCCTTCTGAGTTTGTCTAGCCATAGAAATTTGTACTGGAAGGGTATCCATCCAATACAGATCCTAAGCTAAACAGTGCACCTTGAACTGAGTACCATGTTGCGAGTCTGTGCATTGTGCAAGGCAGCCTGTTTGTGCACCAGCACAGATGACACAATGCAGCGCAGCAACTTGGATTGCTGTGCTGCGTTTCATGAACAATGAATACATCTGGGTACCAATGTAGTGGCAGAGTAACCATGTCATTCAAGATGGTCATCATTTTCAGAAAGGAGCTTTATACAGATGTCCATCTTTCAATATGTCTATGCTATATGTTTGTTCGAAAGATTACTTCTTGCCAAATTGATGCTAGGGCCTGCCTTTGTAATTGGGTTTCATGTTGCATAAAGCAAAGCCAGGCATCCCACCCAAGTGTATGATCGTGACTAGGGCACATTTCAGGAAATCAGAATTGTGCTTTATTACAATAATTTTGAAGTTAGGAGGAGGAAGCAGAAATCAAAACTTTTATATATAAAAAAAACACAACTGCAAAGCCCGCCTTTTGCACCAAAACAGTTCATTTTGGCTTATGCTCGTCATGCATTTTGATCTGCACAACTAGGAACCAGATTGAAGATGTGAAGAAAATGTGAATAATTATAACTGTGTTGAGAGAGAGCAAAGCAACTCTTTCATAAATCCCAAAGAAAGCCTACTCAGAAAACAGCTGGCAATGAAACTCTATTTCCCCGCGGAATGAAATATACTAAAGAAATGTAATTTCCTCGAAAATGAACAGCTGAAGAATCAGTCATTCACGCCTTGTGCACAGTTCGCTGCCACATAAACACATTATACACTCATATGCTAAATTAATATACTCTCTTTTCTAAGCATGATCCAATTACCGTGAGAGGGGGCTGCCTTCATTGCAGCCCTTGATATACTGCCTGATAAGAATGTTTCTATAGCAGCCAAGCCGCCTCAAGCTGAGGGGTCATTCTGTGCGAATAACAAAGGACCACGAAAAGCCAACAAACTTTTGCAGGCCAGGATGGATGGAGGCACATAGATATAAAAGAGGGAGAGGTTACCTTTTCATTCAGCGGGTTCGAGTCTCGGCGTCGGCTCAACATCCTGTGATTCTGGGTGTATCACTTAATCTCCCCGTACCTGTGGACAGCGCCAAGAGACCCTCGCAGGTGATTAGCCACGCTATACAAATCAAGTATTATAATTAGGAAATGACAGTGTGTGGAAAGGACTGAGATTGAAAAAAGACTCCAATATCACAGTTACTTAAATAAAGCTATGTTGGGAAGTTGTATTTTTTTAATGAAGGTTAAAAATTGTGAGTAATGTTGTGAATATCCACCCTGTGGTCATTCATGTCAAAGGGTTCTGAGATGCCCTAGCTGGCAGAATCGGAGACCGATCACAACTCGACATGAATAGATAGACATCACCTGACTTGCCTTGGAGGGTTATCACAGTCACGTGCACACATAACTTGATGCTCTAAGTCTTCCACAATAGGGGGCATTATCTCAACCTGTGATATCACATAGGGGCACATGCATCAAGCTAATTACCGGTCGCAAACGGGCCGATTTTAAGACCGGTAACTAACCTTTTGGGATGCATCAAGCCCAAAGCAATTCACAAAATAGGTAATTGCAAAATATGCGATTACCTATTTTGCGAATGCAGTTAGGGAAGCGCAATTTGCGATTCCCTAAATGCAATAAAAGAAGCATTCTCAGAATGCAACTTTGCATTAAGGAATCGCAAATTACCATCAACTTCAAGTTGATGGTAATTTGCAATTCCTTAGAAAAATGAACAAAATTGCATTTTTCTAAGTGCCATGTAGCACACACACACGCCCTTGTGGCATGTCTGTGCGCCACATGTGCACATATGCTAATTTTGAGGGTGCATCAGGGTGGCTTTTTGGCCCTCTGGCACCCTTGAAATTGCATTCGCAATTTGAGATTACCTATTTGGTAATCGCAAACTGCGAATGGTTTCCCATTCATTCATATGGGCCTCTAGACCCATAGGAATGATTGGGAAAGCATTAACTTGCGATTCGCTATTAGGAAATGTGTAGGAATCACTATTTGTTTTAACAAAACCTACATGCACAGGCAATTGCGATTCCTTAATAGCGATTCCTTAATAATTGCTATTAAGGAATCGCAGTTGCTTAGCTTGATGCCTGTGCCCCATAGTGCCTACACACAAATATCCCTCCCATACAAAGAACACTATTCCTGTCATATTGATTGACCATTTTATGCATCATTTCCATTATCTCTTCCTTTATATATTAACAATAGTGGAGAGACATCACAGCTTCCATATGGAAGGCTAGAATGAGTCCCCCGTCAATCAAGTTCAATCAAGTTCTGATATTTGCTTGTAAATCATCTAAGGTTTCTGAATTGCCTCTTAAGTAAAGAGGTGGCACTCTCACTTGAATTATTTCAGGGCTATTAAATTCAAGCTCCTAAGGTCAGACATGTTGGCCACTACAACTGAGCAGAAGTCCCTAAACAAAGCAAGCTTCATGTGCTGCTATTATTTCATAGCTGAACTACTACACTGATGCTGCTTTAAGGTCTAGGCGCGGACTGCCATCACAGCTCCGCCGGTCTTTATTTAACTGCACGCTCACACCGGCCAACGTGAGCGCAGGGGTAGGAAACGGCTGGTGCGCGCTAGCAGCAAACGCTAGTGCGCTAACAGTCCCATCCCATCTCATCTCAACTCAGTCCTTGACTGGATTTCAAAACACTCTGGCTTCACTGACTTGACAGGCAAAGTCTCTCAGACGGGTGCTCGGCGAAGGGCTGCTCTCAGGGCGTATCTGGAAGGCCCCCTACCAGAGGTGGAGGCTGGAGTCGGGGTGCTGGGGTCTACAGGCAGGCTGGTCATCTCACGGGCGGCCTCCGGTCTTGCCGGCCCGGCGGTCGCTTCTGGGTGGTGTTTGTTAGCCATTTGGGGCTCCCTTTGGCTGACCTCCGTCTCCCCCGTGTGGGTCATGATGTCAGTGGGAGTAGCGGTCCTGTCCACTTGTTTGAACCACAGGATGTCGCGGGTCACTGTTTCCCCCTCCTTTCTCAACAGTCACCCACGTTCCCTGTCTGTTGATCACGGTCCAGTATCCTGGCTCGTACCGAGACCGGAACTTCCCTCCAGGCCTTTGGTCCTTCATGATGACGGTGTCTCCTTGCTGTAGTTGGTGGGATACCGCTCGCCGGGTTTGGCCGGCGGTGATATTGCACTTCTGTCTCCTCCTAAAGGTGCACTCTTCATCATAAGGAGGAGGGGACCATCCTGGGGCAGTGGGAAGCCCGTCTCGCCGGGCACGTTGAACATCAGCGATGGTGCCTGGCGCGTTGAGCAGTGTGGCGTGCTCCGATACTCCAGCGGGAATCTCTGCAGCTCTTGTTCTGGGTCACTTTGTTCCGCCACTGCGATGCGAAGAGTCTTGTTGATCGTTCTCATGAGATGTTCAATCTCTCCATTGGCCTGGGGCACTGCGGGGTGATACGCTGGTGCTTGATGCCAAGGTGGTGCATGAATTCTCGGAATTTGTTTCCTTGGAACGTGGGGCGGTTGTCGCGACGGAGCTCTTCCGGACACCCGAACATTCTAAACATTTTAGGGCCGGGCTGACATGCAGAAAAGCCGATGAGTTCACGACTTCTACCATGGGGTACTTGGAGTAGCTGGCGATGAGGGCCAGTGTGACCCGCCCAGCAGGGTAACTCCCGAAATCCACGTTCACTTTCTCCCATGGGCTTGGCTGTGTTCTTCCGTGTGGATCGGTGCTGGTCTTTTGGACTCACTCGTTATTTGGCTGGACGGGCACATCCGGACAGTCTCTTCCACTCGGGCATCCATCCCTGGGAACCAGACCTTTTCTCTGATGCGGGCTTTCATTTTCTGCACTCCTTGATGCCCTCCATGGGCCAGTTGTGGTTTTCTCTGCTGCAGGGATGCTGGGATAACTATTCGGGGTCCTCGGAGGAGAATGCCTCCCTGGGTGAGGCTTAGCTCATTCCTGACCCCCCACATGTGCAATAGATCTTCCTTCTCTGGGCTCAACCATGTGAACTAACGCCACAACCCTCCTTGGATGGTGTCCTGAACTTTGGCCATGACGGGGTCATGCACTGCTGCTGTTGCTACTTCTTTGACCGTCAGTGCTCGAGGGAACATGACTGCTGCGATCATGTCGAGGTGTGCTTCTGTGTCATCACTGACGGATTTTTCACTTATGTAGTTCGTGACGTCAGGGTGTCTCAACAAGAAATCGGCTGGGTTCTTGGCACCGGGCCAATATATCACGTCCATGTCGTAGTGTCAGAGCCCGATGGCCCACCTCTCAATTCGCGGTGGTGGGTGAGATGCCGTCCCCCTGAACAGTGGCACCAGGGGTTGGTGATCTGTCACAATGGTGAACGGGTGTACACAAATGTACAAATGAAAGTGCTGGCAGCCCCACCGAATGGCTAGGACTTCTCTTTCAATTTGAGAGTACCGTTTCTCCATCGGAGACAGGGCTTTGCTGGCATACCCGAGGGTGGCCCATCGGCCATGCTCCTGTTCCTGTGTGAGGACTAGACCTACGGGGCTGGCGTCTACCACGATTTGGGTCTTCTTCGCGGCGTCAAAGTACACCAGCGTGGTGTGGTCAAGGAGGGCCTTCTTGACGGCTTGAAGCACTGTCTCTTGGGCTGGGCCCCATTACCACATGGCCTCAGCCCAAGTAAGATTCCGGAGGGATAAAACGGCCGCAGTATGTGGCCATTTCGAGGAAGTTATGTACTTCTGCCACAGTGAGGAGGGCCGCTGCCATCTTGATCGCTCGGGACTTGTATGCCCTCTTGGGTAAACATGTAACCAAAGAACTCTATCTTGTGCTTGACTAGCAGGTACTTTTCCTTGTGACCAGGGACCCCGTGATCTTGGAGTCTCTTCAGGGTGGTCCTCACGTGGCGGTAATGTTCTTCTGCCGTCTAAGAGTGGATGAGGATGTCATCACTCACATTTAGGAAGCCGGGTAGTCCGACCAAGATCGCTTTGACGGCGTTTTGGTATATTTCAGCAGCAGATGATATCCCAAAATTGAGCCGCTTGTACCTCCTGAGGCCTAGGTGGGTGCTGAACGCCGTTATGTACCGGCTGTCTTTGGCAAGGGCTAGTTGGTGATAGCCTGCATTCAGATCCAGCTACGAGAACCATCTGGATCCGTTCAGATCGGCCACGATGTCGTCCATAGTCGGCATTATGTGGCATTCTCGCCAGATGGCTTTATTCAGGAGGCGCATGTCAATGCAGAGCCTGATCTTCCCTGGTTGGCGAGGCTTTTTTTGCGATAACCATGGGTG
Source organism: Lissotriton helveticus (assembly GCF_964261635.1). Classification (NCBI taxonomy): domain Eukaryota; kingdom Metazoa; phylum Chordata; class Amphibia; order Caudata; family Salamandridae; genus Lissotriton; species Lissotriton helveticus. The sequence continues at coordinate 305,960,446 of NC_136059.1, forward strand.
ACACCCATGGTGTAGGTCCAGATACTTTCTCTATATCCCCTCAGCCTTTGCGCTTTTGCAGTTACTCCTCGACTAGGGGTCGGAGATGAAACGGGATTCTACGGTGTCTTAGCGCTGTTGGCGGAATGGCTGGGTCTATGTGGAGCCGGATGGAGGCTCTCTTTATCTTCCCAAACAAATCTCGAACTGGCTCAGTAATTCTTCTGTTTGGTCTGCCTGTACCCACTTGGCAAACGTCACCAGTCCTAAGTCCTCAGCTGCATGACTGCTAAGCGGCGTGTCTACTTCCTGGTTGATGACATGGATGTCAATGGTGATTTTGATGCCTCCTGACGGGCACCGGTACAGTCATTTTGCCTCAGAGGGTAACGGCGAGTCACTGCCATAGGCGAAATTCTGTGCTTTCGATGATCTGAGTTCCAGCTGGGGTCTTAGCTTGTTGTACTGCTGGATCCCCAACACTGTCACCGATGCGCCTGTGTCGATCACTGCATTGACCTCTGATCCTGCCATTTGTACTGTGCAGAGAGGTTGGAGTCGTCTCCTGCTCTTTAGGGATTGGGTGAATGAGACTAGGTATGTCTCCCCTTCGTCTTCCGATGTGGAATCGCCCTCTTGGTAGACTGTCTGCGCTCTCTTCTTCCCTCCTTGTTGAGATATGAGTGAGACGTGCAATAGTTGGCGGACCATCCTCCGCATTTGTCGGCCCCCTTCCTTCCGCTGTGACTTCCTTCTGCACACTGACGCGAAGTGGTTCGCAATGCTGCAGTTGGTGCAGGTTTTTCCTTTGTTTCGGGCATGATTGCACGGGGTGTTCCTCATACCCACAGTATCCACACTGGTTCTTTGGGGTTTGTAGCTGGCGATGACGTGGCCTGTGGGGCTTGTCTCTTGTCATGACAGCATCTCTTCTTTCTGTCTTGACAGCGACGCTCTTTTCTGCCCCACTCACCAATGCCATGTCCATTTTATCTGATCATGCTGCTGAGAGGTCATGAGATAGTGCTAGGACAAGAATGTAATTCATGGGTATGTTTGGTTGCCAGAGTATGAGGCCTCGCAGGACTTTGCTGCGTATCCCCAGGATTAGCTGGGCCCTGTTCTCTTCCGCTGCACGGTCTCCCACAAGGTGAGTATCGGCTAGCTCCATGAGTCTCTCATGGAAGGTGTCTTTTGACTTACCCTCTCTTTGCTTGGCTTGCCTCAACTTGAAGTGCTCGAAATCTGGGTTCATTTGGGGGTCAAAGTGGGTGGTTAACGGAGCAACCGCTGCTGTGTAGTCTTCGGGTTGGCCTGTGTTCGGTAGGTGCTTGAATAGCAGATAGATCTCGTCACCTGCATAGTGGAGCAACAGCGACCGTTTCACCGCCCTTCCTTCTCCCTCGCGGCAATGAAATAGTTTCCCAACCTGCCAATCCAGGTCTGCCACCTTGGTGCTGCCAACTCTCTAAATGGAGGTAGGACTCCTGAGGGGGGTAGTGTGGTGGCACTGGCGCCTGGGCCGCGTTGGATTGATCCCCCATGGTGGTGAGCATGTGAGCGAATAGGTGGCTTGCTAAGAGTGCTGCTCACTAGCAAGAGAGTCTGGCATGCCAGGAGGTGGTGCGAGGCTGCTGGGCGTAGTGTGGGCCCTTGTGTGCCTGGTCGCGTGGCGCATAGCTGGGCCACACCTGGAGCAAGCCGCACTTGTGGGTCTTCTCTGCGGCTGGCTGGACTCACCCAGATTGTGAGGCACCGATTGACTTGACCGGTAGACGCTGGAGTGAGAGGACAGCGTTGTGTACTGCTGCCTGATATCAGCTGCCAGAGCCGGAGTCGTGGTGTGGCAGGGATTGTGGCAGTGTGTCCTGGCAGGGCACCAGTCTGTGGGTACCGCCCAAGTGGGACTGGCTTGCTGAGGAGGTTCTGTGCCGGGTGGGAGCAGGCGTGAATTACCTCCGCTGAAGACCGCGTGTTATGGCCCTGGGTTGCGTCGCAAATAACTACACTGATGCTGCTTTAAGGTCTAGGCGCAGACTGCTGTCGCAGCTTCGTCAGTCTTTATTTAACTGCGCGCTCACGCTGGCTGGAGTGAGTGCATGGGTGGGGAACCTCTGGCGGGTGCTTGCCGCAAACGCTAGTGCGCTAACCGTCACACATACAACCTGCAACCCCGAAGATGCTCAACCTGCATTAGTGCAGATGTTCTAGCTACCACATCTGCCCTGCCAGCGAATATCACTTACTGCAGGGGTAGTACTGAGATTTTTGAAGATGTCAAAGATTAAAAAATCGGATCTGAACTTCACATTTGTGATTAATTTTCACGCCTTCTGGGGAGTTCTAAGGCCTTATAGAAAGAGGATTCAGTGTTTTCTATGGAGCTAAGTATTTACTGGTGAGGCACAGAACTGAAGTGGCTTTGAATACTACGCCAGTTCTTGGAGATTGTAATTTTGAAAATGTAGCAATAAGCCTGTTTAAGGCACTGTCAGATCTTAAATAGTCCTAAAATGCTATTATTGGATGTTGTGATACAAAAGGCTTAAGCCCTTCTGTCCAGTAATTGCTCTCGCCATTAGGAATCCCAACTTAAAATGATGCATTGCTCCCAGTACAGCAAATTACCAAATGGATTTTCCTCCCATCAACTCATCTTTTCATTGAATTAACAAACTGCTGATCCCTTCAGGTAGCGGTACAAAAGGGGGTGGTGATGGACGGAGCATCTGAACCAATCAAAAACTCACACCCAGTCAAAAGATCTGGGTTTGATCCATCACCGTTCTTTAGCCCACTCTACCACCCCAGTTCAGACATGGCTATATGCAAATCAGTCTGACCCTGTGCCTCATGGGAACAGTCCAGCCCGAACTGCCAAGCCATGCCTTCCCTGGACCGGAAACAAGCTTCCGAGGACCGGTTTCTGGCATTCCAGCCGTCTTCAGCCCGGCTTGCTTGAATTCAGTGGCAAAGTGAGCAAGGGACTCACGTCTGAGCATACCCTGCCACACTTATGGCGGCCAAAAGCGGTACAAAAGGGGGTGGTGATGGACGGAGCATCTGAACCAATCAAAAACTCACATCCAGTCAAAAGATCTGGGTTTGATCCATCACCGTTCTTTAGCACACTCTACCACCCCAGTTCAGACATGGCTATATGCAAATCAGTCTGACCCTGTGCCTCATGGGAACAGTCCAGCCCGAACTACCAAGCCATGCCTTCCCTGGACCGGAAACAAGCTTCCGAGGACCGGTTTCTGGCATTCCAGCCGTCTTCAGCCCGGCTTGCTTGAATCCAGTGGCAAAGTGAGCAAGGGACTCACGTCTGAGCATACCCTGCCACACTTATGGCGGCCAAAAGCGGTACAAAAGGGGGTGGTGATGGACGGAGCATCTGAACCAATCAAAAACTCACACCCAGTCAAAAGATCTGGGTTTGATCCATCACCGTTCTTTAGCCCACTCTACCACCCCAGTTCAGACATGGCTATATGGTAGGCTACATAAATAAGGCTAAGCAAAGTATTGTGTCAATATCATGTTTGACTATTTAATTTTTTCTGTTGCAATTGGTCTGGCTATTTTTTTTATCTGGGAATAATAATAATATGCTGATGTATCTGTCTCTCATTGCCTAACTTTAGACCTCCTTCCTGATACATGTACTAATTGGGGTGAAATCGACAGATCCACTTTTGGCGTTCGGTAGGACTAGTTGCATGAGTGTGCACTAGGAGGTGTGTCAACGGGCATGTGGAGGTATATTGCGTTTCTGTCTTGTGCGTGCTCTGATGCACACTAATCCATTGTGATGTCTGGAAAATGATGGTCTAGTATTCATCTATGGTGTCGACCATGGCCCAGCCAGTGAATGGCTTTATTCTGAACTGATTTCAACTCAGCTTGGCGGCTGTGATTCAGCGTTGAACTCTCTTTAGACAGAAGCATATGGGAACGCCTTCTGTCTGGTCTTTGGCACTTTGTGCAGACCTTGCTATGTAATTCACACACAATATGACTATGTTTTTGACGCAGAGCAATACGTTGTATGCATGCCTACACAGTGATTTGCTCACCTTATAATAATATAAAAATCTATTAATAAAAATACCTATTTGGTGATACTACTGTAAATGTGAATTGGAGTAATAAACAGTGATTTGCACACCCCAATTCATAAGTACTGAAACTTTGGGCATTAAATCCTGTTTTTGTGTATAACATTGTGTATAATAGCCTCATTATTATCCAGGTTTGTGCTTTACTCGTATATGAGCTCCGATTTCTAATATTTGTGTAGCATTTGAAGATGTGTGACACAATGAAGCAGAATATTGTTCCTCCCCCTGCCTTTTTGACAACCTATGGTTCTCCTCAAATTGAATGGGAACAGTAAAAGGAGGGTTTTGAGACTATTTAGAAGTCACAGAAGAAGAGGTTTTTACACAGAGAGACACATTTGAAGTTTTAGGGCATCCATTGGGCCCTGGGGGAAGGAACATTTTGAAACATCTACCCACTGCTAATGTGATGGGGAGGGTGATGTTTTCGATAAGTACGCCACAGCCATTTAGACCTTGGACATGCGTTTCAAGAAAAGCACAAATGTTATGCCGTACAGCAATGTTCAGGTGAGTCCATTGAGTGCTATGTGGGGTCTTTAAGAATATAGGCAGCTTCTTGTGGTTATGGGGCGTTTGAGGAAGAAATAATTATAGATCAGGTTGTTGAGAAAACCAACAACAAAAAAAACAGAAAAAGTTGTTAAATACTGAAAAGATAATGTTAGAGAGAACAGTTGAAATTGCAAGCAGTAGAGAAGCAACCATGATTTACTTGGAGCAGATGTCTGTAAGCCCACATGTACATGCTGTGCAAGAAGTGGATGCTGTAAAACATAAACTGAAGAAATTTGAGGGAAAAAGAAAAATTATGGAGTGTTACAGATGGGGGAACAGAAATAATTTGGGTAATTGCTCATTGTGTCCTTCTATTGATATAAAGTGTACACAGTGTAGGAAAAACTGATGTTTTGCCAACTTATGTAAATCTAGTAGAGGAGGAGTGCATGGAGAATGAGGGGGACATGGAGAATAACGTGTTGTAAGTAGAAACTGATAGGATTGAAAGTTCCTATTGCCTCATTAATGTGTCGGAGATTCCCATCAACATAATGGCAGATTCTGGATCCTTTTTTACTCTAATTGGTATGCAGGAAAGGGAGCAATTTAAAAATCTAGATTTAAGAAAGTTATGTGGTCATATGGAGGAAAATTCACAGATTAGCAGGGGAATTCGATACCATTCTGGACTTTATAGGGAACACGTCACAGGCCAATGTGTATGTGGCCAAGGATGGTTCATGCCTGTTGGGACGGTTGGAACACAGAGAACTGGGGCTAATTTAGGATCCCAATAACCCTGAGCAGGTGTTATTGAAAAAGGATTATGTCATGATTGGTGCCATGAATGCATGTCCTTGGGTGAGTGCATTTCCAGAAATTTCCCAAGATAAATTTAAAGGTATTTCCCATCAGATCATATTGATGTCTGGGGCCACACCCGTAGTACATAAAGCAAGATCTGTACCCATGACCATGAAGGAAGAGCTCAAGAAGTAATTGGAAAATCTGTGCCATTAAGGCATAATTTAATCCTTTCAGAGTTCTGAATGGTTGCCCCCAATTGTACTGGCAAGGAAAGCCCATTGGTCATTTAGGATGTGCATTGATCTGAGGGACCTCAATGGTGTTGTCCGTGCTGAAGGAGAAAGGCATGACATTAAGAGATGAAAAGTGTATGTTTGATTTAGATTGTGTTACCTATTTGGGCTGCAAAATCTTGGCAGGTGGCGTGGAACTGGAAGATAGTTTGGTGAAGGCAATTGCAGAGTTCCCTACGCCCATTAAAAAAAATCAAGTATGGTCATTTTTTTGTATTTGGAATTTTATTCCAGATTTATTCCCAAGTGTGCAGAAAGAACATGCAATCTTAGGACGTTGCTCAAAAAGAGTGAGAATTTTTTGTGGAGCAAGGAAGTGAATCAAGAGTTTAGGGTAATCAAGAAGGAGGTGGCTAATGCCATTCCTTTGAAACCATATGACAGGCGTGACCTCTCCATTATTGTCACGGATGTCAGACAGCATGGGTTGGAGGCTGTTCTATCACAGTCTTGTGGAGGAAGGGACACAATAGTTTCTTTTGCACCTAGGGTCCTGAAGAGCACTGAAATTACCTATTCCATCATAGAGTGAGAAGCTTTGGCCTGTTGGTGGGAAGTTACCAACTTTATGATCTACGTGTGGGGGGTGAAGTTCACCATTGCTGTGGACCATAAACCTTTAGTAAATCTCTTTATGGACAAAAATATCCTGTAATTCGATGCCACGTATTGCTAGATAGCAACTTAGGCTAAAGAAATTCCAGTACAGGGTGGAATATATTTTGGTTGTGAGGAACATTTTGCAGATTGTTGATCCCATTTACCCTTGTGTGACATGCGGTGAACATGCTGTGGAGGAAGATGGAGGAGATTTTATATGGTAAGTGCGATTTGTAATCTCACAAATGGTTATATTTAAAAATGTGAGTGGAGGTCTGCTCTTGATGGCGACAAAATCTTACCGGATGTCAGGAGTTTGATTGGCAAGGATTGGTCCAAGGACAAGTCCTTTATGAATATTTAAGCCTTTAAACATGTTTTTTTCTGAATTAAACATATCAGTTGGACTTCTAAGAAGGGGTGATGCATTGGTTGTACACAGTGGGGTTCGTGGCAAGGTGTTGTATCTGGCGCACAAGGGCCATGTGGGAATGAAAGCTATGAAAAGAAGAGTCCAAGATATGTTTTGGTGGCAGGTCTGGATAAATAGGTGGAACATTTTGTGAGGGAGTGTTTAGCATGTGCAACAGGCAAAAAAAATCCCAAGTTATCATACCCAGTCCAGTGGAAGCTGTGCCTGTGCCAGACAAGGCTTGCACCAAATTGGGGAAGGACATCATAGGACCCATCAATGTGGTCAAGGAAAGTTGCAAATATGGATTGTGCTTCTCGATTACTTTTCTTCGTGGTCAGAAGTGGAATTCGTGAGGTAATCTAACACCTCAGATGTCATTACATTTCTACAATCTGCATACATGAGAGAAGGGGCTACTGAGGAGATAATAACGGATAATGGGGTTTAATTTACATCTTGTAGGTTTGAGGAGTTCTTGTCCCCTTGGCGTGTTAAGCATACCAAAACATCTTTGTACCACCCTCGCAACAATGGCCTAGTAGAAAGGTGTCATAGAGTTATTATGTACAACATTCAATTATTCATTGCTAGCAGACTGGATTGGGGCAAGGAAATTGAGGCTTTACTGTGGTCATGACTTCCTATGCAGTCACAGGGGTGTCTCTGTTACCCTTCTCAAAAGGCATGAGCCTGCTACCAAGTTTGTTTATCCATGAATGGGTAGTTCTAAGGTGGAAAGGAATTTGCCATCAGTAAAGTTGAAGCGTGAAATGGCACAAAAGAAGTATGCTTGTTGCACAAAACCAGAGAGAGCATATACTTCACTTTCTAAACTAGGTGATGTGGTCAGAGTTCGACAACCAGGCATCATGACCAAGGGCCAGTCCAAATTTTCTCAACCAAAGAAAGTTATCCTGGTCAAGGATCGAGTGGTCATGTTAGAGGATTGCAAGTGGTAGAATAAAGGTATAAAAAGAGGTTGTCTCCCCAGTAGGGTGGTGGTGATTGTGAGAGAGGGGATGGTGTTCAGGTTAATCCCGAACATATGTCTTATGGTACGAGAACCTTGAGGGCACTCTCTAAGAGAAGACCACTCATAAAGCTGCAGGACTATGTGTAACCTTCCTTGTTTTTCCAAAATCGATTTGAAATATGCATTGTACGTTTTCTAACAATTTCTTCCTGTTTTAGAATTTTGTTTTTGTCTTGTTTTGTTTTGGGGATAATTGTGAAGAGGAGAGATGTGTAGGGTTTAGATTTCAGCAATGGAATCAGAATGTGAGGAGGGAATGATATTGATGAAACCCACAGGCAGTTAGATCTGTGCTTCTGCTCGGTCAGTTACTGTACTTTTACCTTAATAAAATACTTGGAAACTGCAGCTCGTGATTTCTGTGGTGTGCTTTCCCATAGTCTAGCTATTTTTATTTCTGTGAATACTAATGATATGCTAATGTATCTGTTTCCCATTGCCTAACTTTAGACGTCCTTACTGATAAATGTAAGGAAATACATTTATCAGTAAGGACATACAAGTTAAATAACAGAAGAAGCATATTTGTGCTTCATACAAGTTAAATACAAGTTAAATAACAGAAGAAGCATATTTGTGTTCAGTGTTGTATAAATACATACCATAAACATTTAAATCTCATTGAAATAGCCGCAAAGAACTTCAAACTCAGTATTACTATGCACACACAGACAATGCCTCTATCACTGAAAAAGCTGAATTTTCTATTATGGAGGAGCCTACCACACAAGGCACTGAAAAGTAGAATGACCCTTCACTGAACTTCTACAACCATTTGTCACTTTTTCTTTTAACTAACTTAAGAATATTCGGGACAATGTTTATGAGGAGACTGGTTTTAACCCTTGTAATGTTTATGTTCTCTGAACTCAACTCATCGAGACAGTCTTTCTCTATTTCCCTCTACTTCTGAGGGCGGCACTAATCTATTATCTGTAAAATCAGTGCCTTCTATTCTATCTCTTATGTGTACATGTACAAAAGTAGTAAGTTGGTGTCCAGAACAAGTTGACCATCACAAACCAAGAAATGGCAATCATCTTCGTCCAATCCAATACCCTTAAAAAAGTTGTCAGACCCTTGTTGGTGAAGCCCCACATGGACCATCAAGTGTTAACAGCATTTGTGTCTGTTGTCTACCAAAACAAAGATCCTGCAAAAGCATGTAATGAAAAGAATTACTAGTTTTCTCGAAAGCAATGTATCCTGGACTAGAACTAGTGTTTCCTCTTTTTTCTTGCATTGTGATTAGATAATCTCCTCGCATCCCTTTAACCATAGTTCTCTTTAACATATATGTGAAACTTTTAGCTGAACTGAATGCATCTTATGGCATAAATTCTACAAATACGCTGCCAACATCCAAGTCATTGAACATAAAGGAAATCCAACCCCAGCCATCTAAATTAATGCTAGGCAGTTCATAGTCTGCTATTTGCAGTTATTAAGAAAATGCCCCCAAATACTATATTCCTGTATGCAAAAACTAATAATGGTGAATGTCATGACCTCATCCAAATCAGATTCTGGGAATTCACCTTTTTCGAGGTCTAAAACACAGTCTTAAGAATGTTCAAAATGTGGCGGCAGACCCACATTTGTTAGTACCATTGAGGGAGCACGTTATCCATCATTTGGATGATCCTTGTGGTACCTCAAAGGATAGTAATCACACTGCACAAGCCAAAGTTAATGATTAGCCCCTCAATGAACTATGGAACAGGTCTCATATAACCTCTTTTTTAAGTTCCTTGTTGAGGTTTAATGTAGGAGGAAGGTTCTTCTCTTATCTTGTTTGCAACATATGGAAAACACACTTACGAATTAAAAGGCAGAATTGAACACCCTCCTGAAACAGAAAACTATGGTGAATTGTAACCAAGGTTGAACAAAGTTTCTCTCACATTCACCTGTGAATTCAGAAACTTCACATTACCAAAGTTGGGCAATGCTACATGCTGGCAAAATTTGTCCAACTTCAGATAGGTGAAGTATTTGACCCACAGCATGCACAACTAGGCTATTATCCAGTCGCAGGGCGTCTTGCTGATGGAGGATAGAATATTATTTACATGGAAAACAGAACAAATGTATGGCAAAAATATGGAGCATGGGTAAAGGACTGAGTTCATGGGGGTGAGGAGTATGCTTGTAGTTAACTCATAAAATATTAATAACTGAAGTATTTATCCCATCAAGATTATTAGAAATTGGATTTTCCTGATCAAAATAATTTTTTGTCAAAAATTATCAGACCACATTTGATCAATGAAAATCTATTTGTTTGTTCATTAACTTCCAATAAACAATGTATAAATAAAGTGTGTCAATAAATTTACCTGAAGAAATGGAGTGTGTGAATTTCATTATCTTCTTTCATTTCATACCGTGAAATTTGCTTCATACCTGAAAGTTGTTGTCCATTTTTATACCAAAGTACTTCTGGTTTTGGATTACCTGATGAAGAGGAAGTTGCACAGATTAAAATTACATATTTGTATCTTCAGCATTTACATGCAGATGCCTGTCAATCTAGCTACTTTTGATTGTTTGAGTGATTTACAGATTGATTGTATTGCCTACACAGCAAACCCCTATCACACAGCATCCAGATGCTGAACTTCCTTACAAAAGGACAAGGGCAGTTCTCTAGAGAGCCGACCATAGGAGGCAAGGAATTCATGGACGCGGTCTTAGGCTGGCACTTCTATTTCTCCGACCCAGCTGTGTTGCACAGCTGGGTTGGAGAAAAGCCTCAGGCTCCCAGGTCCTGTCTAAGCTGCAGGCCAGGCTGCTCAGACCAATACTGGTGCTGCTCTCATAGCATGAGAGCAGCATCTGGATTGGGTGGGGAGCTTGTGCTTTCCCAGAAACTTGCGGGAGAGAAGCACCCCGGCGGCCATCAGTGACTGCGGCAGCAAGCAGCAAATTTTCAAAATGATTATTTCCCCTTAAATTCTCCCTTGCCCCTCGCCCATCCCTTTCATACCCACTTTCATTTTGCGGCAGCCGCCACTGGCTATAAATAGGGGCAACCTTCTTCTGCACTGGTGGCAGTGGCTCTGTGATTGATGTGACACCACCTTTGATTTTGTACCAGCAGAACCAACACAGGCTGCACAAACAAAATAGGGTGCAGGAGCCACCGGTTTAGTGGATCCGGAAGTCTCCCAACTTTAGCCAAGACACTCACTAAGCTAAATTTTAAACAAGAAAAGTAAATTAAATTTTTTTCTTAGCATTATCAGTGGCTGTAGAAGGTGCACCCTACCATCATTAAACCTTGGCCCTGACATTTCAAGATATGGACCATGACTTGGAGAGGGAAATTCACAATATAGATGCACCCAGACCAGCTAATGCCAGCAATGGGTAGCCCAGCAAATACTAGACTGGAGGACTACAGTGCCACCATGCCAGGGACTGGATACTGATGGTCACTTCACTGGTCATCACCAAATGTCTAGCTGGAGGCCAGGCCCTTTGTCCAATGTTGGCTGTGCGCTGCAGTGGTTTGCTGCCAGGAGAGCAAACATTTTTGCCCAGCTGGGATTGGGTGGAGAGAACTCTTAGATTAGTATGATTAAAAGAATCATTGAAAAAAGAAATGTCACATTGATGCTATGGTTAACCTTTGCTATAACAATTATGCTTAAAAAAACTTTTAAATTCACCTAAAACCCACAATTAAAGTGCAATTATGGTTATGAATTAAAAACAAAATACTGCAATTAGCAAGTTATAGTTAGAAGTGACATCCATAACTCACAAACAAAATGCAATGTTTATGACCTCATAATACTTATGCAAATCAGTAACACCTACAAGTGAAATGTAATGAAGCTATAACACATAATCAAACTAAGTTATTATATTACATTCGTAGCCTCTGTCGAAGTGGCAAAGGTATTGTGATATATAATCTCATTAGTAAGATGATTGACATTTGTAATTTCCTCTGTTTTATTAAGGCTGCAGTCACATATAAAATGTGTGTGTGTGTTTATGTGTGTGCATGCGTGCACGTATGTGTGTGTCAGCATGAATGCGTACATGTATTTATGGATGAGTTACACCTATTGATGAAAGATAAACCTCCACATGCGACTCTACTTGTGCACACCCACATTCATTCATTAAGTCAATACTTAAATTCCAAATAGTGTTTGGCAAGATAGCATATCCCCAGAGAACCATTAAATGCAATGTGCTAATATCGGTTCCAATAATAAGTAATAGCGAGTAAATAATAAGTACATTTAAAGTATGCCAAACTCTGACTTTTGTATCCACACAAATTACTTATTCAAAAGGCAGTTTAGAGACTTCAAAAGGTAAGTGACATATTAAAGCTTCCTTTAACTAAGGAATGTTTAACAAAGTTGTTTAAACCTTTCTGCCATAGGGAGATAGTCAGTTATTTAACAATACAGTTAAGAAATAGACGCAATTTCAATTTTACATTAAACATAACAACTTCATAATACTAAAGTTTGAAAGTCACGGAAAGAAAGTTATAAAAATATTAAGTAGCTGAGATGTAGGCAACCCAACTTGACCATTTGTTATCACCAACACTACAAATAAATAGTTTATTTGTGTTACTGATTTTCTTAGCCTGTTATGTTATGTTGATTTATGGTGCGTATGAATCACCCTGAGAGGGTTATAAAGTCGCGGCAGACATGACTTGCGGGTGGGGGTGAGTCGGTCGCGCGGGGAGGGGGCCGCATAGGGGAGTTTCATTTTTTTTTAAGCTAAAAGTTACCTTACTTTCACCCGTCTGGTCCCCGGCCGTCTCTGCTCCTCACAGGAAGCAGGCAGCCTCCCTCCCCATAGCCAATCACAACGCTGCAATGGCAGCATTGTGATTGGTTGGGACGCCGACCAAACAGGCGTCTATGAGGAGGCCATTTTCTCCATGTAGGCTGCATGCAGGGAGGGAGAGTTTGTATGACTGGTTTGGTCGGCCTGGGGGCCGACCAAACAGTCAGTACCCTCAGAGTGGGCAAGCCACTCCTCCCCTGCCCTAGAGCAGGACCACCCACCCATCCGCCCCCTACTAAACCCTTCTGCTTTCTCACAGTACGAGGAGCAGAAACATAAAATGGTATTTATAATACCATTTTATGTTTCTGCTCCTCTGTGAATAAGCAGTGTGGCGACGCCCCTCCGCCCACATGGAGGAGCCGCCCCTGTATGGTATCTCGGCACAAAACAGGTCACAGGCAACAGACTTGTAAAGTTACAGATTAAAACAATGCTGTTTTCAATAATTTCTAAAATTGGCATGGTCAGAGCACAGGCGAACATGCAATGGTAACTAATTCCAGGAGGAAGGGGCAAGGTATGAAAAAGACCTGCCCCCAGTTCGAGACTTTCTGACTCCAGGAAAAGTAAATAAAGCCTTGTGACTAGATCGTAAAGGTCTGGCTGGACAATAATGTGTCAGTTTAGCAGATAGATAGCTAGGACCATTCCCACTCAAAGATTTGTGGGTGAGGCAACACAGTTTAAAAATAATTATTTTTCGAACAGGCAGCAAAGTTTAGAAGAGAAGAGGTAGCAGCTAGTTACAGATGACATGGGCCGCTGTATTCTGAATAACCTACAACTTGGAGAGCAATGTTTCATTTGTTGAAGCCAATAGGGCATTGCCGTAATCCATGCGTCTAATGACGAGAGCCTGTACCACAGTTTTCCTCGCAGAGAGTTGGAAAAAAGGAAAGACTCCCCTCAAACGGCGCATCATATGAAAGCAGTTGGCTGTAATAGACTGAACTTTTTCTTTCATAGTAAGAGATTGATCTATGCAGATTTCCAAAATCTTAACTACCTGTTTAGGAGCCGGAGTCATGCCTAGGTCTCTGGGCCACCAATCACAGGTCAAACTCTGCTGGGCCTTACCGAACAACATAATCTTTGTTTTGCCAGCGTTCAACTGCAGGCAATTCTCCGACATCCAGGCTGCAATAGCTTTCATCCCATCTGAGAAGCCGTCTTTTGCTTTATCCAGGTTTTCTTCAAAGGAGATTAATAACTGTGTGTAGTCAGCATAGGACAGTATTTTTAAAACCAAAGACTTTGACAGTTTTGGTGAGGGGAGCAACATATATATTAAAAGGCATACGGATAAGACAAGAGCCCTGGGTCACCTCCTTATCCAGCAACATTGCACGATATTTATATGTGCCCAAAGTAATAGTTTTGGTTTTATTGGTTAAGAAATCCCGAACCATTGTAATGATATCCTGTTTTCCAATCTCCTGCAACCTTCGCTGTGGCCTAGAATGAGACACAGTATTGCATTCTACTGACAAGTCCAGCAACACAAGATTTGCATTAGGAGAACATCTGATGTGATCCGCGACAGTTTACATGATAATCTCAGTGCTATGAAGAGATCGGAATCCGGATTGTGGCGGATCCAAGATCTTATTGACCTCCAGATATTCCATGAGATGTTGGTTTACTTGTTACTGAAATGGCTTGTCCAGCAAGGGAAGCAGCGAGATAGGCTGATAGTTGGAAATATTGGTGGAAGCCAGCCCGATTGGCCTTCTTCTGTATCGGCATGACCAGTGCTGCTTTCCAGGCACAGGGCGTTTTCCCGGTATTAGCTAAAAGATTGCATGAGGAGCAAGTTACCAGGACTGGCTGCTTGGAGAGAGCAGCAAAGATCCTTGGGGGGAGGGGGGGCAGATATCCAGAGGCGGGTCTGATTTGGCTGGTGCAAGTGCTTTTTTGGATTGACTGTAGAATTGGTGATCTTCCTCACCATGGAGCACCACTCACATCCTAAATATTAGAAGTGGGGGTACTCACCAAGTTAGGCAGAATAGGTGTGACATAACCTCGTGTGACATCACAAGAAGGAGCATCATCACTTGTGACATCATAGGAAGTGACATCCCAGCGTGTGATCTCACATGTGGCACCATAAGTGACATCACAACCGCTGAGCTCACAGGAAGTGACATCAGATCTCAAGACCTCAAATACGTTTACCTGGTCTAGCATGAGTAGGTTTGAGTGCATAACGATATTTAACAAATCTGGTACTCAATTTAAACATTAATTTTTTTAAACCTTGCCAGAAAGAAACTGGCAACAAGGAGAAATTTGGCAGTAAATCTGTTCTGCTTAATTGGTTGCAATACCTGTATTTTAAAATATCTTATGGAGTTAAGACACCTACTACAGAGAGCTTTGTGTGCCAGCTAAATCTAAGGGAATAATAATGGTAAGATAACTATGGAGGACAACACATTTGCTAGGTGACCGTCCTGACGAGCTCAGAAGCGGCCGCTCCCTTCACCCTGCTGCCTGCTCCTGCTTGGTATCGTTACTCAGAGCTGCATTGCTGTGTGATTGCCTTTGATACTTCTTTAACACACTACTGTGGTTAACGCTGCTGCGCGAGGGATATTACTCCTTTTGGGACTTTTCTAAAGCCTCTGGGGGACTGCTGACACGGCGCTCACTGCTGCACATATAGGAAAGTTTTGGGGCATTGTTTGTACGGCGCTCGATATTCTAACGCTAATTGACATAGCGCGACCCTACTGCTAGCACAGTCAGTCAACTGAGCCCCAGCCTACCTCCAGTTGCGTTTCTCCCTACGCTGCCGCCATCTTACGCGTGTTGTTGTTGTTGTTGGTGCCTCAGAGCTCGACCCCCACAGCCCGCCCCGCCTCCCTGCTGACCCTCCCTCCCACGAACTATACTGCCTGCCCTGACCTCGCTCACGCCGTGACCGTCCTGACGAGCTCAGAAGCGGTCGCTCCCTTCACCCTGCTGCCTGCTCCTGCTTGGTATCGTTACTCAGAGCTGCATTGCTGTGTGATTGCCTTTGATACTTATTTAACACACTACTGTGGTTAACGCTGCTGCGCGAGGGATATTACTCCTTTTGGGACATTTCTAAAGCCTCTGGGGGACTGCTGACACGGCGCTCACTGCTGCACATATAGGAAAGTTTTGGGGCATTGTTTGTACGGCGCTCGATATTCTAACGCTAATTGACATAGCGCGACCCTACTGCTAGCACAGTCAGTCAACTGAGCCCCAGCCTACCTCCAGTTGCGTTTCTCCCTACGCTGCCGCCATCTTACGCGTGTTGTTGTTGTTGTTGGTGCCTCAGAGCTCGACCCCCACAGCCCGCCCCGCCTCCCTGCTGACCCTCCCTCCCACGAACTATACTGCCTGCCCTGACCTCGCTCACGCCGTGACCGTCCTGACGAGCTCAGAAGCGGTCGCTCCCTTCACCCTGCTGCCTGCTCCTGCTTGGTATCGTTACTCAGAGCTGCATTGCTGTGTGATTGCCTTTGATACTTATTTAACACACTACTGTGGTTAACGCTGCTGCGCGAGGGATATTACTCCTTTTGGGACTTTTCTAAAGCCTCTGGGGGACTGCTGACACGGCGCTCACTGCTGCACATATAGGAAAGTTTTGGGGCATTGTTTGTACGGCGCTCGATATTCTAACGCTAATTGACATAGCGCGACCCTACTGCTAGCACAGTCAGTCAACTGAGCCCCAGCCTACCTCCAGTTGCGTTTCTCCCTACGCTGCCGCCATCTTACGCGTGTTGTTGTTGTTGTTGGTGCCTCAGAGCCCGACCCCCACAGCCCGCCCCGCCTCCCTGCTGACCCTCCCTCCCACGAACTATACTGCCTGCCCTGACCTCGCTCACGCCGTGACCGTCCTGACGAGCTCAGAAGCGGTCGCTCCCTTCACCCTGCTGCCTGCTCCTGCTTGGTATCGTTACTCAGAGCTGCATTGCTGTGTGATTGCCTTTGATACTTATTTAACACACTACTGTGGTTAACGCTGCTGCGCGAGGGATATTACTCCTTTTGGGACTTTTCTAAAGCCTCTGGGGGACTGCTGACACGGCGCTCACTGCTGCACATATAGGAAAGTTTTGGGGCATTGTTTGTACGGCGCTCGATATTCTAACGCTAATTGACATAGCGCGACCCTACTGCTAGCACAGTCAGTCAACTGAGCCCCAGCCTACCTCCAGTTGCGTTTCTCCCTACGCTGCCGCCATCTTACGCGTGTTGTTGTTGTTGTTGGTGCCTCAGAGCCCGACCCCCACAGCCCGCCCCGCCTCCCTGCTGACCCTCCCTCGCCCCTCCCCCTCCTCCAACCATATATGTCAGATGTATTCTTGCGCAGCGTTCAAGCGCAGCGGGCGCGCCCCAGTTGCGCCGAAGGTGCGCCAAAGGTAAGCCCGTCTACGCCCGTCCGCGCCTGGACCGCGCCCAGAGCCAGACCCCCTGGTCCCCGCTGCACCCATCCTCCCTGCATTACATACGACGCCTCCTCCCTCCTTGCACTCAACCCCGGCCAACTCACTTCCTGCGCCCAAGCAGCACCAGGACACACCCATGGACCCTTCACCTGCCACTCCTGCAAATTCACCAGCGTCAAGCCCCAATCCAAATCCACTAACACCAAACAGAGAGCCAACACCAACCACCTCAAATGCATCCTTCTCAACACCCGCTCGGTTCACAAACACGCAATCGACCTTTGGAATCTACTCGACACCATTTCTCCGGACATCGCCTTCCTAACAGAAACCTGGATGAATGCCTCGTCAGCTCCAGACATCTCCATAGCCATCCCGGACGGCTACAAGATCATCCGTAAGGACCGCCCCATCCAAACAGGAGGAGGCATCGCCATCGTCCACAAGAACACCATCCGCGTCTCAACGAGCTCAGATGACAACCTCGCTATCGCCGAACACCTTCACTTCCAGATCCACACCGACCCCAAGACAACACTTAGGGGCACCCTCCTCTACAGGCCACCAGGACCCCGAACAAAATTCAGCGAAGACATCACTGACTTTATCACCCCACACGCCCTCCCTTCGGAAGAATACATTCTACTGGGAGACCTCAATTTTCATCTGGAAAAGATCAACGACAATAACACTACCACCCTTCTGGACAATCTCGCCAATCTCGGACTCAAACAACTTGTTAACACCCCCACACACTATGCAGGACACACACTCGACCCTATCTTCACTTCCAGCAAGCATATCTCCTTCACTCATACCACACCCCTCCACTGGACGGACCACAGCTGCATCCACTTTATTTACAATAAGACCTCGATCCACAACCACCCTCAACCAAATCTACGAAGAAATTGGAACAAAATCACCATCGACCAGATCTCAACATCGCTTCTTCAAAAACCCCCTGCCTATTCAACGAACCCTAACCAAGCCGCTATCAACCTCACACAATGGCTAACCCGAACCGCCGACAAATTAGCACCCTTGAAAAAACATCAAATCAAGCAACGAAGCAAGAACGCCCCCTGGTTCAACGATGACCTTAAGAAATCCAAGAAGCTCTGCCGCTCCCTGGAGAAAACTTGGAAAACAGACCCAAACACTATCACCCAAGCCGCCTTCAAAAACGCCACCCGCAAACACCACCAACTAATACGGACAGCCAAGAAATCAGCACTCAAAGACCAACGAGACAACAACGCCCACAACAGTAAGGAACTTTTCAACATCATCAAAGAATTCACCAACCCCACCGCCAGCTCTAACGACATCACCCCCTCTCAAGTCCTCTGCGACTC
The DNA here is from genome assembly GCF_964261635.1 of Lissotriton helveticus. Classification (NCBI taxonomy): domain Eukaryota; kingdom Metazoa; phylum Chordata; class Amphibia; order Caudata; family Salamandridae; genus Lissotriton; species Lissotriton helveticus. The sequence goes on from NC_136059.1 coordinate 305,978,819, forward strand.
CCTTGCCTCATTCTTTCATGACAAAATCGCCGACATCCATAACAGCTTCGACAGTCAACCTGCAAACCAGTCCACCCCACTCACCTCCGAACCGTTACCTCCTCCGAATATCCTTTTCGAATGGAACCCAATCACCACAGAAGAGACCACTCGCCTGATGAACTCCATCCACTCAGGTTCCCCTACAGACCCATGTCCCCATCATATCTTCAACAAAGCAAACTCCATCATCGCACCCCAGCTCCGAGATGTCATCAACTGCTCCCTTAACTCCTCCACATTTCCAGATAGCTGGAAACACGCCGAACTCAGCGCCCTTCTGAAGAAACCCACAGCTGACCCCACCGAACTCAAAAACTACCGCCCCATCTCGCTCCTCCCATTCCCTGCCAAAGTCATTGAGAAAGCCATTAACAATCAGCTCGCCACCTTCCTCGAAACCAACAAATCACTCGACCCCTCACAGTCTGGCTTCCGAGCCAACCACAGCACCGAGACCGCCCTCATCGCAGCAACAGACGACATTCGAACACTACTGGACAACGGAGACACAGTCGCCCTTATCCTCCTTGACCTCTCCGCAGCCTTCGACACAGTCTGCCATAGCACCCTGATACAACGCCTCAGAAACATCGGAATTCAAGGAAAAGCATTGGACTGGATCATTTCGGTCCTCGCTGGAAGAACTCAGAGAGTCCGCCTCCCCCCTTTTAAGTCAGAGGCCACCGAAGTCATCTGCGGCGTCCCGCAAGGATCATCACTCAGCCCCACCCTCTTCAACGTCTACATGAGCCCCCTCGCAACCATCGCACGTCAACACAACCTCAACATCATTTCCTACGCTGATGACACTCAGCTGATCCTCTCACTCACCAAAGACCCAACCACCGCCAAAACCAACCTACACGAAGGGATGAAAGAAGTAGCCGAATGGATGAAGCAAAGCCGTCTGAAACTGAACTCGGACAAAACGGAAGTCCTCATCTTAGGCTCATCCCCTTCCGCCTGGGACAACTCTTGGTGGCCAACGGACCTAGGAAAAGCCCCCATACCGACGGACCACGCACGGAACCTGGGCATCATCTTGGACTCCTCACTCTCGATGACCAGACAAGTCAACGCCGTCTCATCCTCATGCTTCAACATCCTACGCATGCTCAAAAAACATTTCACTGGATCCCCACCGAAACAAGAAAAACGGTCACCCACGCACTGGTTACAAGCCGCCTGGACTACGGAAACACCCTTTACGCCGGTTCCACCGCGAAACTACAGAAAAAACTCCAACGCATCCAAAATGCTTCAGCCAGACTCATACTAGACATCCCCCGCACAGACCACATTTCCGCTCACCTGAAAGACCTTCACTGGCTCCCCGTCAACAAGAGAATAACGTTCCGTCTCCTCACCCACGCACACAAAGCCCTTTACGAACTTGGACCTGATTGCCTCAACACGCGCCTTTCCTTTTACACCCCCACCCGCCAGCTGCGTTCGTCCAACCAAGCCCTCGCCGCTGTACCGCGCATCCACAAAGCCACCATGGGAGGAAGATCCTTCTCCTACTTAGCGGCCAAGACCTGGAATTCCCTTCCCATCCACCTCCGCCTTACTCAAAACCACCTAGCCTTCAGAAAACAACTTAAAACATGGATATTTGATAAATAAACCCCCCCCCCCCTCTTCCTCAAGCGCCTTGAGACCCTATGGGTATGTAGTGTGCTATATAAATTCTGACTTGACTTGACTTGACTAGAGAGATCTGTGTTATGCTTAGTCCTAATTTTGAATCAAAGTAGCATAGAGAGTTAATATGTTTCCAGCAAAGCACATAATGTAACATGCAGATGACAGTTTTTTTTATTTTATGTAAATAGGTAAGTGGGTTATTGCTTTTATGACAGAGATCTTTTTGTTACTTGCAGTTCATAACTTGTAATCGTTCTAAAATACCATAGTAAGGTATGAAGGACATGTGGCTCCTACACTTTGGAACCCTCACGGTCTAATGTAACACATCCTTTATTTTGATGTACGCACATATGATTTATTGTCAATGTATAGTCTGTATGTGTGATGTAAGCGCTCTGAAACCCTGCATTGGGATGAGTAGTGCTACAGCTCAATAAATGAAATAAAACAAAATAGTGGTATTAAATTGTTATTTGTGTAAATACTGGGGTGACCAACACATCTGACATTCTTACAGTGTATGCATATCTCTTATAACAGGAACTGAACAAAGTCAAACGCATTTCTCTCTTAAGTACCTGTGAAGTGATAAGATGTGAGCCTTTGTTTCCCCTCTATTTCATCTTGGTTGTGAGGCTCCCAATAGCTTCCAGCCAGGATATTCCAACAAACATAGGCCAAATGGCCCCTTAACTCCGGCTTTTTTTATGGGAGAAGCTGGATAAGCCCCTACCCTGCCTGTGCTTTTCTACTTGGAACAAAAGCAGACAACGCACAGGCGCTACTGAAAGTGCACTGATGTCAGAAAATGACACCAGGACTAGTTCAGCATATTTCTGTGGATTCTGGGAGAAGTAGGAAAAGAAAGTGGCAATCCACTGAAAGTGGCCAGCTTTGCAGAAGGGTAGATAGAGGCTACCCTCTGAAATGGTGGGTAGACAGCATCTACCCGCATCTTCCCTTGACTTGAGTCCTGACTACACCACTATTATTGGCAACAGCATGGAAGCAGGGCATGCACAAGGCAAAATCTAGTATCGAATTGCCTGAAATAGAGCAGCACAACTGCATGAATCTGCTAACGTTCAAAATGCACCCCCACCACTGACCCACACAGCTACTTCTCAACAAAACCTAGCCTCGCCCTCCAAAATCAATAGGACCCCTAATCTAAACTCTCGCGGTTCATTTTCATTTCTACTCAGTCCCCCAATGACCCTCTGCTGTGTGGCACGTCTGTGCTTGTTGGTGAAGGTCGAGAACATCTCAGAAGGAATATCAAGCACTCACAATATCATGACCAGAATATCGGGGATCAAAATGATAACAGGTAAGTATGTATAGATTTTCTATTCCAAACTCCTCAACTACATATCTTGATGATGTATATCTTTATGTTATGCCAATGTGGAGTTAAGAATGGCAAATCTATACCTCATCAGCACACTTACCTCCTCGATATTTTGGTCACAGTATTTTGGGATATTGCAGACTACTACCTGCTCTACAGATACAGAGTAACATAACATGACATATTTTTTGTATCTGAAAAAGTACTGTCATCATAGGTAGACCAGGAGCCAGAGATGTAGTCATATAGATTTAATAGTTAATGTAAGATGGTACAGGGTGCCCCACAGGGAGCAGCATCCTGCTTATCAGCCCCACTCAATCTAACTGATCATTCCTTCAAAGCATGCACACACACCAAACATTCTATGACATCACACTCATGCAGGCTGAGCAGCCAGGGCTAGAAAGCATATGATATAACATATCTCCTTCCTTTAGAAACAATAAAACAACAAGAAGCAAAGTGAAGAAAATAATCACATTTCGTTCCTTGGAAATGAAACCAAATTAGATCACAAAAATCATATTAGATAGGAAAATGCATTCTTAGTTCACAACAAAATCAAATAGGATTTAGGATATTAAATCAATAAGGTCAAATAAAATGCTAAGAGATAAATGATTCATCTCTAGTTCACTTAAGACCATATAGCATAAATAGTTGTATTCTTCATATAGAATGGTAATGAAACATGTAAACTCACATTTAAAAGATAGCACATGTTTTCAGGCAGGATGCAATCAAAACAGATTGCAAATGTTTCAGGGAAAATGCAATCACTACACTGTGAAGAACACCACAGGGAAAATGCAATCACCACACTTGCCCAGTACACACAAGAAAAAAATGTGCACATGTTCCAACATAGATGTAACAACGCACAATAAACGACGTGCGAGGGAGAACACAAAAATGTAATGCACACTGACATTACAGCACTACTCCTGAGTACTCTGCCAACACAACCCTGACGTGCGAAGCAAAAAAAAACCAGCTCTCCCAAAGCAACCTTGACGTGCGAGAGATATTGCCAACGCAACCATGATGTGCGAGGGATATTGCCAACGCAACCTAGACGTGCGAGGCAAAGCACATTCCAACACAAGCCTGACATGTGAGGAACACTCCCAACGCAACCATGATGTGCGAGGGACACTGCCAATGCAACCTTCAAGACCATTGTGCTATGCACGCGTGGGTTCGTATCCCATCCTCTTTGCCATTTTTGTATCTGAAAAAGTACTGTCATCATAGGTGACCAGGAGCCAGAGATGTAGTCATGTAGATTTAATAGTTCATGTAAGATGGTACAGGGTGCCCCACAGGGAACAGCATCCTGTTGCTCAGCCCCACTCTTTCTAACTGATCATTCCTTCAAAGCATGCACACACACCCAACATTCTATGACATCACACTCATGCAGGCTGAGCAGCCAGGGCTAGGAAGCATAGGATATAACATTATTCTCACAGTGCTTGGCAGGCTCGACAGTGCTAGAGAGACAGGCGGCAGCTTAGAGGGCACGACTAATGCCAGTGTCAAACATTTCCAATGACTCAGTGCCAAAGCTAATTTAATTCATCATTTCTACATGGCATATTTGATGCCTGGACATGGTGTGGGAGAGCTCAGTTCATAATTAATGGGATACAGAGCATGGGCCATTGAATGATGGTTGAGGACACATATACAGCGAGAAGGTGGGAAACGATGGGATAGTAAAGTTTAGTAACTGAGCTTAACATTAGAGTAGAAGGGTACAAGCTCAACACATTTCCAGGGCTAATGACAATCAGTTTGTTCAAGAAGTATCAGAAAGTGAGAGAATTTATTTCCTGGGACAGTTGAAATTTACTTTGGTAGCAATCCTTGAAACGTGAGGGATTTGATTCTTCTGGAAACTGAGGAGAAATGGCACCATTCAAAAGTAGTGAGAAAGGTTTTCTAGAGATTTTAAGCATAGCAAGAAATAATCTGCTTCCGAAAACTTTACTTGTTTGCTGTTTAGCTTCTGACCGGTTAGTGCTTAGGCTAGAGGATGTTTTTATAGAGTATATGCATATTGGCAGGATAATATGAATTAAAAGCTTAGGGATTTGATGACAATTCGGTAAGTTTTGAATTTGACTCGGGCCACTATAAGAAAGTAATAATAATCAGAGAAGGCAGGAGTAACATGGTAATATTTCCTGTGGGCTGTGGTAAAGTGCTCCGCACAATGAACAGTAGCCTTCATGGAGGTGACTGTGAAATCTGGAAATGTATTCATTAGAGTATTCTCACTCTTGATTGGTAAGAGCATATGATGTTTAGAGTAGTAAGGAAGTTGTCTTGGTGAAAGAAGTGTTTTATTTTCTGATGGTGAGCCACTTTGTGTGGACATTTGTGTTTACATGGGTCATAAATGAGAGTTCCAAGTCTATGTAGAATCCAAGAGGTTTTGTACAGTAAATGAGTAAGGGGTTAATTTTTCAAGGTGAAGCCTGCTTGATTTGGCTGAGAGTCTCTTACAAAATTATGTTTTTAGAGGATTTTAAATGAGGTCCACAACAGACAACCAAGATTGAATGTGGCAAAGGCAAGAGCTGAGCCAGTAAATATCAAATGCTCATGGCCGCCTGAGGTAAAGATGAATGCCACTGACGTACTGATGTTTGAGTGGTCAGCAATCCACCTGGTTGCAGGTACATACTGAATTGGTTGTACTTAAGGATGGAACCACTTGGAACCACATGGAACCCCATGGGTTACAGGGAGCGAGAAGTCCATGAAGATCTAAACAACTTGAGCATTGTCTTTGGAGAAGTCCATGCAGAAGGAGAAAGCACTGTGAATGGCCTACTGATGAATAGTGTCACAAGCTTTAGACATGTCTAGCAGGACAAGGAGATTGGATCTCCTTTCTGCTTGGTGTGATGTATTTTCCCAAAAGAGGCTGCATTCGTGTGGTATCTGGAGTAGAAGCTGGATTGGAATGAATGTATAAGAATGGCGATTCATGTGGATCTGCTGTGGAAAGACAAACAATGGAAGATAATTGAAAAGTTTCTTCAGCGTCTTGTGAGGTTTTTAAGAATTCGAAGAATGTCACCAGTTTTTAGAGAGGCGAGGGCTATACCAATCAGGAGGATAGTGTGACAATAGTTAGTAGACAGGGGAAAAGGTATCAATAATGGGTATGTTGCTTAGGAGAACAGGGGGACAGTGTGATTGTTGATCAGGTTGATGGTATGTCTGATGGTTTTAGTAGACATAGTTTATGTCAGTCGATGCATGAATGAAAGAATAATGATTGAATTGATAGTGCACAGAATTTAGTGCTGGTCATGACATTTGGGATGTCAGTTAAATATTTTATGATGGAGCGGGCATTAATGAGCAAGAAGGACAGAGGAGCTGATCTAAAGTTTGGCCGTCGGCTCTACAACCTGCCCTGTAGGCAGATACCATAACCTCCGCTCCAGCACCATTTAATGCTCCCTGTCTGTGTTGCTGGAATATCTTTGCCTACAGGGAATGTGGTGATGAAGGGAATGCACTCTAGGCACATTCCTAACTTTACTACTCCTAGATGGCCTTTGTAAATACTGAAAGCCATAAAGTTAGACTTTGTCTCAGATTATGTTTGTGAATTGGGCCCAGTATTTTTGGAAGTGCTTTAAAAGAGTAACACAGCATTTGTGGGAATAAGCTTTGGGTTTGAAGAAGGGCCACAAGTTAAAAAAATTAGTAATGCTGTGTGGCATGAAGAAAGATAAGTAAGAGCGGTAGGGCAGGAAACATTTCAGGGGAGAGAATTCCTTGGTGTGGAGTTGTTGGCAGTTTCTGGGGCTCTAGGAGGCTTGGCTGGTTTCCTGGATGAGTAAGGCAGCTCATGGGGAATGGGGTGTGGTATCAAGAATGTAAGAAGTATATGGAGCTGATATTAGAGAATATAATACTAATGGACCTATATTAGATGATATAATATAGAATGTGGAACGTAGAATTTAATGATGTGGAGGAGAGAACATTGACAGCAGTTGGTGATGATCTCCTGGGTCCTTCATACTGTTTACTTATTGTTCTTGACTTATAATAATAAATATAAGTTACAAACGGCTTCATTGCCTGGACATTGTGTCCTCGCATGAGGCATTGGTGGGGTTGAGCTGATAAACTCAAAAAGAGTGAATCTTGAGGATCAGAGATAGAAGGGTAAGGACGGGGCAGGTATACAATTAGAGGTTAAATGATGCTTCAGGACAGTTGTACGTAATGTAATGGGTTCATCAGGCTTAGTAGATGAGTTGTTTTAAGGTGGTTGGGGGTTTGTTTCCCCTTTTAATAAGTCCATTATTTTATGGTGTAAGCCGACCTACTGTGGTATCATTGTCACATTAAAGCAGCCTTGTACACACCAAGAATTTAGATTTTAGTGTTTGTACTGTCTTCACTAATGTTCTGTTCTCATATTGTCTACATCTTCATCTGTGAAGTACATTGTTACCTCATAAAAATAGATTTCCTAGACCTCCCATCTCCTAATTTGTGACACTAGAGAAGATGATGGGATACTTCTTATTTTACATACATTCAGAGTAGACTCAATGTAATAGTTTTGAGAGTGCACATTATTTTGTTTATTTATTGTATTCTGGTGTAGGGATATATTTGTTATTACAGGCAGGCTAGGAGTGATTTCAGAGGTCTTTAGAGAATCCATATAGTAACTACACTTTCAGTGAAAGTTAAGGTTGTGGGCAGAGAGCCTCAACAAATAAGAGTGACTTCTTCCACTCCAGGAGCATTTGGGAAGAAAGCATTTCTTGTACGGTTTCTTAGCAATTTAATAATTTAATACACTAATTATAGGGCCCGAGAAAATAGTAACTAAGGTAAAAAAGTGTTCTGTATAATGCTAACTCAATGAAGACTCACAAATCTGAAAACATATGTCACTATTATGTTATGATTTGTTATCCACTATAAAGTGTGGAACAAAAATCCTGCAGTGCTCACCCAAATACTTTACAAAACCGTCATGTTTTAACCTATACCCGGAATACCAGGTTATGCCATTTCCAAAAAGCAGGTCGAAGGTCCTGTAATGAATTCTGAAAAAGATTTATCCACCAACCTGTGGTGATGGAAGAATTGAATAGAGGGGAGTTCTGAATGCACTGAGTTTATACTCTGGGCTGATTACACTTACAATACTCTTTCTTCAGAAAAGAAGGAACTGGCCCATGTGCATGATGGACCAAACTCATAATTTCAAAAGATATATTATTTTCAATAGACAACCACTGCTAACAATGCAGATGTGCTGAGGTAGGACAAATATGTTATTTTCTAGATTCTGTGTGAATATCCTACCTCTTACTGCTCTATGTAAGATGTATTTTTTGGAATATTTTGTTTCTTTAGTGCACACTAGTTTTAAATATAATACATTTTCAAAAGTTTCCACTGGATTTAAACTACTACTTATTATGAATAAGTAGACAATTCATAGGAGGAACCAATATTAAAACAAAAGTTTTCTAAGATTGTATGTCAATATCTAGACTTGTTCAGATGGTTTGGAGAATATACTTAGCTATAGAAACGACACATTTGCAGAACCAAGTAGAACTTTATTCAGCAGAAGATTTTGTGTGACCTCATCAGATTGCTCATTCACTCCATAATCATTTAACTCACATGTTTCTGCATGATTTAAGAAAAAGAGTAATCAATATTGTAGAGAGACACCATTTGACTTCCTGGGCCATCACTTTATACTCTAGGGCAGCATGCTCTAAAAATATTTCAGCTACTGTCTACATTGTTCAAGATAAATTCATGAACATTGAAAAAACACATTTGAGGCTAGTAGAGAGTGAATCTTAAAAATGCAGACTTCCCATACATTTTCCCCCTTATAGCACCTATTCTTCATTTATATAGAAGGCCTCTTTGATTGTCCTAAATAGACTCAGAAGAGAGGAAGATACATACTTAGTGAATCCTGGTGGAAGTAGTCTTTGTATCCAATATATCTGGTCTATTAAGGGAGCTTATAGGCTTCTGGAGATCCAAAGTGAGATATATTCTTTTGTAAGCTTTGGGTTTCAGAAAAAATGCTAAGCCTAATACCTGGCATCCAGAAGCACAGGCATAAACCAGGCAAAGTGACTGACCTGGAAAATTCAGAGTTCACAATGCACTCCGTTGACAAAGATGTGGCCATCTCTGACATTGGGCTTGAAGGCCAAAGTATGTAGACAGAACCAAGCACATCAAATACCCAGACCAAATAATATCCAACCCCATAGCATTCATCAGTACTATAGTAAATATAAGTGACCTGCGAGGAATTGAAACATCTAACCATGGTAGACATGAATCTTCACGTTCTTATTTGAAGTTATTGACCTCAGTGATAATTTACCCAAGATTATTCTGAGCATCTGAGGTTTTCACCTACAACAGTCTTAGAGAGTCTTTTCAAATTAGGAAGCAAGATAAATGCATACAATTCATGACATCCTTGGCCAGCAGTCAGTCACCCATGTAAGGTGTATACTTTGGAACAAGATAATAGTTTTAAGAAACCTATCCTATTTATACAGACCATGCCCTTCAGGCGTCTATCCATGGCAGCTCATGACTGATTTAAGATTTTTTTCAGTTGACATTTGTTAGTGTCTCAGAAAGACCCACACACAACACAGCCAGACGGGGAAGCAGAAAAAAAGTTACCAGTAGGCAGGAATTATATTTCCTAGATGAGAAATGTATTTTAAAAAAAACTTGTGGAAAAAATAACCTGTGGCACAGAGCAGATCAACCTTTTTTTTTTAAACTTTATTTTCCATTTTCGCCTTACAAAGGAAATACATATGGACTAAAACCTGCAATTACCCCCACCCCCACTCCCCTCTGCACCTTGAGACCCTTACAGGTGAGAAGTTGGGCTTAACAAACACCTGATTTCATTTGATATATATGTTGGTACATCATTTCGTGGTCATAGATTGTCACATCATTCCAAGAAACCGTACACAAATATATTCAACCAGTTACCAAGTAAAAGGGATCAATTGCGATACTAACCGTACATCATGTAAGGGTCCCTCTGAATCTACCTCCCCCACATTTATACAAAATCAACAAGTGGTCAAATGCTCCTCGTACATCGAGTTCCTGCCCAGGGTGTGAGGGTAGTGAAGAGACAGATCTGCACGTTCTGCCCTTCTGCCCCTCGTACTCTAAGGCAAGAGCCAAATGGATCATTCAACTCTGTAAGTCCAGGGGCCTCAGGGATTATAGGGAGGTATTTAGAATTTTTAAATATGACACCACCCCCTTGATTGTGTTTGTGACTGCTAGATTTTTATTGTCTAAGTGGTGCACTTGAGCCGCAAAAATTATAAATGTCAGAACTGCCTCTCCCGTGTTAGCATAATACTGCAACACAGAAGGTACCCTACAAATAATTAGTCCAGGGACGGTCCATCGATTGCTCTATCTTGAATTGCACAGGTCGCTGCTATGTCCGCATCATTGTATCCCTTTTAACCATTTTATGTGCATAGGCAGTTTTATGAATGTATCTTATTGTCGCCTAATGACCTGTTTTCATCTGTATTGTTTATTTATGTCCTTTTATGGTTTTTAACCGATAATAAACCTTTTTGACTGACTGACTGAATAACAAAAATCATCAACAAAAGCCCTCCTCTTCGCAGAAATCAAAATGCATCGCAGCGAGATTCACTGACTTTTATACATAAGAAACCTGACAGATGTGGATGCAGGATCATCCTCGACATATGACTTGTAGGGTCCCCTTATGTCTTTGGTGCGAGATGTACTGAGCATCAGACTTGCATAGGGCTCACTGTTTACATTGCAATAGGTGAGACTGTGTAACCAACCCTGAACTTTTGGGGCAGTTTTCCGCCCCCAGTGTAGAGCCACTTCTCTCTTTGCTACTAAAAGACCCAGTGACGCAAATCTGCAGGTTTTCTTGGGGAAGGGGAGTGTGTATCCTAATAGGGCAACTTCCGGGATTGGGGTCAGGGGAATGTGCAACATCTGGCCCAACGTGTGGTGGACCTGTTCCCAATAATTTTGTAGGTTGGGGCATGTCCAGCAGAGGTGAGCAAAGTCCGCGTGTGGAGCGATGCATTTGTGACAGCTATGTGGCCTGGCTGGGTCTATTTTGTGAAACAGTGCCACGGGTGAAATAAATGCGATGCAAGAATTTAAAATGTAGCAGTTTGTGTCTGTTCAGGGAGACGTCTTGCGTAACTTAACAGCAGTAATCCCATTGTTCATCCGTGATCGTGGTTTCCAGGTCTTTTTCCCTTGCGCTATGAATTTTGCCGTCCCGTACAGGCTTCAGTAGGGCACATGCCTTTTAAAGCTTGGAGATCAGGTGCGAGCTGTCCGCGTTGTCTATGACCAGTGTTAGACGGGGAAATGAGGCTGGTTCGAGTGGGAACGTCGGGAAAGTGGCTTGGAGTGAGGAGTGGATGTGGCCCAGAACAAATTTATCCACGATGCTACTAGGATTAAAGAGGGCATCCACTGTGGGGGAGAAAATGTGACCGTCTGGATAGAGGTCACCCAGTCTTGCTAGTTCAAATTGCGTCAGAGTGCGCTGCACCAGCCTTTCACCTGTTAAGGGGATTAAATGTGGATTCACGGCTTGGATGGCGGAGGAATATAGTCTCTCTGTACCAGTGATCTGGCATAATTTAAGCCATGCCCAGCTCATGGTGGAGACGGTTTGAATGTCGAGTGGGTCTCTGGGGAATCCCGTGGGATGGATTGTCAAGGCGCTCTGGCAGTACAAGGTCCGTCTCAGGCTTTAGATAGGGAATCCGGGCATCAGGGTGATACCAGGCGTAGGCATAGCTGCTTTGTGCTACCAGATAGTAAAGCTGAAAGTCTGGAACATTATAACCCCCTCTTATATATAGTAACGTAAGACAGGCCAGCGGACCCGTGCTCGCCCACCGCCCCATAACAAGCGACTCAGGAGGAAATGAAGTGTGCTAAAAAAATGATTGGTGAGCGGGATCGGTATGTTATTGAAAAAATATAGAAATTTGGGGAGGACTATTATCTTTATTATGGCCACACGTCCAGCCAATGACAAGGGGAGTTTCAGCCATTTTTCAATTTGAGTGGTTAGTGTGTCCACTGCCCGCCCGTAGTTGAGGCTCATTATTTGGGCTGTGTCCAGGTGCACGTGAATGCCTAAGTATTTAAGGGAACTCCAGGTCCCATGGCTTCGTACTGCTCGTCAATGGAAATATGACTGATTTGTGCCAGTTTTTTCCCAACGTGGAAAAACAGCCAAATCTAATAATTTTTCTAATCAATTTGTGTAAGTTATCTTTTGGGTGTCTAACATAGAGTATTGTGTCGTCTGGGTACAGCAACACCAGTAGGCGGCCTGTGTTGAATTGCAGCCCCCTGTGTAAATGTCTCTCTTGGAAGTGCCTTATGAGGGGGTCCATGGCCAGAAAAGACAATAGTGGGGATAGAGGACAGCCTTGTTTAGTATCGCGTGTAAGCTGAAAAGGAGTGGAGAGTGTGCCATTTAATCACAGACTGACCTTAAGAGGGGGGTCCATGGCCAGAATAAACAATAGTGGGGATAGAGGGCAGCCTTGTCTAGTACTGGGTGAAAGCTGAAAAGGAGTGGAGAGTGTGCCATTTTATCGCAGACGGGCAGTTTGTTTAGTGTACAGGAGGGCAGTGGTGGAGATAAAGCCCATGGGCATGCCCATGCGGCGCATGATGGAGAGAAAAAAGGGCCATTCTAATGAGTCACAAGCTGTTTCCGTGTCCAGTAGGATGGCAGCTGCGGGCGTGTCCTGGTCAATCCTATGAATGACCGAGAACAACGTGCTGAGATTGAGGGAGGTGGAGCGATGGGGCACAAAGCCTGATTGATATTATAAATTCAATTAGTTGGGACAATCTTTTTGAGATGACCTTTGCCAGCATTTTATAATCCAAACTTAGGTGGGACAGCGGGCAATAGGAGCCTCATTGCAAAGGGTCTTTGCCTGGTCTGGGAAGAAGAATTATGACTGCTATGCGCCGGGTGGGGATAGAGTCTGTTTTTCTAAAGCTTCACCATAGACCTCAATAAGTTTAGGGGCCAGTATGTCTTTAAATGTTTTGTAAAACACCCTTATGAATCTGTCTAGCCCAGACGCTGAGGAGCCCCAAATGGTGTATATAGCGGGAAGCACATCTGCAGCTGAGATGGGTTCAGATAGGAAGTCCTGCATGTGTTTTTCCAGGTAGACTAATGCAATTTCGACGCAATACCTCTCCTGTGCCTCGTTATCGTCCCTAGGGTAGATGAGTATAACTTGGAGAAGAACTCCAGGGAGCCACTTTGAATGTCTTTAGTGGAGGTGTGAGTGTATGAGTTAGATGCCAGCAGTTCAGTAATGTAGGTTTTGTGATAGGGTGGTCTCAGTAACTGAGCCAGGACCTTCCCAGGCCATTCACCCTCTTCGCAGCATCTAGCTGTCTGGTATTTCCCTAAGAATAGAATTTCCCTGTCAGCTGTGTCTCTGTATTCCTCCAGTAGTACCAATCGTCTATTCCCATATATGGATGTTGCCTGATGTGTAGATGTCTCATCTAATGCCTTTAGGTCTTGGTCAAACTGTGCTAGCGTGTTGCGTAAGTCTTTTAATACTCCGGCCTGCTTGGCAATGCATGTGCCTCTAAGAACCGCTTTAAATCCCTCCCACAGTACAGCCCATGAATCTACCGAGCCAGTGTTTATTGCGAAATAGTCCTCAATATCCTTGTGTATTTCAGCCCTGAAGACTTCACCCTGTAAGGCACGGTTGGGAAATAGCCATTGTCGCACGAAACCCTCCGGGCGGGGGATCCGTAAGATCAACTTAACTGGAGAGTGATCCGAATAGTTCCTAGGGAGCGTCTCGACCAAAGAGCACAAGCCAAAAATATTGTGTGAGATAAGCTAAAAATCGATCCTCGTCCACGTGTTGTGTGAGCCTGAATAGTGTGTGTATTCTGTAGTGGTGGGATTGCATTTCCGTCAAGCGCCCAGCAGGGTGTACCGGTCACAGATCTCATGGAGAGCGGGCTGGGCCCGGGGTTTAGAATCGTGTGCCACCGAGGTACTATCGCGATGGGGTCACGGAGTAGGTAGTCTCCGCCCATGAGCAGAGTCCGCGGATCTAGCTTACCCAATTGCATCGACACAGTGTCAAAAAAAATCTGGATTATCCGTGTTCGGGACGTATATGCATACTACTGTAACTTTCCAGCCAAAGATAGACCCCGACACTGCCAGATATTGTCCTTTGTAATCTTGGAGAGTGGAACTGTGGCATAATGGGACCCCGTTGTGTATTAAAATAGCTGTTCCCCTGGCGTAGTTGCTGTAGTTTGTGAAATATATATGTGGGCCCCAGCTAGCCCTGAAATGTGCCCTGTCTGACTTGGGGAGATGCGTCTACTGCAAGTAAGCAATGTCCACCTTATATCTCAATAGATAATGGATGACCTGTCTACGCTTTCGAGTATTATTCAAGCCCCTCATATTCCACAAGAGTAGGGTGAGGGACGATGGACCCTCCACATTACCAAACTTGGACATCTGGTTGACATAACATTTCTAATAAATCAGACAATCTACCATGATCAGCAGTGCTCGATCTAGAATGATTTGGATGTACGGCGAACAATTGACTTATGATAAAAAGTATCTATCCACCACCCTCCACCCAGCCATACCCCATCCAGGGCAGGGCCACATCCCAAATGAGAGTGACCGTGAAGTACCAAATTGTTTTACGTTAAACTGACGTTCCAAAAAAACAGTACCCCAAAGTGAACAAAACCATGTACAAAGGATGCACCATGGGGGGCAACAACACCCTGGCATGTACCCAGCTAACTGCAATGTCAATGTAAAGTTACTAGCGTGTTCCTGCAAATTTAAACTTTAATGCCTGAAATTTGGAGTGTCCCACTCATCCTGTACCAGCACTGGAAAACAGTTCTGCACTCACATCTGAGCCACTGTGTGGAGGAGAAGAGCTGGACCCCGTTCTGGCCAAAGGGTTAACCTTTTTTTTGTAGATTTGACAGAATTCCTGCGCCTCCGTTGGGTTATCGAAGATGCGGGCCCTGCCATCCACTTTCAACCTAGCAGGGTACAGCATACCACAGCACAGTCCCAAGTTTCTCAGAGCGGCTTTGACGCCATTGAATTTTCGCCTCGCCTCCTGAACAATTGTGGTGAAATCTGGATTAAAAGACAGTTTGGAGCCTTGCCAGTCCAAGTCTCCTTTTTCCCTCACCAGCCGAAGAATGGTGTCTCTGTCTCGGACGTTCATGATACGCACTACAATCGGTCTAGGAGCGAGACCAGGGTTGGGACGAGGGCCCAGTGATCTGTGGGCTCTCTCTATCACAAAGCTTGGAGTGAAAGCCTCTTTTCCAAATAATTCCAACAACAGAGTCTCAACAAACAGATCCATGCGGCCAGTAGGAGTCGACTCAGGAACTCCAAGAATGCGTATGTTATTTTGGCAAATGCGTGCTTCCAAGTCCTCGTTTTTAACAGCAACCTCCTTCAGAATGCGTTCCATGCGGTCGAGACGTTTGACAGATTGTGCAGTTCCATCCTCATGTCGGAAATGCGTGCCTCTGCCACATCCAGAAGTCTGTCATGAACTTGAACTTTGGCGCCAAGGCTGGCAAGGGATTTATCAAGGGAATCAAAGCGGCTATCTAATGCTTTAAAACCGGCCCGCATCTCCTGAAGCAGAGAGTTAGTTGATCCGTCTCCGTGACCGAGGCTCTGCGCTGCCTCTGCCATGTTTGAACTTTGAGGTGGGTTAGTGTCTGTGACCTTCTCAAAAGGAAGCGTTCTCTGCTTAGGATCTTTGCGGCCCATGCCGCACAGAATGAGTCAGTCAATCAGGCAGTTTCAGCGAGGGATTTCAGGGTGGTCGATCACTTTACCAACTCCGTGTAGCACTTCAAGTGGCCGCCGCAAGCACACCGGAGTTGAATCAGACTGTGTAGATGCCACGTTCTGAGAATATATGGGAAGGCACCACCTCTATTGCCTACACACAGAATAACGATGTGAGTGTTGTTTACCCATTGTGGGAATTAAGGCGCATTAGGTAGCTTGCATAGGCAGGCATCAATCCGCAAAAGGGGGAGGCGATGTATTGTGAAGGCAGCAGGGGTGACGGTTGAAGTCTTGTCGCTAATCTTCTCCCAGTGAGCCGAAACCGGGAGTGGGGTAGGCTGTAATGCCAGGTCCTTAATGCCCGGTCTGCCACTAGAAGGGAGCCCCCCTGTGTAGGAGAGCGTGCTGCCCTAGCTCAGGGCATCAGCGTATTGTGAGAATTCCAGGAGTGAGGGCCAGGGTGATTCAGTCTGTGTTATCCCTCAAAAGTCTCATGGAGGGCTTCACATCTCCACCTCGTGCGGGATCATCAAGACTTCGTCCGATCGTGTGAGGGCTGGGGAGACATCCCGAGGCAGCAGCCGTGAAGTGTGCACCCCCCTCCCGCAGGCCCGATCCGAAGTTCGCGGCGTGTCCCGCCTGCGGGGTCTACAGCCAACACTGCCGTCAGCAGTAATGTGCTGGGGCTGCGGGCACACAGTGCAAGGGAGGGCCGCAGCGACTCTCACCGGATTTCAGCTTTAGTCTCTGCTCCGGGCAGGGACGACTCAGTGCGCAGGAAGCTTGGTCCGGGGGGACAGGCCAGCGACGCAAGGCCCGCGACGCAGGCCTACAATCCTCTGCTTCGGCTGTTCTCGGGCACACAGCGGCCTTGCTGCAGCATCAGGAGTTTCAGCGCAGGTTCAGGCATCCATTACATTGCGTTTGTCCCCCGATGTTGGCGTTAAGAACCGGAACACGCCATTCAGCTGGCTTGGCCATGCCCCCCCAGAGCAGATCAACCTTCAGAAAAATATTCAAAAAGTTTGAAAGTAGTCTCAGTGCAGAAAGAAGCTTATCCATTATCCAAGACTCAGCCTGTAGAGTTTAAGTCATAGCTTAAAGCCTCAGTTGGGATAGTAATAATTATTTATTTAAAGTGTAGAAGGTATCCAGCGGAAGGCCAGGGATGAATCCTCCACAAACAAATATTTCAATGGGGGCCATACACATTTACCCAAATGCTCATCCACACTCCCTGGCAGATTCGCTGGGGGTCAAGTTTTATAATTTACCTAAGTTCTGATTAGTTAATTCTCTGTAATCACAAACAATTTGGATCAATATTCAATGCCTAACTAGTCTTTCACAAATCAACACTCTTTCCTCTGGTCGATGGACCATTAGTTGAGTTAGTTGATGGTGATATTAACAGTTATCTAATCAATTCATAGATCTCAGTGAAATAACCACAGACTCTGGCCGAGATTCATAAGTTTTATCTAAGATTTCAGTCCTAAATTTAACGCTAATTAATACAAATTCACAGTGCAAACTCCATCATTCCTCAAATGGGAGAGAAATATTCATTTAGCAGAAACAACCAGTGACACAAACTCATTCAACAAATCAATGCATGAGTGGATAGATGAAGAGACAAAAGGTTCAAAACAAAACTACCTTTGTAAAGAAATATGCACATTTTTGAGATAGAATAATATTTACCTATTAAAAAATATTGAAAACCACTCCTCTGGCCAAAGGACCGGTCGGGGTCCCCTGAGTTAGAATCAGGAGACAAAGGCTATAGGACAGGATCAGGACAGGGCAGATACTTACTAGACTTCTCTACAAACCTGACGCACCTCGGCGCGTCCCTCTCTTATGCGCTCTCCATCCTCGATGTTCTTCCGGAATCTTCTAATCTAATCAAGCTATCATTCGGATCTGGATCTTCCCAGTCTGCTCTCTTCTCTGCTCTTTCTTAATCTTGCTCGACCCAGCTTCTCTCTTATTTCTCTCCAGCAGCTCGATCTGATTTGATTTTTCTAATATTCTAAGTTACTCTAGTTATAGTCTTCATTTCAACATTTCCCACCCTCAATAGCTGCAAATGTCAATAAAATACAGAATATTTTTGGACAGGGCTAGGGGAGTTTTCATCACACTATGCTGACGTATTCATTTTTATTAAAGTACCATTGTCTCGCAATCTCTTCCCTTTTAGCTCATTCATAATTTCTTTTCACATACATAAATTGTTGCCATTTTAATAACTTCTCAATACAAGCTCCACAGAGGAGGGATACACGTCTTCACTTTCCCACGTCTTCTGTCCTTGGTATCTGACAGCTGTTCAGTTTTCTGGTTATCAGGTCACCTTGCGGAACCAGCTCTATCTTCGTCCTTTGCCATAGACGTAACAGGCCCAAATGTTCACTATTAAACAAAAGAATCATAAACAGATGTTATTTTCTTAAACATATAATGCTCACTGTTCACCACCCACTTCTACTCTATCCCATGTTATTATTATTTTTCTGGGCAAAAGCATTAACAACAGCGGCTTTCTTTTAAATTCAAGTAAGCAGATACCGGGCATGCGGTTCCTCAAGACCACATGATAGTCCTTCTTGACCATGCGTGAGATTTTTCCCTCTCAAAGCGCGTTAGTCACATTATCTCTACGTAATTCTGGTTTGCATATTCGCAAAGCGTTTTTGCAAATTAAAGCGGATTTTAGTCGTGTTGCACTTTATTCCATATTAATTAAGCATGCGTAAAGCCTTCTTCCCATGTCGGTGTCTGGTGCATGTTAGTTTAGTCTCATCTACAGTTTTAACGGTTAGTAAAGGTTAATAAAGGATTGCTCCAAGCAAGTTTCCTTTTTCTTGAACCCTTGCTCCGTCAGAATCATGCACCATTCTGAGTAACTAACACTATAGCAAGAGTTTTCTGAAAGAGTTTTTTCAAAAGTAAAATTTGCAAAGTTCCCAGCGGAAATTTCAACAAACTCTTTGCTAAAGTTGTGACAGAGGCAAAGAAACCAGTAAACAGGACAAAAGAATGTCTTACCTTTGACAAATTGGTTTATGTTATGCAACCATTACAATGAAATAGTTCAGATGTTTGTTATTTGAGAACAAGTGAAAGATTTCATTTTCCAGGTCAGCAAGCCTCCACCACAGTCAAACCGGTTATGCTCGTAATATAGCCAACCTGAGGGAATAGCTAAGGTTAGAGGTAACAAAGTGAAAACAAATCGGTTTCTCTTTAACTAGGAAAATCTAAATGGCAATCATCCAAGGTGTCTACATATTGTATGTAATGACTCCTCACACACTTATTACTTGAAAGCATGTTTATTATTAGTAACCTGGCACGGTAACAACATTGCGGCACTTTACAGCCTCTTGCTCTTCTCACAATCGCACTTCTCACTGTCATGGAATCTTACTGGCTCAGAATTCTTAATTGACATGATAAAGAATCTGTGACATCTTATCATGCCTTGAGTCTTAGACCTTACAATACTCTACTAATAATTGTTTTGTAAAAACTATGGTGCACATTGTGATATTAGAATGTGCTAAATTTAATATGGCATGTGCAATGTCCATTGTGATGTAACCACATTCTCATCCTCCTGTTGGTACTCCCTGTCACCCCATTCCCCTCATTTCAATTTTGTCCATTGCCTGTGTGAGGCTTGGCAGTTGCCAGTGGGGCTTGTTGTAATAAACTTACCTTTCTACAAAATGCTACCTGTCATCTCTACAGAGTGGCGACGAGCAGGTTGACAGCCCTTTACGACGTTCTAGTAGTCTCTACTATGAGAGGCATAAGGAGAAATTGCGAGCGCCTCCACGACGATAAGCACAAGGAGACTTTGTTTGCGGCACAGTGCAGAGAAGCATCTATAGAAGGAACCCTCATGCTGGTCCGAGAGAGTGATTGACAGCCTTGTGATTCCACTGCGGATCAAAATAGTGTGTGTCCACTAAGTATCCGGAGCACCAGAGCTCCAGTATACAAATAAATGCTGTGAAGAAGAAATGATGATGCAGCGATGAATACTTCATCGGCGGAAGTTGGAAGACGTACTCGGTATTGACGTGTTGTGCTCCATCGACTCATCTGTCAGCAAACGTGAAGTGGCCATCTTAAGTGTGTGCGGCAGAGTATTCATGCAGCTGTTACTACGTGAGCTGGCTGTTCTGCGGCTGGGAAGGTGCAGGCAGTCAGATTGGAGGAAGTTTTGGTGTATTGTAGGCATCTCAACGAGCAGGGTGGATTCAGCTCATACGAGGTGTGAGCATCGACAGGAAGTGAAGCTACTTCCGGAAGAGTTCCGCTTAGCTCCCCAACTTAGATTTCATGAGGAACACACTGCGAGATCTGTGTGAAGAAATTTAACTGGAATTGGTACTATTACCCACAAGTGAATTTGACGGTGACTATTGTTGAGGAATACTTTGCAAAATCTTATTTCATATTAAATATTGAGGGGGTGCATGAAATTCTCTTGGCACAGCAAAAGCTAAACACACCTATAGCTGTCTATTTATTACAGAAACTGAATACTTAGAACTGTTGGGAAACCTGGTTTCTGTGCATGAGTGAATCAGTGGACACACTACCCTGAGTGTAAGCATTTCAGCTATGTAATTTTCAAATGTTGTAAAAAACTGGAGTTAGAGGTAGCCATGTGTGCGTTGAATTTAATGAATTTAACCAATCTCCAACCTTCCCTTCCTTCTAAGGGTGAGCCTTGTAAGCCATGGAATGAATGGAAGGAGTATTTTTGAAATTATATTGACACTTTTGAGGATGAGGATTTTACTCCGGAGAAGATAAAGAAAGAAATATTATATTGCCTAGGTCCAGGTGGACTTAAAACCTATAATCAGATGGAGAGGAAACAACGTGAGGGAGAAGATGTCTTTACACATGCCTTAGAGAATCTTGATGTACATTTCTCACCAATAGTTTCTGTGGCTGTTGACAGGTTTAACTTTTTCCAACGTAAACAAGGGAAAACTGAAAGTGTGTATGAATATGTATCTGCTTTAAGGGCCCTGGCATTAACATGCAGATTTGGTAATTTGCAAGAGGAATTCATCCGAGACTAAATTATTATGCATGCTAGCAACCCAAATATACATGATAAGCTGTGGGTAAACGGTGAATCCCCTTTGAAAGAGGTAGTAACATTGGTAACGAAGGCAGAAGTTACTGGGAAATGTGCAAAGGCGGTACTGGATGAGTCCGACAAAATCAAACTCATCAGCAAATATAATTCTGGCAAATACAAGAAGGCTGATAACATGGGCATTCATTCCACAGAAGTATCTCACTGGAAGCACTTAGGTGATGAAAAGAGGAACACTGGGAAGTCAGCAAGTGACTATCAAAGTACCAGAAAATGCTATTGCTGTGGCATTAGTGAGCATTTAGTTAATTACAAAAAGTGTCTTGCAAAATTTCAAATGTGCACACTTGGCATGGCAAGGTGGGGCATTACTCAAAGGTGTGCAGAAAGAAAAGTACTAACCGTGGGAAAATGGTTCAGCATGTACTAGGGGATAATGACGAGAACTCAGAGGTATCGAAGGATTTGGATTTCTCTAACCTTTTCCATGCGTCGGACGGCGGGGGGCCTCCAACGTCACGGTGGCCGTGTGCGGAGGACGTCCCCCAGCCGTCCGATCTGCGCACGCGTCAGATTCGGCCGCATTCCGGCGGAATGTCCGCCACGACGAAGCGGCTAATGTAAATGATGTGTTTTGCATTGATTATGAAATTCTAGATGTCAAATTCATTAAGGTTGAGAAACCTATGCTGGAAGTGAACATGGGTGGTGTACTGCTGAATGCTGTAGCGGATTCTGGGAACCCATCTTGACAAATCTAGTGTCATTGTGAAAAGCTATACAGGTGACAACATAGATTTTATAGAATGCAGGAATCTTTAATACAAATTTAAAGATAGAACAGCAAATTGTAAATTATTTATGGAAAGGAAGGGACCCTTTTTTCCTTGGTTGGAGAGATCAGGGTGAACTAGGCTGTGAGGCGGGACTCACCGGTGTAACACCATTGTCGGAGTATTCCTTAGTGCTCCGGTGCCTCTCTTCAGTCGGGACATACAAGATTCAACCAGGAGACAA
The DNA here is from genome assembly GCF_964261635.1 of Lissotriton helveticus. Lineage (NCBI taxonomy): Eukaryota > Metazoa > Chordata > Amphibia > Caudata > Salamandridae > Lissotriton > Lissotriton helveticus. The sequence goes on from NC_136059.1 coordinate 306,000,974, forward strand.
AATCCATGCCAGTCTTCTGTATCTCCACAGAGAGACGTCGGCAAGAACCCAGAAGTGGGCGGGGATTGCCCCGGAAGGTCTTGGTCGGAACCAATGAAAAAGAAAGGCTTCGAAGAAGAAGGTGTTCTGCTCGGTGGCGCGGGAACCAGAGGAAGGACGTCGGGAGAAAGGACCGAAGAGGACGGACCCTGCGGAGGAGCACCCGACAGGACCGACGGAGATTCGAGGAACAGAGACACCAGAGACGTGGAACAAGAAGAGCACTGGTGCGAGGACCGGTGGAATCCTCCGGCGGTTGCTGAAGAGCGGCCGCAACTCTGGAGAGTTGTGGCAGACCAGGTGAGTGAAGGTGTCTCACGGAAAGCAGAGGGGGAACCGAGGGAGTCGGGTAGGGAAACCGGGGTGTTTTAAAGGTTATGTTTTAGTGGGAATGCAAGCCGGAATATTGTTTTCTTTATGTGCACACGGCCATACCATCCTCAAGAAGTAGGACGTGGCCCCGGATATAGGACAGTTGGTCTGTGGTTTCTTTCCTTTTTTTTTTTAGTATCTGAAACACAGGCAAGTTCTTCTAGTGTGAAGTGAACAGTAGGAACGTGAGACCGTTTTTCAGGACATAGACATACTTATGAATCCGCTTTGCTGCATCCCATTCTTTTTCCCCTCACCTAATCTTTTCCCTAGACACATTAAAACTACCCCTGTCACTTCTGTTTGAAGTACTATTGCACACAACAAGGTGTGGTGAAGGGTCTATCGTACAAGAGTATCCAAATCCTTGTGTTGTGACGGGTCCTTCTTTCCCTCTCTTATGAGCCTCCGAGGAGACCCCTTTCACCTTGAAGACGAGGAGCAAGAAATAACTCCCTCTGCATCTTTCTCCAGCTCACCGAGGACCCGATCAGAAGGAGAAACTGAAGAACGCCATCTTGATACACAAAACTTTGTTATTTCTGACAATAGAACACGAACCTTTAGCAAATACATTCAGCCTCCTCGCCTGTAAATCAAACCTGCGGTTCCACATAGGCATTATCCTTAATCCCAATTGTGATGATCCTGTTCTTTCGGTCAATGATCCAGGCAAAAACTCAGGATTCATTAAGAAATTCCCAGCAGTGTTTTCGGGTCGTGTCGGGTTGTTAAACGATTTCGAACACACAATTGAAATAAAACACAATGTAAAACCTTGCATCCATAAAATAAGCCACTTACCCATCTCCACCAGGGATGAAGTACACAGAGAACTACAAAAATTGGTAACTGATTGTATCATAGAACAGGTGAAGTCTGCTGAATGGGTTTCCCCATTAGTAGTCGTTAAACACCCCAATGATAAGGCTAGATTATGTATTGACCATAAGGATTTTTAATAAACACATACTTGTGGATCAGGATCCCCTACCATGCATAAATGATATGTTTACAGTCACAAAGGGCATGTGTTGGTTCTCTACAATTGATTTAAAGTCAGTATACCACCAAGTACATTACACACTGATAGCAAAAAGTACACAACATTCATAACACCGTTTGGGTGCTACCATTTTGCCAGAGTACCATTTGGCTTAGCATCCGCTGCTGGTCTCTTCCAGAGAATTATGACTAATATGTTTGATGGGGTGGTTTGTGTGAAGTTTTTACAAGATGACATCTTGGTCATGGGTAGCAATAAGATGGAAACATTTTTTTTATCTTGTTTTTATTAAAGTTTTTAAAGCTAAATACAATAGGCATAACATGTATAATACTGGTTATATGTCTACAACTCGATATATTAATAGGCATTGCAGGTTACACTGACAGATATGGCATAATGAGCAGAAAAAAAGAGAAAAAGAAAAAACACAAAGGAAATCAAACAAATAGCATAACCAAGGAAGAAAAAAAAACCTCAGTGCAAGTTTGTATTACAATGGATCTTATAACATATTACAATTCACTTGGCCAGCTATCATCACAATTATCTATATCTATACTACTATTATAAAGAGAGAGACTGAAACCTTTGAGGCGGGTAAGCTCCGGAACCACAGCACCAACTGGAACACCGCATGTAGCATTGGAAAGGTTAGTATAAGCAGACGGACATAGGCTATACACCAGCCCAACATATACTTTAGAAGGGAAAAAGAACGTTTGGGACAAAGTAGTCCGTTAGAAGTAGCACCGGCTCGGAGGTGGGCGTGTGCATTGTGGTGGGCGTGTGCGCTCTGTACAGGAGAATAGCGTTCTATCGCAGCACTCACGCCCCCTGAGAATAGCGTTCGCCGCATGAGAACGTGAGACGCCGCCTGCATCACGCCCCCTGAGAATAGCGTTCACCGCATAACAATAGCATTCTATCGCGGAACCGTGACACGCCGCATGAGAATAGCATTAACGGAGACACATGTTCTGCTGCAACGAAGTCGCCGCCTGCATCACGCCCCCCTGAGAATAGCGTTCGCCGCATGAGAACGTGAGACGCCGCCTGCATCACGCCCCCTGAGACTAGCGTTCGCCGCATGACAATAGCGTTCTATCGTGCAACCGTGACACGCCGCATTAGAATAGCATTAACGGAGACACATGTTCTGCTGCAACGTACCCCCAGCATTAGCCTGTCTGCAAAGATCAACAACACAGTTAAACTGACATTTTCTAAATTTACCAAAGAAAGCGTGTTAAGGGCTCCAAGCATTTAAGACATTTTGTTTTTATGCCCGGACAAGGTCCGGACGGGCTGCTAGTTGTTAATAAAGAGACAAATCAATCAGTAATTTGGAATGGAGCCGTAAGTAGGAGCGAAGCGGTTGCCAGATGTTTCTGAGCCGGGAGGCAGAAGGGAGCAAGGATGCGTAGACATCGCTGGTAGTGTCACAGTACATAAAATCCCTAAACCAGGCCTTCACCAACGGCGGGGAGACAGCACCCCAGTGCAGGGAGACCTGCCTTTTAGCCAACAGGAGTGCAATTGCAGTAAAACGTCCGATGCCAACCCGCAGAGGGACTCAAATCCCAACAGAGCCAGCAAAGGTGATGATACAAGAGTAGTTTCAACCATTAAGCCAAGATGTTCAAAAACTGACTCCAAGAAGGTCCGAACAGCAGGGCAATTCCACGCCAAGTGGATAAAATCAGCATGCTCCATAGCACATCTCTGGCAATTATCTGCTTTAGCGCTATTCATCTTGGCAACCAACATAGGAGTGACATTTCATTATATGCAATACTTGAGGTGCAGAAGCTTATGCTTATAATTATTCGAGCCATACCTAGTCTGCTCACAGTAGTAGGTCCTTATTTTGTCTGTCAGAGGATGTAACAAATCTTTTTCCCAAGCCGCCCTTGAACGTCAGCCCACCTTCGGTCGGAGTATCTGTGCAAGATTGTACAATCTGGAGACCAAGTGTGTGTTGTCAGATGTTGTGATTAACATGGTGAGGGGCCAGAACTCGGGGTTCTGTCACCAGGGGTCTCAATACTGCAACTAACAAGGCACGTGCTCTGCGTATCAGGAATTGGTCCAGTGCCCTCACATCCTTATCCTTCATCAAGTCTGCTACAGAGCGGATTTGTCCGTTGCCAAACAAGTCACCCATAGTCTGGAGGCGGCAGTGAGTGAGTATTAGCTGCGTCAGCACCTCAGTAGTAGGAGGCAGCCAGGGATTGTCCAGTAGGGGATTTAGGACTTGGCCTTTTTGGCTAATGTTCCCTAAACGTTTTGCTTCCCCCCTAGACCGTTATCCTGACATAGAGTTGCCAATTTAAATGCTTTGGGTACTTTGCCACTGCTGATCAGTGACAAAGTACAAGTGTTCCCTATGTAAAATGTAATGGTAATTGGTTGGCCATGATTGGTATGTTTGCCTTACTAGTAAAGTCCCTAGTAATGTGCACTGTGTGTGCCAGGGCTAGTAATGCAAAGGCGCGCGGAGAAGGGAACTCAGGCCTGCAGTGTAGGGCCTGCGCGCAGTTTGCTAAGTTAGCACGTTGTCCTGACAAGTGCAACCACTTGTCAGGCCTTACTTTCCCTTTTGCATACACATTGGGCACTCCTGTGGTAGGTCCTGGGTAATCCCTGGACAGGGTGCAGTGTAGGTAAAAGGCAGGTCCTATACTAAGGTTTGTTATGTCCTGACAGTAAAAAACACTCCATTTCGTTTTTCACTGCTGAAAGGCCATCCTGCTCACAGGACAGAGAGGGGGAGGCTGGGTGTTGTGTTTTGTAGCCTAATTTCCTGTAACTTTATAATGGAGAGGTGAAGTTTAGTATATATGAACTCACAGTGTCATAACACATCTTTCTATAAAGGTGGTTTTGTCACTGTGTGTTCAGAAACCACTCTTTTAGAAAGTATCTGAGTTTTGTGCTCTAAGCATTTCCGTGTGTCTCTGCTGAAATGTCTGGATCTGAAAGGTGAGAGGAGCTGGGAGAGGTCATGACCCAGGGAGGGGTTGAAATGGCACCAGGCTGCCCTACATCTGGAGAGTAGGGGGGAGGAGAAGCCCGGGAGGTGATAAGGCCTAGGCTGGTGGTATAAACCAATTGACCCATCTCCTGCTGAGTGATTAAGGATCCAGACCCCCAGTATCAAAGGGAGAGAGGTGACACTGGGAGGGAGACACCCAGAACGGATTTAGGGAGGGTCAGGGCCTGTTGCTTCGGCTTGGATCTCAGCCCTTGCTGACCCAAGGAAGGGAAGTACTGGGGCCGGAGTGGGAAGCAGTACTCTTGTGTCATCATTGATCCACATTGGGGGCACTGTTAACGGAACACCTAAACTGTCATATTACACTTTACATTATTGCTGCTAACGAACTATCGAACTGTTGTATGCCGCCTGACCTCATTTGTGCCTGATGTACTACGTGCTTGGTGCTCTACGCACTGCGTTATTTTTCCCTTGCAGATTACCTGATTGTAAAGTGGAGCATTGCATTAATTCTTCATTGCACAGTACAGGATTTTAGCGTGACGCATTGATTTGTTTCTTCCTGGTACAGGCATTATTACTTCTATTGCAAAGTACATGACTGTGGCGCTACATATGGCATTGTTTCTCTGTTGCACAGTACAAGAGAATATCGTTACGCATTACAGTGTTTGTTTTCTTTTGCAACGTGTGTGATTCTAGTAATACGTCTGGCCTAACCTTTTGGAAACGGTTAGAAGTGAGCTTAACTGTTGATAAGAAGCGATGGTTGGGATTAGAACCTACCAACCAACCGGAAAGAATACTACCCATTCTTGTATGTTGATTTTATATCGTGTGAGCATATCGTATAACCTCTTATATGAAGTTAATACTCATTTTATAAAAACTCGTGTGGAGTCTATTTGTGGTGACACCATTGGGTTACTGTGAGCGTGGTTGCACATACTGTACAGTCGTGCCTTGGCGCTAAGCCAGGCTACTCGTGCCAAGCTACTAATGGGGAGAGCAGGGCTATCTCAGATGGTGTCCTTACTTAGCCTAACGTTGAAGCGAGGAGTTGTGGACTCCCATCTCCAGCATTTGGTGGCGGCGGTAAGCGATAAGGACCCCCTTCCAACAAGGGGCATGTGTGGAGAGTACAAATGTAAAGCCCCTAAGTATTTACAAAGACGTTCCCAAGCCCAACAAGTGGTTTGTAAGGTATGATTGTCAGCAGGAATCCTAGTGAGCCCGAGTGGGAAAATAGAGGAGAGGGGAGTAGGGCAAGCCTGGGTGAACTCCGGCTTAAGCAACTGCAACCGTGCGTCTAGATGATACCAGTGATATGCATAATGTGCCTGCGCCACTAAATTACAATAAGATGGAACATGATGCACGGTTGAAGCAAGTTTTTGAGATCCTACAAGATAAAGGTTTAACAGTAGAACTCAACAAGTGCCAATTTGCTCAAAGTGAGGTCATGTATTTGGGTTACAGCATAAGCAAGGATAGTGTTAAACCTAAACAAGGCTTGGTTGATGCAATAGTTAAGGCACCCTGTCCCACTAGTAAATATGATGTCGGGGATTTCCTAGGATTAACAGACTACTATTCAAAAAGTATTCGAAATTTCTCAGAAAAGTCATTTCACATTCGACAACTTCTCAAAACAAGGTAAAATTTAAGTGGGCCATGTTGTGCCAGCAAACATTTGAGAATATTAAAAAAGAGATCTGCAATGCCCTTTTCTCAATGATTTCGATCCCACAGCACAAATCATAGTAACTTCAGATGCCAGTAAAAAAGGCTTCGGGACAGTTTTGTCATAACGAGACAAGGAAAATAACGAGTGGGTGATTGCTTTCGTGTCATGTTCTCTTACCATGGCTGAAGAAAAATATTCAGTGATAGAGTGTGAAACGTTAGCATGTGCAAGGGCACTAAATAATTTCTGCTTATACTTATGGGGTTTCCATGCACTCCTGCGATCACATCATAAACCACTCACCAAAATTGTGTCCATTGCTGTTCTAAAAAATACTTCACCAACAATTAGTAAAATGTCTGTAAATTACCGGATTACACATATGATGTGGAATACTGGCCTGCAGTCAAGAATAGAGTTGCTGATTTCCTCAGTAGATTGCCTTTACCCATTGAAGAAGGCAATGGTCAGTTTCAGGATGAGGATGACAAGTGGCGATACTGCTCCGTGATGGGTTAGAAGAGATTGCACTCTCTGAGTGGAAAGGTCACTTGTGCAAAGATAGTAGTTTACACCGGATTTGAACATTTATTGGCAACACATGGCTACCTAAAAGGAATCTCAATATGGATGAAAGAGTTTTTTTGGGAAGTCAGGAATGAGTTTTGTATTGAGAATGGCTTACTTTTTAGATCCGGGAAAGTAGCGGGTATTGCATATAAATTGTGGCTCATTGTAACTGAGAATAATTTTAGGCAATCTTCAATTAACAAGATCCTATAGAGGAATTTTACTATCATTTCCGAATTAGTCCTAGAAACAATTTCTATTTCACTTTGCATTTTCTCCAACCAGACTGCATTACAGCCTGGGTGAAGAACATGCACAGCGTCACAGCCCCTGTCTGAGAACCGAACCACGGCGCTCAGACCAATCACCAAGCTGCTGTAAGGCAGTGTTCCGACTGGTCAGGGGATTCTGGGAGGCTGTGTGCTTCATGGTTCCTTCTACAGAGAGGAGGACGGAGGAAAGGCAGCGGCCGTCACTATTAAGGTAAGTGCCTTTTTTATTTCAACCTCAGTCCCCCCACCCCACCACCCTGGTTCCGCAGCAGCCGCTACTGAAATTTGCTGTCTTGTTTTATACCCCAGGAACATATTGGCCTGTGCAATTTTATCCTAACAACCTCTATGAAAACTGTGCTTATGTTGGTGATACATTAACCATACCTCTTGTGGTTAGGACTTTTGTGAGGGGTCTATGATCACCTCCACAAATATCCTCTTTCAATTCTCGGAAGATTATCTGACACTCTGCCAACCCTTTGAACTTGACCATATAAAAGTTGCCTAATAGGGTATGTTTTGGTACAGGAATTGCTGACACATTTAGAATAGTATTCAGCAAGCCCTAAAAATGCCCTCACTTCATCCTTGTTTTTGGGTGAGGGGGAATTCCTGGTGGCTTCCATCAATTCAGTTTTAGGTCTTATACCTTCCCTACTCAACTCATGACCATGATACGTGACTTTTTTCTTTGCTATTTTGCATTTGCTTATATCAGCCATAAGACCTTTTTCATCTAATTTCTGTAAGACTTGTTTGAGTTTCTGGTCATGTTCTTTTCCAGTCTTTCCTAAGACAAGAATATAATCTCAAAAGAACATGACCATCCTTAGCCCCTTAAATAATGTTAACATCAGCCTTTGAAACATGGCTACCACTAATGCCAAACTAAATGGTACTCTCAACAACTGGAAGCATTCAAATGGTGTAACAAAAGCAGTCAACCTTCTGCTACCCGTGTGTAACTGAATCTGATGGTAGGCTGCTGCACATTCTATAGTGACGAACCCCTTGACACGCTTGGTCGTGGATAACATTTTGTTGATCCTTGGTAAGGGGAACTGATCGACTAAAATATTTTATTTTGATCTCTAAGATCTACACATTATCTTAATTTTCCACTAGTTGTTTTTCATTACTACCAGTGGTGCCATCCCATCGGAGGTTTCGATTGCTTTGATTAACCGCTTTACTGCGGCGCAAATTTGATTAAGTGGGCAGGGCCGCACCGGCCAAAGGACGTGTACAGCACTACGGAGGTAGTGCTCGCGACGGCCGTTGGCCAACAGAAGACGAGAAGGGGTTATTCCTGCAGCATGTAGTTTAGCTAACTCTCTAGAAACTGGTACTCTTACCATTATGGCGATAATCCTTGCTTTGTGGCTGCATGGTACAGCAACATCCTTCAATATGGCTCTGTTTCTGGAATCCATCAAGTTTTCTTATCATACCCTAGAATACATTTGGAATCGTTTCTATAATCAGTGACTCAGTCTCAGACTGTCACTGTACAATCATAACCGGGTCCTTACTGTTCGGGTCTAAAATCATCCCAAGGTTCCCAATATCCTACTACCCCAGGACAGTTGGTCCTTTTTTCACACATACAATTTGCGTTCTGCTCATCTGTTCCTAAATGTAAACATTCATTTCCTCAATCCCAACATATCTATATCATCTCCCAGGAAACTTTAAGAAGAAATATCATGTGGTTCTAAGCATTCTCCTAATTTAGGTACACATTTCTCAAACCATACATCTCTATTTACATTTGTAGAGGGGGATCCTTGGTCGGTCACTATCTGTAAAACAATGTCATATCGTTTGTATTATTTTTTAACATAGCGTACATTACTATCTTATTTCCATATCTATCGCATACATGTATGACTAATTCATCAACAGCTCCCCCAACAGCTCTCTGTACTTGCCTGTATATTTGCTCTATGCTACTCCCTGAACAAACCCTATCTTCATCGAGGGCCACCTGAACACCCATTGTGTAGGCATAATGCTCTCCTCTGATATTGTCTGAAATCCTAAGTCCTTGAGCCGGTTGGAATCCAGCCCGTCCCTCTCCCCCTGTGTTTTCGGACATTCTATGTGTCCCGTCCTGTGCTGTTTTACTGTTACACCTTCAAGGTGGCTGTGAGTCAGGGGGGGCCCTTAGTGCGTCCAGTATGGCTGCCCATGCTCATAAATCGTCCTTCACCTTGTCGTCGCTCCTGGTCTGCTTAATATGGACTTCCTTTGCACCCACCACTCCAATATGTCCTAAGCCACTCTCCTACACTGGGAGGCTCAAACCCCCTACTCAGTTTCCTTCCCTTCAGGATGGGAAGTAACCCCAGCAATATCAATTTGATGTCAGGCTGAAGGTTGCACTCCATGGCCACATTAAGTGCATCCACTATTTTCGGCCAGTATGGACCCAGGGATCTACAAGACCAAGCGAAATGTTTAAATATGCCTCCCTCTCACCACAACTCGAAAAACTTGCCCCCCTGCTGGATATATAATATGCATTTCTTGGGGGTGAGGTATACCTGGTGATTGTAATTGTTTTGTATGAGCTTGAACCTTGCATTGAAGGAAACCATACTTACTCATCCATGCACTTTATCCCAGTCTGCCTCTGTAAGTGGTTCAGCTAATACTTCTACCCATCTTGCCTGTATTTTTAACACTATGACTGGACGATCATGCCACAATGCTCTGTACAGTGGGATATCAGCTTTCTTCCCCAAGAGTGCTCCTAGGGTCTGTGACTGAGGAGGCTCTTCGGAAAACAGGTTCACAGTTCTCATGCCGTGCCTCAGAGTTTCACATACTGGAGGCATTGTCCCTGTCCCAACATAAGAGTCTGCATAACCTCCTATCTCGTGATGAATCATCCATCTGTGTACATGTCCCCCAGAGTGTTAAAGCCTCCCCTATTCCACTTTTCCACGGCCATGTCGGGAGCCATCTTCACAAATGGCTGGAGTACACAAATGGACATGTCAGGGCCAAAGGTTGCCCTCTTTACTGTCCGTTCCCATAGTCTACACGTCTGCCTCAACACATTAGGCATCTTCATTGGCACTCTCACCCCCTTCATCAGCAACATGAGCAGTTACTTAGCATCACAGGAGCCCCTTAGCAGTTGCTTCTACAAATTGTCATTGGGATCCAACCAGTGAGCTGCATGTTGCTAGTGAGCTAACATATAGTATGATTCCACATCATGCATTTCAAGTCCTCCTCGTGTCCAAGTTCATTTGAAGGTATTGACTCCAACCCTCAACCACTTTCTGGCCCACAACAATTCTATAATTAGTTTGTCTATCTCAGGGAAGTAACAGTGGGGCATCTCATACAGCGAGCTTTGCAACACGTAGAGCCATCTTGGCAGCAGCACCATTTTTATCAGAGCAACCCTGCTCATCAAGGAATGAATGAATGAATGAAGGCAGTCTTATATTGCGCAACTTAGCCCCGCGGGCATCAAGGCGTCTAACATAAATGTAAGCATATTTTGGGCGCCGAGTTCCAGATTACAGGTACGCCTCTGCAAAGAGCCACGTCTTTAATGCTTTCCTAAAGAGCGTCATAGAGGGTTGTGCCTTCAGTTCCGGGGGGAGGGTATTCCACAGCTTAGGGGCCAGATAAGAAAAGGCCATTCCTCCCCACCTGACTCTACGAACGCGGGGAACAGACAGGAGATACTTGCTGGAGGAGCGCATGGTTCTGCTGGGGGTGTATGAAACCAACAGAGATCCTATGCCTTCAGAACCATCACCAAACAGGGCCCCATGGACAAGGCACAGGATCTTAAAGGAGATCCTGGCCTGAATCTGGAGCCAATGCAAGCTCTTCCTAGCTGATGTGGCAGAAGAGAGACTGGGTACATCGAGGACAAACCTAGCTGCCACGTTTTGGACAATCTGTAGGCGTTGTATCAGGCTTTTATTGATGCCCGAGTAGAGCGCATTGCAGTAGTCTAACCGTGATATTACTAAGGCAACCACGGTCTGTTTACGGGCTTTCAAGGAAAGGTAGTGTATACTTTTCCTCAGGATCCTGATAACACCCCAACAAGTGGAAACCGTTCTATTTACCTGCTGAGCCATAGCAAGCGAGGTGTCAATCATCACGCCCGGGTTCCGCGCGGATTTAGTGGGCAATGGGCAAGCTCCCAGGGATGGGGCCACCAGTCGCTTGACCAGATATCCTGATCTCCTCCAAAGATCAAGACCTCGGTTTTCTCTCCGTTCAAATTCAGTGAGTTTAAAATCATCCACTGTGAAACTGCCTTTATGCAGTTCCTGAAGCTGAACGCGGAGGTACTCACCGAGTTGGAGAGAGAAACCATAATTTGGGTGTCATCGGCATATGACACCACCTCCATCCCGAACGATCTTACTAACCTGGCAAGTGGGGCCACATAGATGTTAAAAAGAGTGGGGCTTAAAGCCGACCCCTGTGGAACCCCACACTGCACAGGTTTATCGGGGGACAGGTACTCTCCCAACTTGACCCTCTGCTCCCTCTGGTTGAGAAAAGAGGTCAGCAGGCTCAGCGCCGAGCCCTTCACCCCTATCTCCCTGAGATGAGCTGTTAAAGTGGAGGGAGACAGGGTGTCAAAAGCTGCTGTCAGGTCTAGCAGGACCAGAAGAGTAGTCTGGCCCTGGTCGACCTTCGAGCGTATGTTATTTATGACCACGGTGAGAGCCGACTCAGTGCTATGGAACTTCCGGAAACCATGTTGTGACGAGTCCAGATGGCCAGAGGTGTCAAGGAAGGCAGTCAGATGTTGGTTGAGATGTGTCTCAAGCATCTTTGCTGGAGCCGGCAACAGAGATATTGGGAGAAAGTTCTTTAGTATCTCCGGATCTAGTGTCGGCTTTTTCAGCAAAGGCTTGACTGCCTTTTTCCAAGAGGAGGGAAAAATGCCTTCAACTATAGCGAAGTTCATCACTTCGAGGAGGTGAGGCAGCAGAACTTCCCTACAGTCCTTCAGGGTGCTAAGGGGGCAAGGGTCCAAAGGGGATCCAGATTTAATCCTGTTCAGAAGCAGATCTAACTGCTGGGAGGTAAGGAGAGGAAAATTGGACAAACTACTATGGGAATCCTTTGGCCGACATTCTGTAAGAGACGGGGCTGGAGGAAGATGGGAGCCCAGCAGGTCCCTTTGTGATTCAAAAGTGGCATAAATGTCAACTATTTTTGAGTGAAAGAACAAAGAGATCTTATTACACAACTCTTGGGAACCTACTACAGGGTCTGGTGTTTGCAAGGTACAGAGGGAATCAACAATCTTAAACAATTCCCTAGGGGAAGTAAGGGAAGTCGTTAAGTTGGAAAAATGGGCCTGCTTTTCCTCAATTACCATCGCTTTATAGTCTTTAATCAGGAGTTTGTGCTTTTCCCTTTCCCTGGGATCCCAGCTCGTTCGCCAAAGCCTCTCCTGCTTCCTACAGCCCTGCCTTAAGAGCCTGAGTGTTTCCGAGAACCAGGGGGCTGAGGGTCTCTTTCTGGCAGAATAGCCGTATGAAACGGGGCCAAGAGATCCACTGCTCTTGCAATAGCGTTAGAGAGATCCAGCGCAGCGGCACTGACATCCCCCGAAGGGGGTATCCTAATATTGGCCATAAGAGGGGCCAGATTATCATTGGAAATTCTCCTGTAGTTCCGCTTAGGTTCCCTTTTCCCCGGGTAACACGACAGAGTGGAGAGAGAGGGGAATTTTAGTTCCAAGGGGACGGCCAGGTGGTCAGACCACACAAGGGGGATGGGGGGACCCGTCGTTAGTCTGGTGTCGTTGGAAAAGACCCCATCCAGAGTGTGACCAGCTTGGTGGGTAGGGCTATCCACCAGTTGCAGGAGACCGCAAGCGGCCAGGGAGTCCGCCAGGGAGAAAGTGTCACTGGAGCCTACATCTTCTACGTGGAAGTTAAAATCTCCCATGACTGTCAAATGGGATCTACCAAAATAGGGCTCTAAAATTTTAAGTAAATTATTACTAAAACCAGCTCCAAGGCCCGGAGGTCTATAAATCAGGAGACCAGAGAAGGAAGCTGCGGGAGAGGAGATTATCGAAAAATAAGTGGCCTGAAAGGAATATGAGGGTGAGGAAAGAGATTTAATACAGCAGATGGAGGTAACCTTGTATAGGATACCCAATCCTCTTCCCCTACGACCCTCTCTTGCCATCCTGGCCAACGCATAGCCCTCTGGGATAGCGTTAACAAGTTCCGGACCAGAGGAAACAGAGGCCCAAGTTTCTGTGATGAAGACCCATGAGGGCTTCCTGGCAGAGACAAAGTCATTAAATGCCATATTGTTCTTTACTAAAGATCTTGCATTGATGAGAAAACCCCACTCCAGAGTAGTGTTGGGCGTAGTTGATGGTTTAATGGGAAACCGCGTATCCACAGTGTCAAGAATTGTGGGCTCAGTATTTCCTGTGTAGCAACAACAACCGGGAGACCGAAGAAAGGCCACAGGGGGAGCTTGTGGTGGCAGGAAAGTTTAGGAGGTTTAAATGCAGCTAAGTCCTGACTGGAATAAGTCATGCTTGCTAGAGGATCAACAGAAATTACAGTCTCCTCCCCAGCCCCTAGCGCATCCTCAGCGAGGATGGGCGCAGACGGGCTGGACTTAGGCGCAACTTTGGCGCGCGCCCGCTGTGCGCGTCCGCTGGTCGCGGAGAAAGATATCCGGATTAAATAGGGGTGGACCTACGAGACGAAGCCCGCGTGACCCTATGCAGCCAGTCTGGGACGGGGAAGCAGATCTTTGCCGGCGCCCTCCACAACAAGTGGGAGATCCCGTGGTGGAACGGGGCGCTGGCAGGAGCGGCGTAGGGGAGGTAAGGAACGCGGCTTTTACACACAGTAAAGGTCACAGTTTTAGCAGGTTTTAAAATTCACATGCAACATATTAATCATGCAGCAAAAAGGTTTAAAATTGTCACAGCATTAAAAACGCAACAGCATTAAGAGCGGGGCATCTAAATCATGCACCCGGCACCATCAACTAAAAACCAAGGACAACTGCAGTGTCTTCCAGAATTGGATAGTCGGGCCCAGCAGTCTACCACCCTTCCCACATTCAAGGTTGTGGATTCCGATTCCGTCACTGTCTGTAAATTGACACCCCCAAAATCTATTTCACACCGAAGTTTCTTTTTTTAATTTCTGGTTTCCCCAACGTTGGCGATGTCATATTATCTGATGTTTGTCCATCGGAACCTTCTTTTTTGTCTGATATTTAATACACAGATATTAGTGTCATTCAGTGTCGGATTTCACCACTTCCTCTAAGACTTGCGCCACATTGTTGCTCCTCCTCCTGCACAATCCACAATACCATAACCAAAGGACTTTTGTTTGCGTGCAGGACATCTTTTATCGTTGGCACAATATCCATTGTTGCCGCACCTGTAATATCTTCCCTCTTGTTGTTTGTACTCTAGTTTCTTCCTATTACTCAAAGATTTTCCTGCCTCTTCTTGATTTTTCCTATATTCTTTTTGAGTCACAGGTTTCTTACTGTTAGCATTTACTTTGGCAAGTATTTTTTAATTTTCCTTCCCAGGTTTCTCTTTTTGTTCTGAAATTGCTGCTTTTGCTAATCTCCCCATTAGTTCCTCTCTTTTGACTACGTCAATCAATTCTTGTACAGGAGCTTCTCCTTTTGCCCATAGATTCTCTATTGTATATTTGGATTTGCCAAAACAACATGTCAGTGGCAGATTTATTAAACATGCAAGACGATCTTCAATGGACTCCTCTTTGCCCTGTTTTCTATGGAAGGACTTGTATCTGTCCATACCCAGACATACCCTGGGTTTTAAACATGCATCCAAATCTGCATTAGAAAATGTCTCCTTGTTTTCTGTCTTTCTTTTTTTTTTAATGATAGACATCTAGGGGCCAGATGTAGGTAGGGTTTTACCGGTCGGTAACGGCCGAATTCGGCCGTTACCGACCGGTATTTGTCATTTGATATGTAGGGGCAGGTAAACAGGGAAAATCGGTAATTTTACCGATTCGGTAAATATACCGGTCGGTAAATTTACCGACCGGTATATTTACCGAATCGGTAAAATTGATATGTAGGTGGGACTCTTCTGAGTCCCACAAGGCCTACAAAATCGGTATTTTACCATCAAATTGTATTTGATGTTAAAATACCGATTCAGGTGTGCATGCACATGTGTGCATGCACACCTGTGCCATATGACAGGCAGACCTGCCCTTAGGGCAGATATGCCTGCCATATGGCCCCCAAACCTTTTGTGGGGGTGCTAGAGGGTGTCAAAGTGACACCCCCTGCACCCTTGTCAAAATCGGTATTTACCGAATCGGTAAATACCGACCGGTAATGCCCCATTCATTCCTATGGGCTTCAAAGCCCATAGGAATGAATGGAGCATTACCGGTCGGTATTTACCGAATCGGTAAATACCGATTCTTAACGATTCGGTAACTGGAACATCTGGATGTTCCTACATACCCCCACTTCTTATTTACCGATTCTTAATTACCGAATCGGTAAAATTCGGTAATTAAGAATCGGTAAATAAGTTTTACCTACATCTGGCCCTTAGTCCTCAGGACCCAGACAATACTGGAGATTTTTCCTTTTTTTCTTGTGTGGCATCCTCATCATCTTCAAATATGGAGACACAATTAGAGAAATATTGTCACCATTCCTCCCATTTGATTAAAGATTCTCAGGATGCAGCAATAAAAGCTTGCAGAGGAGTATGGTTCCATACATTAGATGATGCCATAACAAGATTACTCTTCTTAATATATATTATTATAACCATATGACAATAATCACACCATTTAAAATGTACTTACTCGGTTCTTTATAGTCTATATGCTAAAAAGATAAACTTTTGCTCAGAAGACATTGGGTTTCACCTGTAAATATTTGCTTTCCAATAGTGTAGTTGCCTTAATCAAAATGACAGCCCAGTGCTAGCCGTTAATGTAATATAAAGATCAAACCCAATTAACATGGCTGCTCCTGTTGATTTTTGTGTCCAATTAAAATAATGGCACCTCTGTCAACTGCTGCCTAATTCAAAATCGCTGCGTTGCGCTCGCTTTATGCAAAAGAAAATGGCTGCTCTCGAAGCTTTAATTTGACCAACTTAAAATGGGTGCACAGCGTAATACATGAGCTGTGTACTCTGGACTTACTAGTTTTTTTTTTTTTTAATGGATGCATGATGCTTCCAGCTCGTCTGACTGATGTAGACTGATATGCAAATGGTAGCGCTGAGCATCTGGTCTGCCTACGAGCTCTGCAGCTACAGTTTGCCCTGTTTACGCAGCACCTCTCTAAAGCCGATCACCAAGTTACAGTTCGCCCTGGTTGTGTGGCGCCTCCAGCAAGCGAAACAAACTTCTTTCATTTTTGAAAAGGTAGCGCGGCGCCTGATACCCATTCCGGACACCTTCATCTCCTCTGCCCTCAGCCCGCTTTAGCGTGCTGCACCTTCGGCTCAGCAGAGAAGTAGCGCGGCACCTACATTCCACTCACTTGCCGCTGTCGGATCTGCCAGTTCAGGAGCGTGCACTCTACTCAAATGCAACTCAACATTGGTTGCTATGTGGCTGTGAAACCCCATCTTCTTTGGAAACAAGGATACTGCTTCAGCACCTCACGTCATAGCACGCTGGCCCTCATGTAAGGTCAGCTCGACACCAATTCTTTTTGTAGTGATTCCTTACACACATTACTTGAAAGTATGCTTCTTATTAGTATTCAATTCAATTTCAATTAACTTTATTCGGTTTAAAAACAAAAATCATAAAAGTTATACAGCACCATTAAAAATATAATAACATACAATTCATGGTATAAATAGTGATAGACACACCAATTAAATATAGAGAAAAATATATACATCAGAATCAATGTTAAAAGTGGGGGAAATAATGGGCTACCAGTAATTGGAAGTACAAATTCATATCTGATAGATAAAGGGCTGCCTACTAGTATTGGGGTGTTATTAATTTTCCATACAATTTCTAGTTCTCAGCGAGAATTTCAAAAAGCCTACAACAAATGGAATGCATTCAGGTTTCAACATTTGTAGGTAAAAAAGAGCTGGGCATAACTGTATAAAATTCATCCTTTTTAACAAAGGGGTTAAACAAAACCTACGAGTGCAGCAAATCATGTGGAGACACACCGTCGCAGCCACAGGATGCTAGCACTTGGCCTCTGCAACTCCCTCTAGGGATGGCAAGTAAAAAGCGGAAATAATCCAAGCAAAACATGATTAGTAAAAATCGCTCGTGGGACGACCAAGGCCACAAAAGATAAGGTTCATGGATGGGGTCGTTTTTAGCACCACAAATTTACGGACGGTTGGTTTACACAGTTCTACCCCATCTCTGTCGAGCTTTTTAAGGGAGGAAAAAGACTTCCTTACAAATTCTACATCCGCAACTGTGATAAAATCAGGCTTTAAAAAGAGATCTGGATGCCCCAGCTCTTCAAAGCATCTCTTTAAATATTTTAACCACGGGATGCGTAACATGTGCTCAAGACTCAGAACTTCTCGCAAAATCTGATGGTTAAGAACTAGATCTTTGTTTAGCCAAGTTTTAAGCCAAAACAACAGAGGGCGCAAGGCCAGAATGTCAGAAATAAATGGTAGCCCCGTTTCTTCATGTACCACCAAATTTGAACATCCTCTAGGCACCCCAAGAAGTTGTTTTAAAAAGTTGTTTTCCACCACCTGGAGAACATCAGTTACAGCATAGCTCGTTCCCAAAACTAGCAATAGCAACACTTTTGACTTGATATAATTTCAACAAGGCCGCAATAGGGCGCTTACCCATTTTTGCGGCAAAGTTGAAAATAGCTGCATTTGCCCTTATGACCTCCCCCTTTTTCCTCTGTATAAGGGTCCCCCAGTTCAAGTGGTCATCTAATAAAACGCCCAGATATGAAAAAGTCGGGGTCAAAGGCACTTTCTCATCAGCCACTTTAAAGGGGTTCTGCTTCTTAAGGCGGATCCTGACCTGCATGATATAGGATTTGGAATTATTAACAGCTAGGTCACGATCCACCATAAAATTCCTAAAGGTATCAAAAAGCATCTGGAGACCCCTTGGCGTCCTTGCTAAGAGGACCGCGTCGTTCGCATATAGCAGGACGGGCAGTCCTCTTCGCCCTACATAAGGAAAGTCGTCATCTGTTTCTACCGAAACCTTTTCCTGGTCATTGATATATAAATGAAACAGAAATATGGGCCAGGATACATCCCTGCCGTACTCCCAGGTTGATTTTGAAATCCTTTGAGACCTGAAGATCCTGGGCAAATCTAATATTGGCCTTGGTATCCCTGTGCAGGTCCCCAAGATGTCCACCAGGCCAGCCTCCACCCCCATGGCCCTCATGGATTTCCACAATTTCACCCGGTTGACACAGTCAAAAGCGGAGGAAAGATCCATGAAGGCCATGTAGATCGTAGCTTGGTGGGCGACCATGTATTTCCCCAGGATCATGCACAGGTTAAGGCCTTGGGCTATGGTAGAATGCCCTGGACGAAACCCATATTGTATATCTGCCAAGATTCTATTCTCTTTCGCCCAGGAAGCTAATCTGATCAGTAAAACCCCACCCACAACCTTTACCACGGAGTCAATAAGAGAGATCAGTCTGTAGCACGAAGTGCTATTACGATCGCCCTTCTTGAAAATCGGCACAATAGTTGAGATGCCTCAAGACGCATGGCAGCTGGCCCTAGCCGGCACATTTAACACAGCGACCAGAACCGGGGCCCAAAATAAAATATTAGATTTGTACAGATCCGGCGGGATGCCATCCGGGCTAGGTGCCTTGTTACAAGACAATCCTAAAATGCCTTTTTCCACCTCAATCTGTGTGAAGGTAACAGGGATTTTGTTAAGGTCTTTAACTTGTTTTTTTTGGGTGAACTGTAACACTTTTAAAAATGGACTTAAAATGAGACACCCATTCATCTTCTGTTATGTTAGTGCCTAGTTCTCCAGACCCGTCCTTCTTGAATAGCGGATGGTTAATAATGCCCCAAAACTTTGAACTACTGCCTAAGGTACTGGGCTCCAACAGTACTCGCCATGTTGCTTCTTTTAGTTCCCCCTTGCGAGTTGTTAGGGCCTGTTTATATTTAATGCGATGAGCACGAATTAAGGTTTGATCTCTCAGGATGACTTTTAGGGCTTCCTTTAGATCTCTACCAGCCCTAGAACAACAAGAATCAAACCATCTGGGGTCACGCAACACCGTCCTATGGGCGGGTGCGCTAAGAAGTGCCCCAACCTTGCTGGTAATACCCTCAAAGGCCTCAAGAACACCCCCCGGTAGAGAGCAAGGACACACACAAGATGCAATTTCAGGTGCACAGACCACTTGTACCTTGGCATAGAATAAATCTGGCGAGACCTGGGACCACTTTAGACGGCGCCTACTGTCTGTAGGTCTCAGCATGCCCGGGGTTGTCACCCTATCTTGACTAGACAGCAGCCGACGTCCAAGGTTCACGCAGATGGGGTTATGATCACTGAACACACTGTCCATGATTCTGAAATCCCGAAAGTTAGACTGGAGCCTAGCTGAGAACAAAATATGGTCTATAAATGAGCCGTCCCCTCGTCCTTTGAATGCCGGGACTTGCTGTTTACTAAGGGCAGCGGAAAGGCACATAGATGGTATCAAATCAAACTGATTGAGCATGTTAATGAGTACTTCCCCTTAAGCAGAATGCTCAAAGTGAAAGCCCCGCATCCTGGCACACCCCAACTCGCTCACACAGGTTGTTTTTGGGATCACCACAAGGGTGCACATTAAACTCCCCTGCCACCATAAGTTTATGGGCCACTGGAGTACAAGACTGCTTTAAAAGGCAGCACATCTGATCAATCTTGCAATCCCCCGGTGTGCTTACCGCGTAATAAAAAATTTAAATACCCATACCGTCATTACCTCTCCTTAAAATAATAGCATGAGAGTCTCTATACCAGGTAGGCAAATGCTGAATCCTACAGTTCACTGCCAGAGCTATATATATAACCAAGCCACCCCTAGCCCTACCACAAATTGACGGAGAAGCAGGAACAAAGAAAGCTTTGTATCCCTCCAAAAATAGGTCACAGATCACTTGCCATGTCTCCTGCAAGCAAATAACAGAGAATTGCCTGATGAACTGCACCCATGAGGGGTCCTGAAATTTCCCAGCCAAACCTGCTACGTTCCATGACAAAACATTATAGGCAACTGAGGAGGTAATCACCCCCTGTGGGGCTATAATAGGTGACACCATCTGCTGGGGGTTAGATGTCTATGTCAGCACCATCCTGCAGGGCACAGCACTAGAAGTACTAGGGCAGGGGGGCTCTAATTGGTTGCTTAAGTCTCCGGGAGACTCAGCGCTATATGAAGTCAATCGCACTCATCCAACCTTGAAAGAGCTGAAAATCTGTTTGATAACTCTAGCCGGGGGGTAACACAGTGCCCAGTCAAGCGAGACATCCCCCCATAGGGTTGGAATTGACTACCCCCGATAGGTACAAAGGGTCTTCCATTCCCCCTATTACAGGGGATACCAGGATTAAAGCCCCTTGAGCGATCATCCTTATAAAAGAAACCTAAAGGCAGAATCTGGATACCGGAGTCCCTAGGATACTGTTCATAAAAGACACTCCTTAGGATATTACCCACAAGGAGAAGGCTGTTGAAATTAACAACAATACAGTCACCCCCACCAGGTTTCCTTGAGCTACCTACCCAATTCACACGGCGAGCCATAATGATGTTACGTTCCACCATTGGCCCCACAGGAGTGTTACGCGATAACCAATGTGTGACTTTGTTCTTAAGTTGAGAGAAGTCCTCCTGAGTACCATGTGCAAGCGGGGGGACATTCCCCAGAATTACTATCAGTGGAGTAGATTCAATTGGGAGATTAATAATCACTGGATTCAGAGGGGCTTTGGTTGGATTTACCTGCCTATCAGCCGAAGTGTGCCCTGGTCTATCAATAGACTGGCCCTGGTGGTTTGTACTTGCACTAGAGCCTATACCAGCACCCAGCCCCCTAGAATCTCAGTGGGCCCTATTTTCACCACTGCCTATCAGAAGAGTGAGAGACAGAGGCTGACCCAGAAACTAACAAGGTGCCTGTGGTTGTATTAACCTTGTAGGGATCCGAGGCCACCGGATGAGAGGGATTAGTGTGATCTAAAGACTTGTATTGAGCAGCTAACATATGCCCAATGTGATTTAACTTAGCCACAATAGGGCTTAACTTAGCATCCAACAGGCCACAGATACAAGATTTAAGGGCCTTCAGCGTGGCCATATTAACTAAATTCGGAGCAGGAGGCTCAGGAGCCTTATTTGTAATGACAGATTTAGTAGATACATTAGATTTAACCTTTTTGGCCTGGCTTCCCATAGGTTTGCACTTTCTTTTCACACTCACATTTGGCCTTAGAAACACCCTTGGATTATTCGGGTCGTCGTCAACACTGGGGGCTTTCGCTGTTAGAGAATTAGAACTACCACCCGTCCCTTCATTTCCCAATGCAAAAGAGGAGATACCGCTTTTCCTATTCTCCACGATCACCACAGGCGACTGTGACCTGGGTGGCACCTCCCGGGGAGTTTCTAGTAAAGGGGATAAAGCCTTATTACCCTGAGACACATTACCCAGCCCAGGGGACGAAGGCATGCTCACTATGTCATTGGCGATATCACAAGATGATATATTTGCCCTACCCCAAAGAGTAAAAGGACCTTTAGAGGGAGATCTAGAAAGACGTTGATTTACTCATTCGATCTCCTTATCAATAACTGAGGTGACTTGTAACAGGAAGGCGTCCATAGTTGTGACAGTGGACCTAGTTGTGGCTTTTACCCCCTATTGACTAACTTGGGCCTTTCGCCTCCCCATGGCATGTAATAAATCGCAAAAGCTTGTAATAAATTAACAGCAGGGGGAAAAAAGGCCTCAGCCAATTATACCATAATAAAATATAAATATAAAAGTAGATATCCACAGAAAAAGCCTAAGAAAAAGGCTACCTCTCCCACATGGGGGGGCAATACCACAGTACTTCAGAATATACACACCTACTCAGTGAAGGCAAAGTCTCTAGCCGAAGTGTAAACAAAAATGTCAAGGCCAAAAGGGATGGCCCAGCCCAGCCTCTTCCGGCCACTGACAGGCTCGGATGGGCCCGCCCTTGGCCCGGGCTTTGCCCGGGCGCGTCCCGTACTGCAGGGCCCTGCCCCCCCCTTTATGCGCCTCCTGGCGCTCTCTCACGTTCTCGCAGCTTTTCCGCCGCAGGGGCTGCTGGGCACTGTAGTCCTCGGCAAGAGCTGCAGCGGGACAATGGTGGCGTCTGCGGCTCCGGCGTGGCCCTGGTTCAGGCGGCCTCCGTGGGCTGAAGAAAGTCCTGCCAGTGGCTGGTGATGGAGCGAGATAGAAAACAAAATTTTGTTTAAACTCGCAAAGTCACATTTCCATAACATGAATAAAAATATTAATGATTTGTGATATGTTGTGCTAATACAACTTAGATTAAACTTTACACGTGGGGGGACTAACATGTGTGCTCATAAACGTGCATATTTGTTGCATCTTTTTGTTCGTGCAAAATAATAAAATAAATTATTGTTTTCGTTTTTGTCATTACTAACTGCTGCAAACTTAAAATAAGCATGTGCTTGTTTTGCTTTTCCTTGTCTGTGTGATGTCATTTCTACTATTCTAGGTGCATATGGGTCTCATAGATAAACGGAGACTGGTAAATATAAACGCTGCTTTATTTGTTTGCAATGGCTAGGTAACATTTTGATTAATCGGGTGGGTTAATTAATTAGTAAACCATGGGGTGGATACAGAATCTACATTATTTCTTACATTAATACTTTTCTTGTGTTTGTTTTATACTAGAAAACATAAGTTGCCTGCTTTTGGGCCTAGCTAATTGTGCCGCACAAAAAGAGCTGATCCATAATTCTGCAGAAAGTCACAGATGCCCATTCTGAATTAAAACGTTTATTGAAGCTGCATTCACAAAGCAAAAACTGATGAGCTGACATCATTCTGTCGGACATGGCCAAGGTCGAAAGTGAACTTTTTGTCAGTCCTTAACTTGGCATCCGCGGAAGTTGCACTGAAAGACTATGGAAGCTGCGAGGATGACTTAATACAAAGTTGCAATCGCAGGAAGCCTCTGGCTTCACGTGGAAGAGACAATGGTCTTTGTAAGACATGATTTTGTGGAACTTTTTAAGAAACGGGTGACATGTCACTTGTCACTCTCAGCCAATGGGACGTCGAGTAATTCTGAAAACTTTCCTTTGCTAGTTTAGTTAGCGTAGAAAGGTATAAAAAGTCATGCCCTTAGGGTTGGGCTGGCTGCTGCTTTCTGACTTTCCGATGAGGGTGATGTGCTGCTGGACTTTGCGTGGAGCACGTAAGAATCCTCAAAAATCTTTACTTTAATTTCTGTTTATTTAGCTCAGTTAGGGAAATAGGTTTTAGAAATGCTAAACTTTATATAATTTCTTTTAAATTGATTCAATTGCTTAAATTGTATTTTTCTCATATTCCTTACCATCATGCTTACTTTATTGCAAATAAATTTCATTTATAAAACTTACAACATATATACCATAATTTAGAAAATAAAATCTTACTTTTGACAAACAAGCTGGTCTTGATTATTTAGAAGTATAGGTTACCTTTAGCTAGATCACGTCGCCTATGGTGGTCGTTTAAATGGTTGAGTTTTATTCTAATGACAATATTCTTTCTGCAAATGTATAAATATGTATATAGTGTGTAGATAATGTGTATATAGATTTATTCTGACCACCTGATTCAGTAGGCCCAAAATATATCAGGTTTATAAATGGGTCCATATTTAGTATAGAATTTTGTTTATAGGTTATGAAGTTGGGTAGCGTAGTTTATGATATATTTTCTATAGCCCGCTGGATCAATTCTCTGGTAGCAGAAATTGATGGTTGCTAAGGGGTAACCAAGGTAACATGTTGGTTGCTAAGGGTTGAGTCATGGTATGCAAATAGGATCAATGTTTTAACACTTGTTAAGTTCGTTTTTCGTGCCTATCTGTAAGCTATACCGGTATAGATTGTGTGGCGAGAAATTAGTCACGCAAGCCATCTGTTCAGTTTGTAGTGATATCGCCGAGTATCACAAGAGGTATCGCCGTGTACCATAGTGTTGTCGCCGAGCAGCACAGTTTTAGGGCTAGGTCTGAATCTTGTATAGTGAAGATTTTCTAAGAAATCAAAACAGCATGAGAATAGGGACAAAGCGCCTTCCATAAAACTCACTGTGATGAGAGTATTAGTTATATCCGAGCTTGAGTGAAGGGTAAAATTAGCGTCGGTACATGATTATCTATAAACAGGTTAGAGTCCTGTACGGG
The DNA here is from genome assembly GCF_964261635.1 of Lissotriton helveticus. Lineage (NCBI taxonomy): Eukaryota > Metazoa > Chordata > Amphibia > Caudata > Salamandridae > Lissotriton > Lissotriton helveticus. Next base: position 306,025,386 of record NC_136059.1, read on the forward strand.
TACATGTTTCATATCTATAAACAGGTGAGAGCCCTGTACGGATAACGTCGTTATTTTGCTAACGGTGCATGATTTCTATAAACAGGTGAGAGTCCTGTACGGATTTCATGTGTGTTTGAATTTAGGGACTTTTCCGTGTAAAAGTGCGAGTTTGAATTGTATTTTATGTTCAAGTGGAACTCTTAGAACTTTCACTTCGCGGTGGGTTCAGAGCAAAGCGAGTTCATAATTATACGCGATAGAAGGGTGGGGTAAGGTTACTCTACTGACAATTGAATATTATCCTTAGTGTGAATAGCGCCGTCTATTCCGAAGTGTGGATACTTGAATGTATGTAAACTATCCTAATTAGTGAAACGAACAGATGTTGTCTTTATAAGTCATTGTTAAGAATTAATTTACACTGAAAAGTGTTCTTAAAATGGCGCTGTGAAAAGATTTTGTGAAGGAGGGGTAAGCGCCAAGAGTGAGAAGCGAGAAACCGCAGCTGCTGTGTACGTCACAGAGCCGCGCTGGGATTGGGTGACCTACGTCACAAACTGTATTCTGATTGGCTCTTGAGTCTCTGACGGCCTGTGAGCAGATTGGTCGTTGGGAAAATCTCCAAATTTATTGGTTGAGCAAGAAACTGACGTAGCTCAACTGCCATTGGTTTGTTGGTGTGTTTCGCGCACGGATTGGTTGTTTTGCGGAACATCCCGGAAATATTTTACGAACGATTTTGTGAATTAAATTTTACTTTTGAAAATGAGTTATCATTTTAAACATGTTGAGAAAAAGACAACATTATTTCAGAAATTTAAGAATTTATTTTCACCTGACAAGAAAATCGAAACGCGAGGTGGTAAACTACTTCATAAGTATAAAACACCTGCAGCGTACATGGAAGGTGAATACGGATATCATACTGTCTTATGGTTCGACAGTTGGAAACGCTATACTAAAAACGATGGTGTTTTGGCTTGGCCTGATGATGGTTCATTTAATGTAAGGGTTTTAAGAAATTTACGAGAGAAAATGAATGCTCTTGTTCCAAAACCGAGACCAACTCAATTTGAAGCTTTAGTTGAATGGGAAGACGAGATGTATCAGTTACAAAGAGAAGCTAGTGGAATTAAAAGACCTTCTAAAAATCCATCATGGAAAAGAGAAACTCATGAAGATAGATTGCGAATGTGGAGACAGGGAAACATGAGTGAAGGATTATATTTAATTCATGAAATGGTAATGGGTTCTCCTACAGGAAAATCTATGGAAAGTGAATCTGAGGATGCAATTATGGAAGAAATATATACAACTGCTAGAAATAAACAGCCTAATCAGCCTTTGAGACCTCCTAGATCATGGTCTACTCCGGTGGTTTCTACTGAAACTTCACCGAGTGCACCTCCAATTAGTGAAGCTCCTAAACTTTATCCAAATAATTGTGAAATCACTGAAACTCCTAGAAGACCAGAATTCGAGAATGCTCGAAATGAGGGTAGACATTTTTCAATGACTCCAAGAGCAAGGGAACCTCCAAAAGATTTTACAAGAGAGACAAGAAATGTTGAGGATGATGATTATAATGAATATTTAAGGTCTAAAGAAGAATTAATTAAAAGAATGACAAAAGGCATGGAAGCTGTCACAGTTCCAGTAACAATAGGTCCTGTTCAGCCTGTATTTGATCAAAGAAATACAAACAAAACTGGATTAACTATTCCTTTAAATACAGAAATTCAAAAGCCAGCTGAAAAATTTTATTCAGACTTGACTGAATTAAACACTTCTAGATCGAGAATGCCTGATTTAACGTTTAATGAGGATTTATCTCCAAAAACACCAATGGGTGCTATGTCAGATGTAGGAAGTCCTGAAGTTAGGGTAACCACACCAAAACTTGATGTGGCCAAATTAAAAGCGAATATAGAAGAATTAATAATTGGAACAATTGGCCCAGATAGTTTAAATTACTATCGAGATGATGAACTACTATTCATTTGCAAAAGTATTCAGTGGAAAACGAAAAATAAATATGATCAATTAGAGGATTTAGCTGCAGAACTTGAAATCGATGTAAGTAAACAAAAGAATTTTGCAAAGCATTACAGATTAGATTTCTCAGAAAGTGACATTGAGAGTTTGAACTCAATGGGAAGAATAGTTCACATTAAAGATTTGATTGTCTATATCAAAAAGCTAGGAGAACTGAACAAATGGAGAGTGAAATGGACCAAAAGGAAGGAAGATGAAAGATTGGAAAAATTGTCAAAACAATTTCCAATGAGGGAAGTTGCAGGTGGAGGATATGTTCATGTCCCATGGTCAAGACAGGACATTCTGTTATTCACAAATGACTTTCCAAAATTAAGAGAGAAACCTGTTGAGTGGTACAGGCAAGTCGATAGATTTATCAAAGTGTCAAAAGTTCTGTGGATTGATTTGGATGGATTTTTTGACATTGTTGTTCCATCTGATCTTTGGACAGAATGCAAAATATCTATTAGTTGGCCAAAAGCAGAACCTGAGCGAATTAAAGAAACAGGTGCCCCAAATCCACTTGTAATGGATTTTTATGAGAAAGTAATTGTTTGGATGAAAAACAAAATTCCACCCAAAGAAGTTGATTGGGTTAAAATAGAAAGAACAGAGCAGGAAACAAAAGAATCAGTTCATTCTTTTTATGAAAGACTACTGTTAATCTTTAAACAATACAGTGGTTATGAAAAATTAGATGAAAAAGACATGAGTCATTTTATCTATAGATTTGTTTATGGATTAAAACCTGAAATTGGAGAAATGATCAGAACTAGTATTGTCGGATGGCAAGAACTATCTATAGATGATATTCTGAGAAAAGCAAAATATTGTAGCGATGAATTAGAAGTAAAACAGAAGAAGCTGAAGGAGAAAGCCATGTGGGCTCAGGTAAAGGTGGCTGAGCAACAGATTGCCAGCATGGGAAATAAAAACACTAATTTTGTTCAAACTGGAAATACAAACCAAATACAAGGAAAGTTTAAAGGTAATAATTTCCAAAAGAAATTTAGCTCAAAGATAGAAGAGCTGAAACAAAGATTACCTTGTTTTAATTGTGGCGAAATTGGACATTGGAGGGACGAGTGTCCTCATCCTCCTAGAAACTTAAAGAATCCCTTATTGAATCCACAGATGCAGAATGGTGTTAACGTGCAGCAACAGCTACAGATGCAACAGGGGTTAAATGAATTTAATATTCAGCGACAGTTACAACAACAGCAACAACAACAGGTGAATAATCGTCAAGACCAATTGCCACAACCACCTTTTCCGAATTGTGGGGGAGTTCAAAAATATAATCCAAACGTGGGATTTCAGGGTTGTGAACAGGTAATAAAACCACAAAAACAGCAAAAGCAGCAAAAGGTTCAAATGCAAAATGCTTCACAACAATTTTTATTAACAGAAAGCCAAGACAGTGATTCTGATGATTATTGCTGACGGTGCCCGAGAGAGGAGGAAGAGTGTGTTGTTGGAGCCACTCTTGAGGTTGACCAGTCCGGTCCTTATGTAAACGGGAAAGTTAATGATGTAGACATCACTTTTCTAGTGGACACTGGTGCTACCCGTTCTACTGTTAGATCAGTGGAAATTGAAAACCTACCTCTCTCTGGGGATACCATCCAAGTTGTCGGAGTAAGTAATCAGCAAATTAAAACAGACTTAACTGATCCAGTACCAGTTGAAATTGGAAATTACAGAGACAAACACAGATTTGTGGTTTGTAATAGTAGTCCAGTAAATCTATTAGGTAGAGACATCCTATGTAAAATGAATTGTAGAATATATTGTTCTCCTGAAGGAGTTGAGTTACAAACAATGGAGGAAGATGGTTTGTATAGAATGACAATGATGATGATGGAAGCAGAAGAAACAAAATTGTTTCCTGCATTTGAAGAAAAGGATTTACCTGAAGAGCTAAAGGAAACAGTGAAATCTGAAATATGGGATTTTACTGGGAATGAGATGGGTCTGATGAAAAACGTAGATCCTGTTAAAATTGCATTGAAGCAGGGAATAGAATTTCCAAACACTCCACAGTATAAAATGAAGTCAGAGACAATTGAAGGTATTACACCTGTAATTGAAAAATTAATCAAGCAAGGTGTATTAGAGGAAATGAAGAGTAGCTCTTGTAATTCACCAATTATGGGAGTTAAAAAGGCTAACGGAACATTTAGGATCGTACAAGATTTGAGAAAGGTTAATCAAATTGTTATTCCATGTTGTCCTGTGGTTCCAAATCCAGCAGTAATTCTATTTCAGATTCCATATGATGCTGAATGGTATACAGTCATTGACCTTTGCAATGCATTCTTTACTGTTCCTTTACACCCAGACAGTTATGAAATCTTTGCTTTCAGATTCCAAGGTAAGACCCTTGGATGGACAAGAATCCCTCAGGGCTATACAGAAAGTCCTTCAATCTTTAACGAACTGTTAAAAAGATCATTAGAAGATTTAGACTTACCAGGTAGGTCTACACTGGTGCAGTATATTGATGATTTGTTAATAGCTGCAAAGACAAGAGAAAATTGTGTAACAGACACAATAATTCTGTTAAATCGCCTTGCAGAAGAAGGACATAAAGTGTCCCCAGCAAAACTACAGTTTTGCAAACAAGAAGTAAAATATCTTGGTCACAGAATTGCAAAAGGAAAAAGACAAGTAACTATAGAGAGAATAAAAATGATTCAAGCAATGTTACCGCCAAGAACACAAAGACAGGTCAGAATGTTCCTAGGAATGGTAGGTTACTGTCGACAATGGATAAGTGGATTTTCAGTAATTGCGAAACCACTACAAAGACTGACCAAATCAGATGTAAAGGATCCCATTATTCTCAATGATGTTGAGATGGAATCTTTTGAGAACCTGAAAAAGAGCTTATGCCAAGCTCCTGCTTTGGGTATGCCAAATTATGAGAAAGATTTTGAACTGTATTGCAGTGAGAGAGAAGGATGTGCATTATCTGTGTTAATTCAGAGACATGGAAATTTAAAGAAACCTATTGCATACTTCTCTGCAGTTCTTGATCCAATTGCAAAAGCATTACCAGGTTGTTTGAAAGCAGTTGCAGCTACAAGTATTAGCCTAGAACAAAGTGAAGGAATCATTATGGGATTTCCTGTGAAAGTTTTTGTGCCTCATTCAGTTGAAATATTACTGACAAGAGGTAAGACTCAACATTTAACAAGTAGCAGATTGACAAAGTATGAGAAAATCATACTGGGAGCAGATAATGTTTCGATTTCAAGATGTTTGAATCTGAATCCTTCTACATTACTGCCTGATTCTGAAATTGTTGATGACATTGAAACTGAACACGAATGTTTAGATGTCATGGAATTCTGCACTAAACCCAGAAAAGATATCAAAGACAGACCTTTGCCTGAATCGGATTTTGTCTACTTTGTAGATGGCTCATGCTTAAGATCCGAAGGTGGTGTCTTGAAAGCTTCATACTCAGTTTGTACAGTCGAAGATGTTGAAGAAGCATCATGTCTTGAAGGAGTTCGTTCAGCACAAGTGGCTGAATTGATTGCTTTAATTCGTGCATGTGAAATATCAAAAGATATAAGAGTTACCATCATTACTGATAGTCAGTATGGATACGGAGTTGTGCATGATTATGGACAACTCTGGTCACAGAGAGGATACATGACATCAACAGGATCACCAATTAAAAATGCAGTTTTCATTAGAAGATTAATTGAAGCAATACAATTGCCAAAAGAAATTGCTATAGTCAAGTGTGCAGCGCACACTAGAGGAACTGATTATATTTCCAAAGGAAATGCCTTCGCAGACGAAACAGCAAAGTACTGCGCAAAGAAAAATTATTCTTACAATCGGAATAGAAGTACAGAAACTGATTCAAATTCATTAATGCTAACAACTGTTGTAGAAACATGGAATGAGATTAGAGATTTACAAAACGAAGCAGAAGATGAAGAAAAAGACCTATGGTTAAGATCAGATTGTAGACCACGTGATGAAGATGGAGTGTGGGTTTACAAAGATGGCAGAGTAGTTTTACCAAATTGTTTGATTTCTGACATGGCCAGATTATATCATGGTCCTGCACATTTGGGAAGAGATTCTATGGTCAGACTTTTTAGAGAAACATGGTTCAATACCAAATTTAGAACCATTGCAGAATCTTTTTGTCAAAGGTGTTTGTCATGCCAACAAATGAATCCAAACAGAAAATCAGTGGTGGGGACAGGAATAATTGGTCGAGAGGGTGGTCCCTTTACCAGGTTACAAATAGATTTCATTGAAATGCCCTTACACAACTGTTTGAAATATGTACTTGTAATTGTATGCTTATTCTCAAGATGGGTAGAGGCTTTCCCTACACGACATTGTGATTCAATTACAGTAGCAAAACTAATGCTCAGAGAAATCATCCCAAGGTACGGTTTTCCAGTCACTATTGAGAGTGATGGAGGAAGCCATTTTGATAACAAACTGTTGAAATTAATTTGTGAAGCTATGAGCATTGAGCAGAAAATACACTGTGCATACAGACCAGAGGCATCAGGTGTAGTTGAACAAATAAATGGAACTATCAAAAACAGAATTGGAAAAATGTGTCTAGAAACAGGAGTTAAGTGGACTGATGCTCTTCCACTTGTTTTGATGTCATTAAGAAGTACACCAGATAAAAAGACAGGTTTGAGTCCTCATGAAATTTTAATGGGAAGAGTTATGAGGCAAGCTTTTGTACCTGTAGGTAAATTGTTGAGCATAAATGACAGTGCGATTTTGGATTACTGTAAAAGGTTATCTGATATGGTAACTTCTGTGTCTAATCAGGTGGGAACTGAAGCTCAATCAAATGACAAAGTTTTGACACATGATCTGAGACCTGGAGACTGGGTCAGAACGAAAGTACATCGGAGGAGGAATTGTCTATCTCCTAGATGGCAGAAACCTAGGCAGGTAATCTTGATCACTACTAATGCTGTGAAGTGCAGAGGATTGAAGCGCTGGATTCATCCAAGTCATACTATTCCAATACCAACTCCTGAGAATTCTGATGTTGAAAGTGATACCACAGATGACTCTGATTCTGAAGCAGAAGACAGAACAGAAGGTGAAGTAATTCCAGATTCTGAAGATCGACAAGAAAGTCGACATCTGGAAACTGTGCCAGTGAATGGAAATCTGACAAGAAAAGACTTAGAAATAATTGAAATAGATTCTGAAGGTGAAGAGAATCTGTTAAAAGGAAAGATAACTGAGGATTCAGTTGTCTATATTGAAGACAAAGAAGCTGAACCGAAAGAAGTTTCAGACCAGGAGAGTATCGAAAGGCAGAGAACAAGCTCTGAAGTAAGGAACAAAAATCCGAAATCTGGGAAGCTAAAGGTAATTGAGGAAGAGGAGGAGAATGAATTACCGAGTACCAGTGATGGAAGACAAAGTGAAGTTCCTGAAGGAGTGAAATTGCCGAATAGAGAAGTTCCTGAGTCAATTGAAATTTCAGACTACGAAACTGAAGAAAGTGACGTGGAAGGTGGAAGTGAAAACGGAAAGAAAAGGACTTGGAAGTCAGAATCAAATAATTCTGAACCAAAGAAGAAGTACGTGAGAAAAGCAGACTACTGGCCTGGTGGAAGATTGAGAGTCAGATTGATTAAAAAGCCAATAGAACAAGTTGAAGAAATCAGTAGTCAAAAGAGTCCAGGAAAAGAAATTGGAGTTGGAAGAAAGATTGAAGTAATATCGAGAAAAGGGAAGAGAATAATTAGACCAAACCAGAAATACAAGTCTCCTGAGTGGACTTACTTAGTAATTCCACCCGTTATTGACATATATGATAGTAGTGAAGAAGAAAACGAAATCCAAGAAATTAGTGACAATGATTAAAGTACAGAATTATTAATTTGGCAAAAGGCTGAAGAAATCCTGTTAGTTGACATAAGGTCGAAGAAATCTTGTTTAGGGTTATAAAAGAAAAATATATTTTAAAAGGGGGGTGTATATAAATTTTAAAATTTATTTTTATTTTTGAGGCTAAAACTAACCTAAAAATGCCTTACGTTAAGGAGAGCACTTCAAAATGTTCTGTTTTTAAAAGATGCTGTAAGATGACTCTGGTATGTCTGCTCATTTTAGTTCTGCTCTGGTTGGTACTAGCTGTGATTATACCTTTAGAAATGAATAGAGAATTACACAAAGTTAACATAACAAGTAAAGCTCTGGTTAGCCAAACTAAACATAGTGCATCTGCAAAAGTAATCGATCATCAGCCTAACATTCATCAAGATAAATCAATAGGTGATTTTTCAAGCAATACATTCACAAAGCTTTTGAGTGAATATGTAAAGGTAATGGATGCAAAGGACTGTTACGTCTGTGTTAAGTTACCTGCTTCTGTTTCTGAGGGAGTAACATATAATATGCTTCCTCTCACTTATGCTGTTACATGTAGTGTATTAACTAGTTTATTTTATCAAACTGGTCGTTTAGAATATTACTATTCTAATTATGATGAAATTTTTGCTAATATTAAGATTGATAATGCTTTAAATAAGCATAAGAAAGCAAAACAATTGAGAGAATATTTCCTTGTTACTAACGAACTCACTTATGAGTATGCTTATAAGAATAATCTAACATGTAAATTAAGTGCTGAAGGAAAGAAATTTCTGAATATGGTTGAGGAGAGAAGAGCAATTTATAAGAGAAATGAATTAGTCAAGCAGACTAAGTCATCCTTCTGGCAAAAAGAGGATGAGAAATTAAATGGCAAAATGCTTGAAAATATTGCAATTCACATAGACAAGCCAGTTAGTGGAAAGCTTTGCATTAGAAGAGATAACACACTTTTTGATAATTATTTTGTAGGTGCAAGCAACTGTGAAGATACTTATCTGATAATGGGAGGTTGGGGATTTAAAGGTGGAAAAGATCCTATCTTTCCTGGAATTTATTTTGTTTGTGGTGACAAAGCCTACTACAACCTTCCAGACCATTGGTATGGAACTTGTTATGTGGGAATTGTTTTTCCTAAAGTGTTTCATGTTGACAGAGATTCAGAAGGATTATTTAAAATTCATAATTATGTAAATAGAGCTAAAAGAGAAACTTTTACTGAAGTTCTGGGAGATATTTTTCAAGCTGTAATACCTTTTGTTGGTATAACCCTAAATGCAGGGAGAATTAGAAAATTGTCCACTATAGTTGATAGATTATCAACTGACACTGCTGATGGATTTCAATTAGTGAATGTTGAAGTTATTGCAATTAGATCCATGGTAATTCAAGATCGCCTTGCTTTAGACATACTCCTAGCAAAAGAGGGAGGAGTCTGTGGCATTTTACATGTCCAACATTGCTGTACATATATACCGGATGAAAGTAAGAATATTGAAATGTATATTAAGAATATTACACAAATGCATTCAGAAATAATTCCTTTAGAAGAAGAAGATTTTACAGAGAAACTTTCAAAAAGGTTTCAAGCAATTAAAAACTGGTTTCATAATATCGGAAGTTCAATTCTTGGCAAGATTCTGGCACCTTTGATTATAATAGTATTCATTTTTATTTTGACTAAAGTAGGTTGTTTGTTACATAAAAGAAAGAAGCATATGAAGGAAAAGAAGAGAATCTATAAACTCAGAAAAGAAGAGGAAAGGGAGATCGAGTTGCAGGAGTTACATAGAGAGCGTCATGTTAATTGCAAAGATTATGCTGAGACAGATTTTTAGGTTTACTAATACAAATGAATTTGAATCGATTTCTTAAAATTTAATTTACCAAAATTTTGAGTGCTGGTGTGGTGATTTGTTAATCACCAGATGAGGGAGTTGATGGAGCGAGATAGAAAACAAAATTTTGTTTAAACTCGCAAAGTCACATTTCCATAACATGAATAAAAATATTAATGATTTGTGATATGTTGTGCTAATACAACTTAGATTAAACTTTACACGTGGGGGGACTAACATGTGTGCTCATAAACGTGCATATTTGTTGCATCTTTTTGTTCGTGCAAAATAATAAAATAAATTATTGTTTTCGTTTTTGTCATTACTAACTGCTGCAAACTTAAAATAAGCATGTGCTTGTTTTGCTTTTCCTTGTCTGTGTGATGTCATTTCTACTATTCTAGGTGCATATGGGTCTCATAGATAAACGGAGACTGGTAAATATAAACGCTGCTTTATTTGTTTGCAATGGCTAGGTAACATTTTGATTAATCGGGTGGGTTAATTAATTAGTAAACCATGGGGTGGATACAGAATCTACATTATTTCTTACATTAATACTTTTCTTGTGTTTGTTTTATACTAGAAAACATAAGTTGCCTGCTTTTGGGCCTAGCTAATTGTGCCGCACAAAAAGAGCTGATCCATAATTCTGCAGAAAGTCACAGATGCCCATTCTGAATTAAAACGTTTATTGAAGCTGCATTCACAAAGCAAAAACTGATGAGCTGACATCATTCTGTCGGACATGGCCAAGGTCGAAAGTGAACTTTTTGTCAGTCCTTAACTTGGCATCCGCGGAAGTTGCACTGAAAGACTATGGAAGCTGCGAGGATGACTTAATACAAAGTTGCAATCGCAGGAAGCCTCTGGCTTCACGTGGAAGAGACAATGGTCTTTGTAAGACATGATTTTGTGGAACTTTTTAAGAAACGGGTGACATGTCACTTGTCACTCTCAGCCAATGGGACGTCGAGTAATTCTGAAAACTTTCCTTTGCTAGTTTAGTTAGCGTAGAAAGGTATAAAAAGTCATGCCCTTAGGGTTGGGCTGGCTGCTGCTTTCTGACTTTCCGATGAGGGTGATGTGCTGCTGGACTTTGCGTGGAGCACGTAAGAATCCTCAAAAATCTTTACTTTAATTTCTGTTTATTTAGCTCAGTTAGGGAAATAGGTTTTAGAAATGCTAAACTTTATATAATTTCTTTTAAATTGATTCAATTGCTTAAATTGTATTTTTCTCATATTCCTTACCATCATGCTTACTTTATTGCAAATAAATTTCATTTATAAAACTTACAACATATATACCATAATTTAGAAAATAAAATCTTACTTTTGACAAACAAGCTGGTCTTGATTATTTAGAAGTATAGGTTACCTTTAGCTAGATCACGTCGCCTATGGTGGTCGTTTAAATGGTTGAGTTTTATTCTAATGACAATATTCTTTCTGCAAATGTATAAATATGTATATAGTGTGTAGATAATGTGTATATAGATTTATTCTGACCACCTGATTCAGTAGGCCCAAAATATATCAGGTTTATAAATGGGTCCATATTTAGTATAGAATTTTGTTTATAGGTTATGAAGTTGGGTAGCGTAGTTTATGATATATTTTCTATAGCCCGCTGGATCACTGGCAGCAGCAAGTAAGGGCAAAAAAGTACAGCAAGTTGGGCTCCCACGCTGCGGGAGCCCTACCCCCCTTTTATGCGCCTCCTGGCGCTCTCTCACGTTCTCGCAGCTTTTCCGCCGTAGGGGCTGCTGGGAAGTGTAGTCCTCGGCAAGAGCTGCAGCGGGACATTGGCAGTGTCCGGGGCGTCCGGCGTGGCCCTGGTTCAGGCGGCCTCCGTGGGCTGAAGAAAGTCCTGGCAGCGGCAGGTAAGGGCAAAAAAGTACAGCAAGTCGGGCTTCTTATTAGTAACCTAGCACAGTAATGACATTGCAGCTCTTCACAAACTCTAGCACTTCTCACAATCGCACTATTCACTGTCATGGAATCTTATTGTCTCAGTATTCCTAATGACATCATAAAGTCTTGCGTCATGAAATAATAACTTGAACCTTACACCTTACAATACTCTACTATGAATTGTTATGTAAATACTATGGTGCACATCGTGATATAAGGAGCTTCAGTGATGAACAGTACCACGAGCGATGCACCTTCAAACATAAACATTTTGGAGGCGCGCACGCTTTGAAGAGACACTGGTGAAATGTGGGAAAGGGAACATTCGACACTCAGACAACACCAGAAGAAAGGGCAGGGGACATACATAATACTACACGCCTCCCTTTCATACACACAAAAACAAAGAAACCCAGAGACGTGCAACAGGCAGATAAAAATTACCACAAAACAAAACCACCAATACTAATATATCACTTAGATAATCATCACTAGTTACCCAACAACAAACTTTCACCCTCTCAATCACAGCTACCCAGACTACACGAGCAATAAAGCGGTCATGGTAAACTACGCAAAGGGACGTTGCAACCATTCAATGACAAGAAGCTCCACAAGCCTCCTGTCAAAACATAAACACAAAATAAAAATTGAGATCACAATCTTAGCTGTATTCCAACACCCGAGGTCCTCTCCGTCATCTCAAACATGAGGTCTTGTGCTACATCATATTTGCACACTAACAAACACACCATACACACATAAACAAAGTACAAATAGATACGTATACAGAACACAGCGGCAGACCAGGCCATAGACCCTGCAGGCTCCTTCAATGGGGCACCCTGTCTCTGTCATGTCTGCACACACATTCACACCACTCAACATATAGATAGACGGCATAACTCTTTCATAAAAACTCACATGGAAACACATTCTAACATTGCAATCTCCCAGGACACACACTTGCTGACTGTGAAGAAGTATAGGCTCATATAGGTCAGGATAAGTAGCTTTATTAAGATCAAGGAAATACAAGATCCCATCCACAGGAGACTTTAGCATTAACTGTCTCTTGGCCTCAGCAAAGGATTACATCAGAAACATTCCAGAGTGTACTCTTAACAATCTACTAACTACAGCAAGAAACAAACAAAAACACAAAAAATAAACATTTTTCAGCACTATAAACAAGAAATAATACATAAGAAGGTTAATCCAAAACATAATCACGAAGAGCTGCAGAAACTCTAGTCACACAAGAAGTTTTCCTATTCAGGAATATCAACTCCAGTTCGGCCGCTGCTGTTAGTCGAACTGGAAGAATTGCGTGTGTTTCTGAATATCAACCCAGAAATGGGAGCAATACGATTAAAATTCCATATACGCCCATCACTTAGTTTGACAGCATTACGAAAGAGTTTGGTAACATGAAAAGGAGAAGAGAACTTTGACCCAGAGGACTTAAAAGGGAGACGAACTCTCACACGATCACCAACAGAAACATTCGTGTGAGCAGTAGCATGTCTGATGTCAAAATTTAGCTTCCTATTAGTGGACTTAACCTGCTGTCTGTCCAACCCCAAGGTTTTGTCCGAACTCAAGGCCTCAACACCTAAGTTTCTCATCCAAGACTGAAACATGTATGTGTTCGGCGTACGACCCCTAAATAAGATGAAAGGTATCTCACCAGTGGTGGAATGCGGTGTGATTCTATAAACCATACATCTTTCATCCAAATTCGCTTTCCAATCTGTATCTTGTTCTTTAGACAGCTGAATGGATTCTTTGAGTACACGGTTAAACCTCTCTATCATCCCGTTGCATTCCGGATGATAGAGAGCGCATCGCTTGTGTTTTATACCCTCATTGATTAGGAAGTCGTACATCTCCTTTGACACAAACTGGACTCCATTATCTGTAAGGAGAGACTCAGGAAATTCCTCTCTACAGAAAACGTCTTGTAAAAATTTAGTAATGCTCTTGGTTTCAATGCTTTGAGTGATTTTAACCTCTGGCCATCTTGAGAACATGTCGATCAGGACCAACACGTAAAATTTACCACTTTTGTTAAAAACAGGTCCTAAAATATCTAGAGCTACAACTTGCCAACAGCGTGTGGGCACTTTTCTTATAATCATCGGTTGTACTGTTGTTTTGTAAACTTTGTCAGAAGTATTGCACTCAACACAATCTCTTATCATCCGCTCAACAAAGATGTCTATTCCTGGCCACCAGAAATGTAAGTGCACCCTTTCTTTTGTTTTTGATATTTCCCTGAAGTCCTTGATGAGCTAATTGAACAATCTTCAATCTGATAGAAGACTGTGGAACAAGTCTAGTGCCTCTCCAAAGTAATTCCTCTCTGACCGAAAGTTAGTTCTTTACATTCCAAAACTTCTTAGCATTCTCATTTAGGTTGTTAAGACAAGGCTAACCTGTAAGAACTAAATTGCAAACGTCTTGCAAGTCGGCATCCTTACTCATAGCATTTCTCCAATCAGCCTCTGGAACACCACTTTCAACAATCTCGCAAACTTTAAACTCATCTACCTCCCATGAATCTTCATAGTTCAAGGGAGTTTGCGCATCATGCTCAAGTACCAACCTGGAAAGACAGTCAGCAACTTTGGTATTAACCCCAGGTATATACTTCACTATGAAGTCAAAATCTTGAAGAGCAATTACCCATTTACAAATTCGAGAAGAAATCGCATCAAGACTTTTTTTTACAGAAGACATCCTTCAAAGGCTTGTGATCTGTATGAACAGTGAAAGGATTGCCCCACAGAAAGCTTTTTAACTTTTTGATAGCCCAAAAGACACATAAAGCCTCCTTCTCGATTACTGAGTAAAGCAACTCTGGACCAACGCATTTGATAAAACGCGCCAACGAAAGAGGAGGGCAATTCTTTCACGCCGGTTTACTCATCACGACCAAATGTGGTTAAAAGAGTTATAACAAACTGTAAGCATCTACTCTGCCGCGCTGGCACATACACTTCATGCAAAGTAAACGGTCTTTGTCTGCGCAACACTGTGACGAGTACTTCGTTTCACTTTACAAGGAAAACACTACACGCTGACACACACAGCTTGTTTTATTCATTCTGCTTATTTTCGTGTGTCATCATTACATGAATACCTTTGCATCGCTGACACACACAGCTTTGTAGGACACAGCTTGTGTTATTCATTCTGCTTATTTTTGTATGTCATCATTACATGAATACCTTTGCATCGCTGACACGCACGGCTTTGTAGGACACAGCTTGTTTTACTTATTTTGTTTATTTTTGCGTGTCATCATTACATGAATATCTTTGCATCGCTGACACACACAGCTTTGCAGGTAGTGAGACCAACTTAAGTCTACTGACTTTCATAAATATGTGTGTCAATTCTTTTAATTTTCGCTGACACACACAGCTTTATAAAGTTAAATACCGGGAACATTTGTAAGTAGGTGCATCTTCATAAGTTCTATGCGGCTTTGATAAATAAAGTGTGTCAATTCTGACAGTTCTCACTGACACGCACAGCACTATAAAGTTAAATATCTGGAACATTTTCAGATTATACTTCTATACTTGTACTCATATTGTTCCATATTTTTCCTCAATTGTACTTCTTCGTTGCACTTTTACTTGGTCTACACAAGTAGGTAACTACAACTCAAACACATCTCTTGCCTAACTATGCAAAATGTCACTGCTGCTCCGTTCTTTCTTTCAAAGCCTGGCGACCCTCCTATTCGCTGGTCCAAATGGAAGAAAGTATTTCTTAATTATACGAGAGTGTGCGGAACATCTCTTAGTGCAGAAAGGAAGTCTGCCTTGTTGATGCATTGCTTAGGCTCAGAAGGTCAAGAGGTGTTTGAACATCTCCCGATTTGACTGCTGAAAAGTCTGATAATCTCAACGAATTTGAAATAGATCTTAAAAAACTTGATAAACACTATCTTCCAAGAGTGAGTACCATCTTGGAAAGGTATCACTTTGGCAGGTGCACACAAAAAAAGGAAGAATCTGTTGAAACTTATGTGACTGCCTTGCGTAAATTGGCATCAACTTGCAAATTTGAAGGTGCCTTGGAGGAGAGAATCCACGATCAGTTCATGCTAGGATGCAGCATAGAAAAAATAAAAGACGAACTCTGGCAAAAGGATGATCCAGCTTTGAATTAAGTTATTACCCTAGCCAAAAGGTTGGAACATTCACTCGCTTGTGTTGAAGTTTTTAAGAAGGAGAAAATTATCCCTGAAGAAAAAGTGCTTTATGTTACAAAGAAGCAATCTGTTGATAAATCAACATCTAAATCTACTAAGAAACAACATATTCCCACTGTTTCTTCTTCCAACTTCATCAAACCCACAAGTGGTGCAAGAATCAAATGTTTTCGTTGCAATGCCTTTGATCACTTTGCCAATGAAAAAACCTGTCCAGCTTTGTCCTCAAAATGTCTAAACTGTGGCAAAGTCGGACACTTTACGAAGGCTTGCAGGTCACAAATTAATAAGAAAAATAGATGTGTTAAAGTGGTATCACTTGAAGAGGATAGTGATTCTGATTCTGACACATTACATTGTGGTGACATTTCTTTACCAAGTGATAAAAAGTGTAAGGGGGCGGTAGATAATGTTTCCATCAATAATTGTGAAGTCAAAATGCTTTTTGATTCTGGGGCAAAAATTACTCTAATACCTAAAGTTTTCTTTGACAAAAATCTTGTTGCAAACGTGAAAGTGTTTAAGCCTGATATAAGACCATTGGCTTACGGAGGTGAACCAATCAAACTTTTTGGTTATTTTAATGGTGAAATTGAGTAAAAAGGAAGACTGACTGTGGGTAAAATCTACATCTCTTGCAGGGGTGATAGCATACTCAGTTGGTTCCACCAAGCTGATTTGGCTGTGTCTTTAGTTCCAGGTGGGAATCCCTGTATTGTCCTCAGAGACATTAGATCTGATTTAAATCCCCATAACACACAAGGTAGTTTACCAGGTTCTGTTTCATCAAACAAAGGAACGCTCCATGATCCTAATATGTTGAACTCAGTGTCGGGTGGTGAATCGCATCTTGACTGGCGTTCTGAATTCAGGCAAGTTTTTAGTGATAAGCTGGGTTGTCTTTCAGGCTACATTCACAACATTACATTGAAACCGGATGCTATTCCTAATACATGTAAAGTACATAATGTACCTTTAGCTATGCAGGAAACTATGCGCTTAGAATTGGAGAAACTTAAAAAAAGAAGGTATCATTATTGAGACTGAAGCGAGTGAATGGTTGGCTCCAGGAGTTCTAGCACGTAAGGCTTCAGGTGAGATCGTTTCTGTGTGGACCTCCGGGCCCTCAATAGGGAGGTTGTAGCGGATAGGTATCCTCTACCCAACATCAACACGTGGCTAACTCAACTTGGTGATGCGTGTGTATTTTCTTCTCTGGATCTTAGGGCAGCCTATCACCAAGTCAGGATTGATGAGAAGTCCATGAATCTTACATCCTTTATAACTCCTTTCGGGACCTACAAATACACACGCTTGCCCTTTAGATTGATTTCCGCGGCTTCTGTGTTTCAAAGGGTCATGGAGGATGTCCTAAGGGGTATCGAAGGAGTTAAAATATATCAAGACGAGTTACTGGTTCATGGATCGTCTCAAGAAGAACACGATTTCAGGGTAAGGTCTGTTCTTGGACGTTTTACAGAGAGAGGCTTGACACTTAGAGAGAATAAGTGTAAATTTAACCTCTCGGATATTAATTATCTCGGCCACTGTCTGACAGCTGGTGGAGTCAAACCTAAAGATCAGTTGATTAAGCCTATAAGTGAACTCGCTACGCCAGGGTCTAGAGAAGAGCTGGTCACTTTCTTAGGCATGGCAGAATATTATAATAGATTCATACCGCGTGCAAAACGTTTAATATAAGATCTCTTTTGAAGAAGGGAGTAAAGTTTATATGGTCAAAGCAGTGCCAAAATGAGTATGAATGTGGGAAACAAGCTCTTAATTCGGCTCCCTCTCTTCAAAGTTTTTATATTCCTTTTAACTCCATACGTGTCACTGAAGCAAGTTCTCGTGGTCTGGGTGCTGTTCTCAAACAAATGAGGGATGGCAAATAAGTCACCAGATGAAACGGAGACGCTTAAGGTTGCTAGGCAACTAAGAAAACTCTTGAGTTTGGCCGGAGCACGGTGGATGACGTAGGTCTCTAAGCAACAGTGGTTGACAAGGCATGGATGCGCGGAACGTGGTGACGTCTGCAGTTGAGGTACGAGCTGACGGTGCTGAATCACGAGAAGAAAACAAACAGTGCGCGAGTCACAGGTAAGCGGCAACTTCTTTTTTTTTTTTTAAATGCCAGTACCGTTACATGACCGCGTTGAATATAGAAATGCCACCAAAATAAATTTTTAAAGTTTACAAGTTTTACGCACTGTGTCATGAATCAGCACAATGTCATTTAAGTCAAATTTCCTTCGGAGCATAAAAGGATTACACGCAGAGGCAGGCAAATTTAATCCAGAAAAGCTTCGCTAGAGGTTGTAAGGGAACAAAGTAACTCTAGGATGTTTCGCTTAAGCCGGAAAGGAACGCGTAGATGATGAAGCTCCTACTGCTCTTTAAAAACAGTCTGTTGAACTAAATACCTTTTTAATCCAGAAGAGTTTGTGTTGGGATCTCGCATCAGAGCTGAGCTGATAATGATGAAAACAGGAGCAGAAGCTAGTAGCTTGAATCCTCACCATCCTCGTCGCCAGTGTGAAGAAGTATAGGCTCATACAGGTCAGGATAAGTAGCTTTATTAAGATCAAGGTAATACAAGAGCCCATCCACAGGAGACTTTAGCATCAACTGTCTCTTGGCCTCATCAAAGGATTACATCAGAAACATTCCAGAGTGTACACTTAACATTCTACTAACTACAGCAAGAAACTTGGAAATTACCACGTATGTGGAGTACATTAAAGAGAAGGATACCACACAGACTAGAAGCTAATTCCATGTTCACACCCACAACTCTCAGAGTTTATATTAACTCTCACATCTCTGTACCCCAAAGTGAACACTTAAACCATTCAAATTTACATCATTCAAACATACACAAGACACGTCCAAGAGACAACACAACAATGTGAACATTATTAATGACCCCAACACATTACAGAACATCAAGGAATATAAACAAAAATAAGACTGCGCCAAGCACAAACACACGGTATGCCGTAATACATAGGTATGTGCCCAGAAATCAGACACTCACTCTAAGTCATGAAAATATCCCTACTATCATAGAACAAAGGTGGACCCCATGCAACATCATCACCTTAAATTCATTTTTTGAATGAACAATGCAGGAACCCTATAAATATTCAGCTTCTGGTGACATTTGACACTTTGGATAGTGTAACATAGGGGCCGATTATGATTGCGGTTTTTCCGCATCCTCTGGGCCGGCGGAAGCCACCGCTGGCCCGGAGGATGCGGAAAAACCGCTGCGGAGCCTCCAAAGACCCACCGCCATATTAGGATGGCTGGTGGGTCTGGAATTCCGTCCGCAGCTTTTCCGCCAGCCATATTAGGATGGTGTGAAAGACATGCTTTTCCGCGGCAGCTTTTCCGCCGTGGAAAAGCATACGGACTTTCACTTCGGGGGCCCGTTGCGGGCCCCCTGGGTGAAGGGGCTTGGGGGGGTGCACATGGGCACTGCACGGTGCATGCCGCTTAGTGCATGCAAATGCGATGCATGCATTTTTAACCTTGCGGCGGGTGCAGCTTGAAGCTGCACCCGCCACAATGTTAAAGATAGAGGATGTGACCGCCACCCTGGCGGTCACATCCTAATCTGCTCGGAGGGAACGCCGCAGCCCTTGCGGACGTTCCCTCCTCCTCAGGGGTCGCGGACGGATCATAATCGGCCCCCTAGTTGCAAACAATAGTTTATTAAACTTTTCCCTCTACAACTTTGTACATAGCATTCTTGCACCATACTAATTATACTGTAAATAAATGATGTTACCTGACCACTAAACCACTAAACTCAAAATTCTCAGGAGACACATTCAGTTCCTCACCTCTCCTTGCACAGACTTCTTTCAGAGTGCCTGATTGCTTCAGTTAGAACAGAAATGCTATATTTTTCACAATGAGCATACCAGATCGTGCCTCACACACAGGTTTAGTGAACACAGGTATCTGTCTAGTCCTATCTTCATTTCGGTATCCTTCAACAAGATAAGGTTTCGACACTAAACAGCATAAGAAGCTGGTCTCACAAGATTCCTGTTGTGCTCCATGCCTCGAGCCTTTGCCAGAGTGTTCAGTGCAGCCCTCATTGAAAATAAACACAGCTCATGCCCTTGACCAAACACGAAGAAGAATGCTAGCTAGTTCAGTAGAAACTTGCTGTTCCACGGGCAGCTTCCTGAGCAGGCAAGCTGTTTATTTTCAAAGCAGAACACAAGTCCAGCAAGTCAAAAAAACAATTATGTGCCATAACCTAATCCATAATATTGTGGGGTTTGAAATTAGGTTAAAGAAGAACAAAATGTATCTATCACATCAGGGTACATCACAAAGTTAGAGAACACATCAACTGTACTCCCTGCTATAACTACTCTCACCGCAATGATGCCAAGCAAAGCAGCACCTTACTCCAACACTCCACCTTCATGGTGCTTATATCAAGGACCAAATAATTTACAACAAGGGGTGGTGAGGGACAGAGTCTCTGAATTAAGCAGAATACTCTCACCCAGTCCAAAGATCAGGGCTAGATCCAACACCGTTATTTAGCTCATTGCACCATCCCAGTTTCAGAACCCGGCTGTATGCAAATTAGTCTGTTCCTGTCCCAGTGCATGATGGGAACAGGGCAAACCAAACTACAAAAGCCAATTCTTACACTGGGAAGGAAACAAGCTTCCGGGGACCGGTTTCTGGCATTACAGCCGTCTTCGGCCCGGCTTGCTTGAATCCTGATGGTGCAATGAGCAAGGGACTCATGTCTGAGTATACCCTTCCACGCTTAGGGTGGACAAAATAATTTACAACAAGGGGTGGTGAGGGACAGAGTCTCTGAATTAAGCAGAATACTCTCACCCAGTCCAAAGATCAGGGCTAGATCCAACACCGTTATTTAGCTCATTGCACCATCCCCGGAAGCTTGTTTCCTTCCCAGTGTAAGAATTGGCTTTTGTAGTCTGGTCTGCCCTGTTCCCATGATGCACTGGGCCAGGGACAGACTAATTTGCATACAGCCAGGTTCTGAAACTGGGATGGTGCAATGAGCTAAAAAACGGTGTTGGATCTAGCCCTGATCTCTTGACTGGGTGAGAGTACTCTGCTTAATTCAGAGACTCTGTCCATCACCACCCCTTGTTGTAAATAATTTTGTCCACCCTAAGCGTGGAAGGGTATACTCAGATGTGAGTCCCTTGCTCATTGCACCATCGGGATTCAAGCAAGCCGGGCCGAAGACGCCTGAAATGGCAGAAACCGGTCCCCGGAAGCTTGTTTCCTTCCCAGTGTAAGAATTGGCTTTTGTAGTCTGGTCTGCCCTGTTCCCATGATGCACTGGGCCAGGGACAGACTAATTTGCATACAGCCAGGTTCTGAAACTGGGATGGTGCAATGAGCTAAAAAACGGTGTTGGATCTAGCCCTGATCTCTTGACTGGGTGAGAGTACTCTGCTTAATTCAGAGACTCTGTCCATCACCACCCCTTGTTGTAAATAATTTTGTCCACCCTAAGCATGGAAGGGTATACTCAGATGTGAGTCCCTTGCTCATTGCACCATCAGGATTCAAGCAAGCCGGGCCGAAGACGCCTGAAATGGCAGAAACCGGTCCCCGGAAGCTTGTTTCCTTCCCAGTGTAAGAATTGGCTTTTGTAGTCTGGTCTGCCCTGTTCCCATGATGCACTGGGCCAGGGACAGACTAATTTGCATACAGCCAGGTTCTGAAACTGGGATGGTGCAATGAGCTAAAAAACGGTGTTGGATCTAGCCCTGATCTCTTGACTGGGTGAGAGTACTCTGCTTAATTCAGAGACTCTGTCCATCACCACCCCTTGTTGTAAATAATTTTGTCCACCCTAAGCGTGGAAGGGTATACTCAGATGTGAGTCCCTTGCTCATTGCACCATCGGGATTCAAGCAAGCCGGGCCGAAGACGCCTGAAATGGCAGAAACCGGTCCCCGGAAGCTTGTTTCCTTCCCAGTGTAAGAATTGGCTTTTGTAGTCTGGTCTGCCCTGTTCCCATGATGCACTGGGCCAGGGACAGACTAATTTGCATACAGCCAGGTTCTGAAACTGGGATGGTGCAATGAGCTAAAAAACGGTGTTGGATCTAGCCCTGATCTCTTGACTGGGTGAGAGTACTCTGCTTAATTCAGAGACTCTGTCCATCACCACCCCTTGTTGTAAATAATTTTGTCCACCCTAAGCGTGGAAGGGTATACTCAGATGTGAGTCCCTTGCTCATTGCACCATCGGGATTCAAGCAAGCCGGGCCGAAGACGCCTGAAATGGCAGAAACCGGTCCCCGGAAGCTTGTTTCCTTCCCTGTGTAAGAATTGGCTTTTGTAGTCTGGTCTGCCCTGTTCCCATGATGCACTGGGCCAGGGACAGACTAATTTGCATACAGCCAGGTTCTGAAACTGGGATGGTGCAATGAGCTAAAAAACGGTGTTGGATCTAGCCCTGATCTCTTGACTGGGTGAGAGTACTCTGCTTAATTCAGAGATTCTAACCATCACCACCCCTTGTTGTAAATAATTTTGTCCACCCTAAGCGTGGAAGGGTATACTCAGATGTGAGTCCCTTGCTCATTGCACCATCGGGATTCAAGCAAGCCGGGCCGAAGACGCCTGAAATGGCAGAAACCGGTCCCCGGAAGCTTGTTTCCTTCCCAGTGTAAGAATTGGCTTTTGTAGTCTGGTCTGCCCTGTTCCCATGATGCACTGGGCCAGGGACAGACTCATTTGCATACAGCCAGGTTCTGAAACTGGGATGGTGCAATGAGCTAAAAAACGGTGTTGGATCTAGCCCTGATCTCTTGACTGGGTGAGAGTACTCTGCTTAATTCAGAGACTCTGTCCATCACCACCCCTTGTTGTAAATAATTTTGTCCACCCTAAGCGTGGAAGGGTATACTCAGATGTGAGTCCCTTGCTCATTGCACCATCGGGATTCAAGCAAGCCGGGCCGAAGACGCCTGAAATGGCAGAAACCGGTCCCCGGAAGCTTGTTTCCTTCCCAGTGTAAGAATTGGCTTTTGTAGTCTGGTCTGCCCTGTTCCCATGATGCACTGGGCCAGGGACAGACTAATTTGCATACAGCCAGGTTCTGAAACTGGGATGGTGCAATGAGCTAAAAAACGGTGTTGGATCTAGCCCTGATCTCTTGACTGGGTGAGAGTACTCTGCTTAATTCAGAGACTCTGTCCATCACCACCCCTTGTTGTAAATATATCAAGGACCAGCAATTTCTAAGTGATTATACAGTGACTGTATCACAGCTCCCACATACCTAAGATACCAAAAAACCACTTGTTGATATCTCTTCCCCTTCACATGCTGTATGATACACCTCTGGTCCCAGAGAAGTACACACCTTAGTCTCAGTCACTCTATGACATGCCCTTCCTGAGCATGAATGAATGTCATTCAAACAGATGAAGCAGTGGTCAGTCATTAGTTGAATCCTCACCCAGGAGCATGGGAATGAATGCATCTGCTGTGCACCAAAACTTATCACTCCAGCACTTATTATCCATGTGCTGTTTTTCTCCTTTCCCAGCAGCACACTTCAAGAGTGCTGGTAATCCAGGGCATCTCTGTTTTTTATTTCAAATCGATTTTACAGTTTTCGAAGCTGATTTACAGTAAATCCACTTAGAACTACCTGATACAGCATCTCTCTGCACACCAGGCATATGAACAACAAAAATATCCTTCTTTAAACAGATGAACACCTTGCATACACAGTAGTTCCTCTGCAGATTTACTTGCATGACATCCTTTGCATTACCATACTCAGGGGCTTAATTACAAACCCTGTGCACTGCCGGAACATCACTTTTTGTGACGTTCCGGTGGCGCACAGGGCTTAGCCATATCTACAAGGCCACGCAAAAGCCGCCCTGAGTGGCTTTTCATAGCCTTGTACATATGGAGTAAGGCAAAGCAGCGCAAGTCACTGCCTTGCCTTACTCTGCGTCGAAGAGGCATTCCATCGGTGTTGCTGTGGGTGTTCCTTCGCAACACCCATGGACTTTGACACTGCTCCCATTTTATAATATCTCATAAACCTAGGGCAGCACCAAAACGGTGCAACAAAAACAAATTCTGCAGCACACATGGAATGAGGAAAATGCCTGTTGTGATTGTTTTTGTGCAGGAAGGTGTCCACATACAATCCTGCCAACAACAGAGACACACTTGCTCCTTGGTGCAATAGTGCCTGCATTGGCACTCGGCTGCAAATTGTGTTCGAGCGCAAGCAGAAAGGATAGGAATGCACCATATTTTGTGAATACCTTTTGATATAGCGTAGGGAGCGCAGCAATTCTTTTTAGCATACAACCTTTAGTTGGTGAAGTGACTTAAATAAAACACTTTAGATTTTTACAGTGCATTATGTAATGACTAAATAAGAAGTTACTTTCTTCATCTGCTCCATTTCGTCATTTTTGTTTCCCCCCAATGTTCTGCAAGATTTCACATCTATCGCTGTGTTTAAGTGCGCTCAGTTGTAATGATCCCCCAAACAACAACTCTAGTTATTGCCTTTGTGGAATCAACAGAGAAACAAATGGTCTTCTCATCAGCGCTGGCAGACATCCAGATTGCTGGGTTCTACAGGGTAACAATGGTATTGAGTGGGTACTCTCTGTGCCCATTGGTGGCTATACAGGAAGGAACATTTTGGAAAGAAGAACATCCAACTAAAGTTGATAATGATGTTTATTGCAGCAGTTAAGATAGATCCATCCAACCCCTGGAAGGCACTTACATCCAAATGGACCTGGAATTCCCAGACATTCCATGGAACCTTGTCAGCTCCTAACTACCGAATCAGAATACAATATATCTCCCTTCTCAAGCAAAACAATAATGAATGAAGTAATAAATACAAAAAGTAGCTGCACAAATATGCAATTTCAAATGCAACTATATGCAATTTTCATAGCATTTTTTACGCAAATTATTATAGCATGTACAATACAAGACGTTGTGTGGGCACCAATATCTGCACCTCACTAGAAGACAATGCAATTTCAGAATCTTTGACCCAGAATGGTTCTCTTGTAGTGTGGACCTCAATACACCCCAAAGGAACCTATGTATCACTTTCGTTTGCGTCATGTGCTGCCACACCTGGGTTTTAATTTTCTTCCAACCAAATGAGACGTTCCAAATCATTGCAGTGTTGCCTTCCTTGTGTTCCACTTCCTTCCATCATCTAACCACACAGTGTTACCCAGTGCCTCTCTTATTCTTTTGGGTCTTGACCACTTGGAAGAACTCTTCCTTGTGTTTGAACTGAAATGCACTCTCACTAAATCACCAGTTTTAAACACACATTGTTTTGTTCCCAGTTTGGCATTATGCTTCATCACATACATCTTTTGATAAACTGACAGCTTTTTCTTCAGTTTGTCCTCATTACATTTTGGATGACTTACTCTATTCATCCACGCTAGTATCACCTCTGTACAAGCTACTCTACCTTTGAGTAAAAAGAATGGTGTTTCACCTGTGGTTGAATGGTGTGCAATTCTATAGTTCCACAGCATGTTTTTGACTTCTCTTTTACAATCAAGATTACTCTTGAAAACCAGCTGCACATACTCCTTCAAAGCCTGGTTGAAACATTCCACAAGATTATTCGCCCTGGGATGATAAACAGCAGTTTTCTGATGTTTTATTCCCTAATTTTCCAAAAACTGCTGGATTTCAACCACCACAAATTGTGGCCTGTTGTTAGACACAATCCATTCAGGACTAAAAATCTACTCATAAAAACTAGCTAAGTTAGATGCCCTTATTTCCTTTATGAATAGTAGTCCACTAGCACCACAGCATACTTTCCATCCAAGCCTTTATAATTGAATGGGCCACTTATCTTAATTTCCACCTTTTACCTGCCCTATAGTTTCAAACGCCAAATTGACATTCACCTGACTATTCATACTACTCACCCTTTTTAAACAAGTGGCGCAATACTTGCCCTTTGTCTGAGAAATGCACCACACATTTGGAATAGTACTCAGCTAGAAAAGTTATTTGTGGTGTTCTTTATCAATAGGCAAAGGTGCTTCTCGATGGCTTCCACCAAATTTGCACTTCTCAATACTGACAGGCAACCCTGCACATTCCAAATATTTCAATACTCCATTCAGAACATGATCATGCTGTTCTATGTCTGAGCCACACACCAATATATCACCCTGGAAGAACAATGCATTGGTAAAACCCCTAAAAATGCTTTGCAAACCACAGGGCATACGCATGAACTGGAAAGCTCTGTCAGGCATAATAAAGAGCATTAGATGTTTTGATTCAGGATGTACCCTCACTTGATGGTATGCGCTTGACGAATCCAGGGTGAAAACTACCTGACATTTCTTATGTTCATAAGCATCTCGTTTATACATGGAAAGGGGTGACGGGGGTGACAAGATAACTTGTGAAGATCTCTTAATTCTACACACATTCTCAAGTTCCCATTAGACTTGTGAGTTAAGTCAATTCTGACGGTTCAATAACTCAGTTATACCAGAACTACACAACCGATAAAGTTCCTCTTTTAATTGGTCACGCAGGGCCAGAGCGACATTTTTCAACCTGTGTACTTTGGGACGACAACACTTTTTCAGAATGATTCGATGCTCAAATGTTTTCAAACACCTTAACTGTTCGGCAAACATTCAAAGATATTTGTTGCTCTACTTTTCCTTATCATTTCATTAGCAGAACTTGATCTGGATGGTTATGATTTAAAATTATTACGACTGTTTGCTGCTCTCCACCCCAGCAATGTCTTTCCCTTTTCCACCATTTACAGTTCACTACATGCCAATCTGCCTTTGTATTTATGCATACCATTGAAATATCTCACCATGGGCAGCTTCATCCTACAATAATCTTCTGGTTCTACGTCTGTGGGTAATGATCTGCAGCTTTTCAGGTTTCCCCATTTACTTCTATGTATTATGGTGTATGGAGAGCAAGTATCAGCCCAAATTAAAATGTCCTTACAATACACTTTGGAGGGCGACAAGTCCCTTTTGGATCAACTTTTACTCTTTCATTCACAATATATACTTCCACATGTCCTTCTTCGGTGAGGGTCTCGTTATCATTGTACTCACTAGACACATCTTTCACAGCATTGGCATCTTGTCTACTCCACCCTTTAGACTTGCATACCCTTGAAATATGTTTGTATTTGAAACATTTAGAATTAATGGTGGGCCAAGCATTGGATTCACCTATATGTTTTGTACTTCCACATATGTAGCATGCATACATTTCCCAGGCAAATTGAACTTTGGTAGATGTTATGGAGCTAGACCCTTTTTGTGTCTTATACACCACATGTACACTATCTGACTTCCAATTTTCCCTTCGTTGTCTTTCACTAAGCTCCTACACATATCTCAAGGTGTTTTCCATACAACGTGCTATATAGGTTTTATCAAGAGAAAGATCATTTTTCCTGAATTCTGGTATTGCTTGTTCTATTAATTATTTGGTCCCTAATTATTTCTTCATGCAAATCTTTAAATTTGCAGTCACAGCTAAGGTTCTGAAACAGTGACATAATTGATCAATACTTTCCCCTGGCAACAGGGCATGTGAAAAAAATATGCGTCTTTCTACTACAACAACAATCACTTTCTTGCCAAAACGTTCCTGCCAGGGCCCTCATGGCACCCAAATAATCTCCTGCCACTTCATCCGAATCTGACACATCCTCTTCATTACCATTCTGACTCACTGGAATTGGTAGCGTTTTCAATACTAGCCAACTTGCATTTGGCAACAAACACATGCCCTTCCAGATAAGTTTTAAATAGCTCCTTCCAGTCTTCCCTAGCTCTAATTGGTAGACCTGAACTCGGCAAAAACGTAGGTGGTGCAACAGACTGTACATCCATCTCTAAACACTACTGAAAATTAACTAATTCAAATAAATAAAGTAGTCACCGTAAACTGGAATACAACAGTTCACTTTATGTTAAGTCATATTTCTGTGTTTTTGTTTCTGCCCTTCTCAGAGCTGCTGTCGTAGTCCTATTTGTTATGTTTATATGATCACTTCCTGTATTCTTCCAAGGCAGAGTCTCCAGCAGGGTAAATCTTTCGCAGGCTCAAGGACACGATCAGCTGCACTCACACAGGTGCATGCTGGCAAATAATTCTTCCTCACTTCACTTGGTGAATCCGGTGCATTGAATTGCAGGCTGCTACCGTGCTGTGCTGATAGCGGTCTTCTTAGCATGAGTGACGCACTACACATCGCCACAGTTTGCTTTAGACCAAATGCCCTCTCCAGTTGTCCCCACAGCGTTTGTGACGCGCTACCTAATGACTTTGCCGCTGACCGCGCGACCCGCAGGGGAAGCATGGGCGGGGCAGCGCCTTAGTCCCACACGTCTGGCGAGAGGAGCTTCCTGTTTGCGCCCCTCCCTGTGCCCACCTCCTTATTCAAGCCAATGGGGAGGGCTCACCTGGGAGGAGGGGCGCCCCACCGGTATTTAGCGCGGCAGCGCCATTGTTTGGCCTCTTATCCCGGCGGGAATCTCCCTCGGCTCTGTGCTGTTCGCGCGTCGTGTTGCTTCGCCGGATCGATTTTAAGGAACCCTGAAGGGCAGAAGCCACCGTGATGAGCACCCGCGGCGCCGCATTACCGCAAGATGGGCTGTGGGCGGAATTCCTGGCAGTTGCACAGGCCAAAGGGCCCGCATGGGCTCAGGGTTTCATCGAGGCACGTAGGCTAGAGGAGGCTGGCCAACCCAGCGCCCTCGAGGACGAGGCAGGCCCCTCAGGAGAAGGGACGTGAAGGTCCACTAGGAAGCGAAAGCACACACGCAAGGAATTCCCGGCGAGCCAGCACGAAAAGGTCGCCAGTCTATGTCGTTTGTGACGCGCTACCCAATGACTTTGCAACTGGCAGTTATGTGACGCAAGGAGGGCAACTTCCACTGACTATATTACTCTGCCCACTCACGATATTCATATATATATATTGTCCAAATGAATTTGGATACTACAAGACCCACAAGGCTCATTGGGGCAGCCTATCTACAGGCTTTGAATGAGTGGGCGGTGCCCAAGATGCTATTTAACTGTCACAGCCTCTGAAGAAGGAGTATCGCTCTGAAATGCGTCAGGCAAATGGACAGTTGAGCTGTGAAAGGAATTGGCTTGTTGGATGCTGCTTGTACTCAATAAAGGCTTTTGGGATGTCACTGTTCGAGTGCTTCTCACCCTTTGGGCATCTCAGGAGCTGTAATGTTTGGGCAGCCATCCTGCCACCGAGTGAGCACCACCCGTGATCTTTGGGGGCCTGGTTGTCAGTCAGTACACTGCATGTGCAGAGCAGCGACGAGGGATTTAAA
The DNA here is from genome assembly GCF_964261635.1 of Lissotriton helveticus. Lineage (NCBI taxonomy): Eukaryota > Metazoa > Chordata > Amphibia > Caudata > Salamandridae > Lissotriton > Lissotriton helveticus. Next base: position 306,054,681 of record NC_136059.1, read on the forward strand.
GCAGCTTCCACAAGCTGAGGCCCATCTGTGGGCTAGAAGACTTACCATCAGGATCATTGGTGCACCCATCCAGGGTTTGAAATTAATTTGGACACTATAAGACCCACAATGCTCATTGGGGCAGCCTATCTACAGGCTTTGAATGAGTGGGTGGTGCCCAAGATGCGCATTTAAATGTCACAGCCTCTGAAGAAGAAGTATTGCTCTGAAACGCGTCAGGCAAATGGACAGTTGAGCTGTGAAAGGAATTGGTGTGTTGGAGGCTGCTTGTACTCAATAAAGGCTTTTGGGCTGTTGTTGTTCGAGTGCTTCTCACCCTTTGGCCACCTCAGGAGCTCGAAACGCGTCAGAGGGTGAGGGGAAAATAGAAACATCTTACCTGCCACAATTATCCGGGTCCATTTCACTCTGTTCGCCAGCTTAGAGGTTCGGAGAGTGTGCTTGGATGACTGATATATATATATATATATATATATATATATATATATATATATATATATATATATATATATATACTGAAAAAATTAGCATTTAATAAACCTTTGAAATTCACTGAAAAAACATAGGTTTCAGGGACGTTATAGTTAGACATTAGCATTAAAAAAACATTAGAAATTCACTGAAAAAAACATAGGTTTCAGCCATGATATAGTTAGAAATGAGCATTTAAAAAAACCTTTGAAATTCACTGAAAAAACCATAGGTTTCAGGGACTTTATAGTTAGTTGGACATTTCACTCGTACAAAACCAGAGAAATTCGGCCGTTATAGTTAGTTCAGCTAACTATAACTGGCGCCCCCGCAATGCACTGCTGATGACGTCACATATTACATAATTTATGATATGGTCAAAGACATCACTGATGACATCTCAAATGACATCACCTCCAGTAAATCCCACACAGCAGGATTGCTAAGTTCTCATAGCAAGCTATGGCCCTTTGCCCACCACTCTGCAAATATGCTCCCTGTTGCGCTCTTGGATGGGGATTTAAGTCCCCTTCGCTGCTGGGTGTACTTTAGGGGCCAACTAGCATACCTCTTACCTCCAGTAAGCCCCACACAGTGGGATTGCTGAGAGGTGGACAAAGGCCACGCCCCCTTTCCCCAACACTCTGCAAACGTGCCTCCTGGCACGTTCTAAGTTGGGGTATTAAGTCCCCTTCATTCCTGATGGTCCCTGGGGCCCAACTAGCCCACCAGGTACCTCCAGTAAGTGCCACACACCTGGATTGCTGAGAGTGGTCTTAGGCTATGCCCCCTTTTTACACCACTCTGCAAACGAAGCTCCTGGTGCACTGCTGCTCGGGGGATGAAGTTCACTTGTGTCCTGAGGTCCTCAGGACACAAGAGTACCTCATCGCCCCACCACCAGTGCGCCAAGAGGCGCGTTTGCAGAGTGGTGTAAAAAGGGGCGTGGTCTCGTACCACATCTCAGCAATCCCACTGTGTGGCACTTACTGGAGTTACCTGGTAGGCTAGTTGGCCCCCAGGGACCATCAGTGTTCAAGGCGACTTAATTCCCCAACTCAGAACGCGCCAGTGGTGCAGGGAGGCGGCGGGCCTCCAGTGAGATGCTGGCTTTTCTTTTCTCTAAAGAAATATTTTTAGAAGGGGGGCTGTGTGGCCCCCCCTTTTTTTTATATTTTTTGGGCCCTGGGGAACCCATCCCCAGGGCGTGAGTGTATTTTTTTTATAATTAAAAAATGAGAAGGGGGCCTCTTGGCCCCCTTTCCCTGTGCCACTATTGGCCCTGGGGACCCCATACCCCGGTGACTGGCCTTGTATTTACCTATTTATTTATTTATTTTCCAGGAGAGGGACCACCTGGCTCCCTCTTCTGGGCCACTTCTGGCCCCGGGGACCTCATTCCCCGGGGCCTGGGCTTGTTTAAAATATATGTATATATATATTTATAAGGGAGGGGGGCCTCGTGGCCACCCTTCCCGGGGCCTCTATTGGTCCCGGGGACCCCATCCCCCAAGCCTGGCCAGACTTTTTTTTTTATGTAGGGGACTCTGTGGCCCCATCTTCTGGGCCACTTCCCTGGGGCCTGACCTCAGTGTTGGGGACCGTGGGGGGAGCCCCAATTCCCCCCGGTCCCTGCAGGCTCCCCGTCTCCTGTGGGAGCCCGCATTGCTTCTGAGGTTTCCTGCTCTCACTTCCATGAAGCAGAGCAGAGTTTGCAATGACAGGGCGGGAGCCGTATTGCTCCCACCCTGTCATTGCAAACTGCAATGTCCTGGGGGTGGGCACCTCGGGACATTGCTGCAGCCGGCCCTGGGGGGTGGCGGTCCCCTGGGCCATCCAGGGCTCCAGGAGGGGGGCTGCAACTACAAAGTTCCGGGGAGGTAGTGGCTTGGGGGGCCCGCAAGGCCCCCCTCATTATTTAAATAAGACCCAAGGAGGTGGTGGTCCAAGCTCCAAAAAGATGAACTAATGGATCCAGAAATGGTTAACAAAACTAATATTAATCTATCCAACAGACAATTGAGTGACAATGAAAAACAGACACTTTGCTTAGGTATTTCCTTTTGCCCTTCCTCCTCCTTTAACTACGAAGTGACTAAAATCTATCTGTACAAATTCATTAGGAAATTAAAACTTATAAAGTGGCACAAACTTAAAACAACATGCCAGAGTAGAACGGAGGAATCCCTTCTATACTCTTCTGAAACCGACTTTGACATTGGTGACATTGATACCCTTGTAACACTGCTTGAATTTAAACAAGGGTTAGATATAGTGGGGGCTGAGGAATCTGTACTTGACAATCTAGGCATCAATCATGATGAAGCAGCCAGAACTAGTTTCAGACCCCAGTCTACCTTCTTTCCTATGCTTCCGCATGACAACATAGACACATTCCATGAGACTGTTACCAAATCACTCATAAAATATCGACAGAAAACATACTACAGGAACAGGGCACCCATCAATCTCATTTTTACTTAAAGACAGGCCCTTATCTCCTTAGCAGATGACAAAGATGTTGTCATATGTCCTGCTGATAAAAACGGCATTGTGGTTCTCATGAACAGGGACATGTATATCACTGAGGCACACAGACAACTCAATGACACCAATTTTTACATTCCCATTTACAGAGACATGTATACCAGGAGTATCACCACGATCTGGAACAAAGTTAGCGAACAAAGACCCTCTGAATTCACCTGGGCACCCATTATGTAATCTAGGGGCAGTGCACTCGAACATTTGTCCAAATACATTGACCATTTTCTCAGGGACCATGTGACCAATCTCACCTCCTACATCAGGGACACCAAGGATGTTCAATGCAAACTAGCTGGCATTTATTGGGAGGAAGACTTCCTCCTTATCACACTAGACGTTAACTCCCTGTACACTATCATAGATCACAAACAGAAGCTTATCAACACTTCCTACATAAAAGGCATGATGATCTTAGAGATGATAGAGTACATTCTCAGGAATACCATCTATCTGTTTGATGGGGCCTTCTACCAGCAAACCACTGGGACTGCGATGGGCTCATGTTTCGCTCCGAGCTTTGCTAACCTGTTTTTGGGCCTGTGGGAGTGGGAGGTCTTCGACAATGTTGAGCTCTTGCCTGTTGTTGAACAGGTAATTCAGTGGCTTGGGTACATCGATGACCTGTTCATCATTTGGAGGTTCTTGGAAAATGAAGCCATCAACTTCATTGCTAAACTGAATAACAATGATCCCAACATACACCTGACCAGCAACATCAGCAGAACCACAGTTGAATACCTTGACATCAGGATAGAAATCAAACAAAACAAAATATATACAGAACTCTTCCGCAAAGCGACGGCCGGCAATTACCTGTTACATGCACTCAGTAACCACCCTGATACCCTTAAATCCATCATCCCCTTTTGAGAGCTATTCAGGGCAAAACGCAACTGTAATACCGAAGAAGTATACCAACATGAACGCAAGATCATAATTGAGAGATTCAGAGAGAGCGAATACCCACAATGGGTACTCAACATAGCCAGCGAAACAGCCAACAACACCAGTAGACAAGAGACACTCTCAGACAACCAAAACACTGAGGTGGACTTGACAGAAGACAATACCAGGATCATCTTTACGTACATTGGGAATGCCAGCGATTTCAAGAGGATACTGGATAAGAACTGGAACATATTAGAAAGCCACAACATCATAGGGAGGAACATCAAGAGTAGACCAGACATCACATACAGAAGAGGACTCAGCATAAGGGACATGCTAGTCCACGGTGACATCATGGAACCACCAGACAGGAACACACTTAACTTGCAGGAATTTTTGCCCTGTGGTCACTGCAAGGCATGCAGGAACAGTTTTATGCACAAAGAAGTGTCCAGAGGGAAAATAAGTAAACCCATTTCCCATTTCCTTACATCCAGCACTACTTTTGTTATTTACATCATTGAATTCCCTTGCAAATTGTGGTGCATAGGTAGTACCACACTGATGGCCAAAAAGAACACATGTGGACGATTACCAACAAGGAACCCTGTTATCCAGTAGCCCGTCATTTTCAAGAGAAACATTTCTCTGACGTATCACAACTCACCTATTTTGCCATCTAACAGATCACTAGTGATCTGAGGGGTGGTGACAGAGTTCTCAAACTCAGAAGGAAGGAGTCAAAATATATAATTGATTTGCAAACTAAAATTCCTGGGGGTTTAAACCAGGATGACAAACTAGCAATCCACTTAAGGGATTCATGGACAGTGAGTCTAGTCTCCTATCCCTCCCCTATCCATTGATGTTTTTCCATCCTCAGAATTTGAAACTTGTAAAGTTTTACTTAATGATTGATTGCATTCATAAGTTTGCATCACATTGCTTTTATGCATTTTAGTTACATTCTCTTTTTCTTGTGTTTCTTTTGCGGGAGGTAAGGAAGGGACCAACTCTCACGTCTCTCACCGGCACGGGTTCCCTACCCTTTTCTTTGATGTCACCCCTGGGATGTCTTCTCAGATAAGATTACGTTTGCATGGTGGTTTTGATTTCATAATATGGGGATCCTTGTGTACATTACCACAGTCATAGCCGTAAAACGCAAGGGCACTTGCCCATCACTTTCTTTTTTTCCTCCCCCCTAGAACGCATACAGACAATGTTCCAAATCTTATGTTTATTATTTGTATTACGGGTAGACTATTTTGTCCGCGTACACTGTGGACAGACCTTTGGGCACCCGGTCGGAGTTCCTAGAGACACTTGACTAGGCACTATTGCCATTACTCATATTATCTCGCTTAACTACCCGCATATCTACCCGTTTTTGCTGGTAATTGGTCTGTGCATCTTCACGTTACCGTGAATTTGCTCAGTTGCATTAAGAAGGAACATTCATCCATGACCTTTGAACCATTTTGTTTTGGTTACATGTATCAATGCATTTTACTTTACCTACAGGACTGTGGTTTTGAATAGCAGTATGTATTATATATATATATATGTATATATATAGATATAATGACGGGAGCCGGCAGCTGGGCAACGTTTTGCTAAGCGGGACTGGGAAATCTTCGTGTATTCTGCAGGTGAAAAGGTGGTAGTGTGCAGCTATTCTATGCAGCGAGCCGCTTTTGAATTTGCGGTTCGAGTGTAATAATAACAACAGTCAGGTCAAGGGTGCCGCGAGATGGAGGAAGCGTTTGCTCTCAGAGAGAGAACAGCTGAGGACATGTTTTCCAATTTACCGGCAGTTGGTAATCCTGGTTCAAGAACAGAAACCGTAACATCAATACCAGAGGACGTCAAGAGTTTGACGAAAAAATTAGAAAAACATCATCGTAGTGAATTGATTAAATGGTGGGAAATTAAATCATTAGAAAAGTATCACGAGGCTGGGCGGGTGCCACGAGGATTGCGCATTATGCTGGCGCCCAGCTTCGATAATCCAAAGCCATTATTATTAAAGGAATGGGCGGAACATAATTTGGATGCTTCTATGGGTTATGTCTGCTTATTGATTAGACATGCAAAAACAGATCGTGAGGAAGACTTATTGGAGATCACCAAATTAACAGAGGAACTGGAAAAAATGACGACCACGGACAACAAAGCCACAATTGACAAACTAATGAAAGAAATGATGGACAGAAAAAACAAACTGGAGAACACCATCAAAACTAGAAAAATATGGAAATTCGCCCGTGATAAAGACGACTATGAGAGAGGGCAAGTGTTCACATTTGCGAGAAAGTATGACTCTGTAAAAAAACATAGGGCCCTTATACGACCAAATCCATTACCATCAGGTAGTAATGAGACAAATCAATTTCCAACTATCAGTGGACAAGAATCAAGTACCAACAACAGTTTATCAACAAGTGGGCAAGATTCAGACCCGGGCAGTATGTCAAGCATATCCAGCTCTTCAGTAACATCACTTGGGCCAGTGTCATATGCAGATGAGATGGATTTTATAAGGGAACAGAGACTACAGTCCCTGCGTTCGAGGGGCACGCAACAACAAGACAAGCGAGGAACAAACGGCGCAAACAACGGCGCAAATGTGCAAAATTCAACCGGCAGAGGACGTCAGAAAAAGAACTGGCGGAGGTGAATTCAGGTAAAAATGACAAAACTATTGTAAATCTCACTGATATCACTTTAAATACTGCCGAGCAACAATTATTGTCGTTGGGTCTCAGTTTTTGTCCGGAAAGCAATTTTGGCTTTGTACAGACAAGAGTGGATGTTTACAAATTTATTCGTAAATTAAAGCTACGAAAGTACTTCATGTTAAAAAATCAGGGTGGCAATGTGAATAAGGAAAATACCCCTAAGTCTAAAACGGTGACAGGCCTCACGGCAGGCGCTATTCCAACCTTAGTTACACTATATGGTTTAATGGACAATAGTACAAGTAGTCTGGGATCTCAACGGGTGGCTCAAATGGAGGGGCTGGAGATATCCCTCTCTGGAAAAAGTCCATTTAAACCACCGTCAACTTTTGTGCCCATCATGCCTCGAGATGCATTAGATATATTCCATGAAAGGATTACAGACGAATTGAAAACACTATACCGAAATGTATGTAGATCTAAACCTAAACGCACTGGTCAAACCAGGGAGTATTTCCAACTCATGAAAAAACTTAAAGAGAATAATAAAGTGGTCATTAACAATGCAGATAAAGGGGGCAATATTGTGCTCTGGGATAAAGAACTATACAGGGCTGAAGCCTTCAGGCAACTTGAAGATACTGATTGTTATGAACGCAGTGATGGGATTTCAGTTCGTAAAATCAATACTGACTATAAAAATAATCTATCAAAATGGCAAAGGGAAGGTCTGATCACTAAGGAAGAACACAAATTCCTTTATAAAGAATATCCAGTGTTACCCTTGTGTTATCTGATCCCTAAAGTCCATAAAGGAATTACTCCATTACAGGGTAGACCCATCATTTCGGCTATCAACAGTTGCTTTGAAAATACCTCAAAATATGTGGACTATTATCTGCAGGACTTTGTTATAGCTTTACCTACATATCTTAAAGACTCCAGAGACTTTTTAAACAAGTTAAATTCTGTGAAATGGACTGATGGCATGCTATTTATGACGTTGGACATAACAGCACTATATACGTGCATTAGGCATGAAGATGGGTTGCGAGCAATCAGATACTATCTAGAGCAAAGGGATATAGGATTGTATCAACATAACAAAATGATTGAAGAAATGATCCATACGTGCCTATTGAATAATGTGTTTTTGTTTGATGGAAAGATCTATAGACAGAAAAGAGGGGTGGCGATGGGCGCATGCTTCTCCCCCAGCTATGCATGTTTACATGTTGGCTGGTGGGAGGAGCATGTCCTTAGGAGTCATCACAAAGCAATATTTGATACTCATATTGCTCATATGTGGAGGTACATCGATGATGTTTTTATTGTGTGGAGGGGTAATGAAGATCAGGCTCATGATTTTGTGAATAGTATCAATAACAATGATCTCAACTTGGTCTTCACCAGTCACATTCACAGTACCACTGCAAATTTTCTGGATATAGAGGTTGTGGTTCAGGACAACGAGATCACAACTAGCCTGTATCAAAAACCAACTGCAGGCAACACGCTATTGCATGCATCTAGTTTCCATCCGCGTCACACGATAGAAAGTCTCCCATATGGAGAACTCCTCAGAATTAGAAGGGCATGTAGCACTGAGGAAGCTTGGAAAACTTCTCAAGATGTTGCTATAGCTAGATTAACATCACGTGGTTATGGAATAGGCAAAATCAAAGCAGCCCTAAGAAAAGTCAATCACTTGGATAGACGTTACTTATTACAACCGGTTGCTAACAATATTGAAACTGAACCTACCTCGGATATTATTGAGAAACAAAATTCCGAGTGCAGATTCATCACCACGTATAGCAAGCAATCACATGCCATAAGGAAAATCATGAATACACAGTGGCCCATTGTCTTAACAGACAGTGTTCTAAGGGGAGTTTTACCGGTAAAGCCCAATATCACCTATCGGAAAGCATACTCCATGAGATCAGATTTGGTCAAAAATAGTCCTGAACTGCTCAATAAAGATAACTGGTACTCAACTAAAAAGGGTTTCTATAAATATAGCAGCTGTAGGGCTTGTAAGTTTGGAACAAACACTAAAACATATAAAACTGCATTTTCTGATGAGGTATGTGAAATCAAGGGCAACTTCAATTGTAAAACAGAATATGCAGTTTATGTTTTAAATTGTGTATGTGGTCTTCGCTATGTTGGAAGTACAAAACTTCCAGTGCAAGCACGTATTCTACAACATTTGCGAGCCACTGTTAATTCAGACCAAACTTATCCTGTCGCCAGACACGTCAAATCAGAACATGGCAATAATTTGAATGTACTTTCTTATTTTGTCATTGACAGTGTCCCCATTAACAAAAGAGGCGGAAATAGAGACAAATTGTTGCGGCAGCTGGAAACTCGCTACATTTTAGAGCTTGATACTAAGAACCCGCATGGACTGAACATGTGTGAGGATATGTACCACTATCTATGGACTGTACATTAACAATTCGCTATTAGTCTTTTTGATGAGACTGCCTGAATAATTGGTTGTAAAATGTACCATCAAGTAATGCTGTTTCTCTCTCTGATGAGCATTCATTTGTATGTTCCCGGCTGGGAACATTTTTGTATTTGAATTATAATTGCACTTTATCCACCTTTCGCACTTTTTGCACTTAAGCACTTTATCAAAAAGGTCAGAAACAAAATTGTAAAATTGGTTAAATAGTTGGAAGGTATAATTATTTTTGTGAGATAGTTCTGTTTTGCTATAAATATTGTTGCATTTACGCAGGTAGTTTACACATATTGATTGCAAGGGAATGTTATGTTTTTAACATTTAGCATAATATTTATGGTTTTAAATATTTACTTATGAAATTTAATTGAGATCAATTTAAAGTACATTGCAATTTCAATATCTGACAGAAATTAAATGTTAGACATATAGGTATATATTATGTGTATTTAAACAGTCACAAAAAAATGAGTTATGGACGTCCTAAACAGAGTGTAACTTTTAGTGAGTCTGTTTTCCTCATCTATCACTATGAAGAATGACCATGTGACCTATCTGAAAAGTAAGGTGATTGGTGATGGTATATTTAAATTGTTTGCACTAAATAACGCTTTCATCTGGTGAGCAAGGCGACAGGATCGCCGAAACACGTCGGATCGCGGCACCTTTGACACTGCATTTGAAAATGATAAAATAAAAAAAGAACTTTGCTGCTGAAACTACCGGAGTGGTGTCCGTTTCTCTGTCTGGCTGTGCTGTTTGTTCGGTGCTCCAGGGAGCGTTACACGCATATATATATATATATATATATATATATATATATATATATATATATATATATATATATATACATATATACATATATTACCTACTGGCGGTCGCCAGTAGGTATATATAGTTAGGATTTTTTCTCTATGGGTTTTTTGAAAATTCTATGTCTAATAACTTTGGCGTTTGTGGACGGAATTGGCTGAAATTTTCAGGAAAATGGCACATTTTGTTTCTGAGCAGCCCTTGAAAATTTGGGGGGGGTTCGTCCAGTGGGGGCCGAGAAAAAAGGGGGGTCCCAAAACGTGTTTTTAACATTGAGTTTTCCATAGGGCGGTTGGCCTCACTTTTAGCCCGAACGGCTGAATGGATTTGCACGAAACTTGGCAAAATTGTAGGGACTGGTAGCCCGATGTGCCTTTTGTAGGTCTCAATATATGTGCTCCAGTGGATTTTGAGAAATTAACGTTTAAAAAAAGATATATATCTGTAAGCGCGGACTGGGCAGCGCACTGGTTCGCGGACTTTTCGCGCAACGGAGCTTTGTGAAGCGAAGCTGATTGGTTCTCCGGCGTCTGTCAACATTCCAAACAGTCCGTAGCGGCCGCCATCTTGTCTCTCGGTAGGATCGAGAGACAAGAGGAGGTCAAAACAAAGGGGGAAATAACTATAAGGGGGCATAGTAGATCCTCGCTGACCCCCTAGGTTTGATGTGGAGGTTTTAAAAGGGCCCCGCGGGGCAAAAAAAAATAATAATAATAATAATTGAACGGCTGAATGGATTTGCACGAAACTTGGCAAAATATTAGGGACTGGTAGCCCGATGTGCCTTTGCTAGGTCTCAATATATGTGCTCCAGTGGATTTTGAGAAATTAACGTTCAAAAAAAGATATATATCTGTAACAGCGCTCCGCTTCGCGTAACGGAGGTTTGCGAAGCTGATTGGTCATTCTGTCACTGGGCTATAGTTGGGCTACATCTGGCTGATATTTGGGCTACATTTGTTTTTTTGTGTGTCTGGCGGCCATCTTTGGGCTACATTGGGCTTCATTGGGCTACATTCGGCTAATTAGCAAATAGCTCATCGCAAACTAGGAATGGTAAAGAATCGCTATTTATTCCTTAAAGTTCGCTATTTAGGAAATGCAAAAAACTTTGATGATACATATGGCGGTTCATCTCTAACAAGATAAGAAGCATAGGGATACATTTATGATGACTGGCGCATCACCAGGGATGTGTTAGTCATTCTGTGCCGCTGTTCCGTCACCTATGGTGTGCTGCATTTACAATGCGGCGCATCATGGGGCAAAAACAGCACAGATGCGTGATGTATCTGTGCCGTAAAGGTGGCGCATTGCTGGAGTTGTATCGCAAGTGTGATGAAGCTCCAGCAAGGGTCGGGGGTGCCCCTGTCGCAGGGTTTCTGTTCTCACACAGAACTGTGGACAGAGGATTGGAACCTCGGCGAATTAGGGTGTCTCAAAACTCACGTTAGTAATCAAAAACTCCTTAGCAAGCTAGGTACAGTGTCACATTGGATATAACAAACTCTCAATGTTTAGACAATCCAGAATATGAACTTATAGTACCTCAGGATACGTGGAACTCATGAACAGTCGGTCGTTATAGATTTCTTAGAAACCAGAACATGGAGTTAAGAAGAACAGATGTGTATTTGAAATGTTTATTTACTAATGCCGTCTTCTCAGGCGTAGTACCTTAGATAATAAAAGTACACATATTATCAGTAGCAAAATTACCAGCATAGTTACTAGTACATAAAAAGTGAATGGTGATAGTATGTTAACATGCTGTAAATGAATAAGAGTTAGCAACACTTATAAGCAGCCGCGGGCCGTGGAGGGAGTTACGTTGAGGCAGGGAGGCGGGGAGGGGGAGAAGCAGGGTGGAGAATACAAGTACACATATTATCAGTAGCAAAATTACCAGCATAGTTACTAGTACATAAAAAGCGAATGGTGACAGTATGTTAACATGCTGTAAATGAATAAGAGTTAGCAACACTTATAAGCAGCCGCGGGCCGTGGAGGGAGTTACGGTGGGGCAGGGAGGCGGGGAGGGGGAGGGGCAAGGTAGAGAGGGCTCCACCCTGCTTCTCCCCCTCCCCGCCTCCCTGCTTCACCGTAACTCCCTCCACGGCCCGCGGCTGCTTATATCTCACCCTCCCTAATACACATATTATATTATTTGCTAAGAAGGTCTCTTTGTGTTGGTTTAGGGCGTGCCCATACTTTAGTGTCTTAGATTTGAAGGAATCACATCAGCATACACCAGCTCTCTCTTCATGTGAACCGCATCAACTGTTGTGTATGTGTGTTCGGCAAAGCAATATAAAACCCGCCTCATGCCCAGAATTGGCAGAAGTTGCACTTATGTTATGAGTATGAAGTCGTGGAGATCAGACCTCATAACAATTCTGTATTGTGTTGTTCTTGAAACTTTAGCACTCGCTGTACAGATATAGTTTAACAAGTAAAGCAGATAGTAGACCAATAACATATTATTCTCATGTAAACCACGATGAACTACTAGGTGGAAAGCTAAAGCAACAACTAAGTGTCGTGTGCAGAAGTTGCAAAAAAGGAAAAATGGCGTTTAAACCGGTAATGAGCCCATGCTAACTTAACACGGTGTAAAGATATCCAGGACCTAGATGACACCTTCTCATGATCCGGAAACGAACTGAATGAGATAATAGAAGTGCCATCTCATGAGAGCAGATTGCAAGTTTATATGTGGACGGTCCGCAAGGTAAAGCATTAAAAACTAGGAAAATTTAATGCTAAAGAAAAATAAAACAGCCAAGTACTTTATCGAGTCTTAAGCCAATAGGCAAGGTAAATAATAAAAACTTGACAAATAAGTCAATGAATTGTCAATGAAATGCTAGTACTCAGCATATCAAACATGAAAAAGGTCTATGACATAACTGTGTATGCAAAATAAGCTGCAACAGCCTCCAATAGGAAGTCACCGTCTTCATCCGAAAACAGTTCAGCCATCCAATTTAAAAGCGGAAAAGAACATACGTGCTCTCCCAGCACCGGATCCTCTATCACCATCAGAGGACAGCTCGGTGGGTTTTCAAGAAAGCTCTGTTCCAAGAAAGACTGTGCTGCCGCCAGTAAATTCCAGGGACCAAGTAGTCCATGCATCAATGCCACAGCCATAATCCTTTCGCCAGGACAAACCAACTCGTGAGTAATGATAGGAGTCATCAGCTGATTAAAGTCGACGTCAGGAGAAACCGGTCCGCAGAGACAGAAATCAATGGCCCAATCGAAATCACTGGTCAGGCAGTGAAATACAGGCTGGACACAGGTGAAGTAGGAGAACCGAAAAGATAATCCATATGCCGTGCTTAATATCGCCAACGGCATTGTGCCATAATATTCTAGCATGCGATTGCGGAACAGTGTCAGCAGCTGCAGGGTCGGAGGTTGCATAGGAGGGACATCCATATTTAAAAATGTAAAAAAGCACAAGAGCGTCCGCTGGTAATGCAAGTAAAAATGCCAATCCACGAACCAGAGTGCAGAAAATACAATGAAATGAAGCAGGGATGACTCCAAAGATTTTCTCAAATGAAGTCACGAGACCACTGGTAACAACTTTAAAAAAGTGCACCAGGGACTTTGTGGAGGATGCGTTAAAGATAGTCGGAAACATGTTGCTGAAATTGAAAGGCAAATGTTAATTGAAAAAGGTTTTGCACCTCTGTATGGGTGTTCGCTATGTGAAGTACGAAAGTTTCACGGGCCGAACTCAAGGCCACCTCTCTCTGAGACAAAAGAGCTCTTATTCTTGCCATGCCGTTGAAACGTGTCTCAAGGTTGGTATTTGTGGCCAGATTGAAAACTCCCTATGTTCATGTGTGGGAGGAAATAGAACATTTCTGCAGCAAATAACCCGTTCACTTACTGTTACGATAAAAGGAATACTTTTAATTAACTCAGAACAATCTTCATTATTGAGCATCAAATAACTACCATTTTCCAACAACTTGAACGTGGGGATGATAGCAGGAACTGGCGTGCCTTGCAACACGCAAGCCATATTTGGTCGGTGTTTGTTGCATGAACCGTGTAAATGTATGTGCCTACACATTAGTGAATGATCTGGCGTCTCAGTGCATTCCTCTCCATTCAGATAAACTTCTTGATCATCTTTGAAACATCTGTATGTGTATGGAAGCGACCAGACCTCATGAAGAAAAGCACTACCTAAAGGTTCATAACGACCTATTGGTATATATTTCATACAATTTGAAAACTTATATAAAGCAAAAGGCAGCGTTATTAAACCGTGGATAAGGCATGTTGCCAAAAAACCCGCAATCCTCTGCTGATGATGTCACTGAGCATGTCATGAATGATGTAATATGTGACATCATCAGCAGTGGATTACGGGTAATGGTATCTCTAGTTTACTCCCTTATAGCTGTCTTTCTTTTAACATAAGTGTCTGTTTCCTTCCCTTATACTTACTGTTTTTGGGTCGCTTCCGGTTCGCGTACCCGCGAGCGAACTGGGAAGCGAACTAAGAGAAATAGAGGTTGGCACAGTTCCAAATATTGTACCAATTTTTTAATAACGGGGAGGTAGTTCTGAAAAGAACTTTTTTTTTTATTTTTCTGAACATTTTTTTACTGTTTTTGAATTTTTCGGAACAGTTTTATATTTTTTTGGGTTTTTCTTGGAGGGGGCAATGAAAACGATTCATTGTAAAGGGCTCAACAGGAGCAACAAAACAAAAAAAAGAAGTATTTATTATTTTGGGCGTTTCGGACAAACTTGCATATGATAGTCAATAGCTCTGTTGATCAGAGTGATGCTTTTTTCTCCGTAGGAAATGAATCCATCGCAAAATGCGCAGATGTGTTTTACATCACCAAATCTCATTTGTATATTTGGCACCATCTCCCTGCCCTCTGGTCCCGTTACTTCCGGTACAACAGATCTTCTGGCCATAATAGGGAGATTATCTAGGTCGTTCCGAAACTGTGCAGCACTGTAGTTGTTAGGATGCCACCTAGTCATATGGCGATGCATTGTGTAGTTTCCGAAACTGTATTTTTTGTCGGTCCCTCTGGACAGTCTATCTTGACATATAAGGCAAGTTACGTATCTTGCATTTACTTTTTTCTGACCTTTGGGAATTTAAAAAAATTGCCAAATGAAGTTTTCTTTCCGGTGAGACGTCCTGGGCTGCTCAGGCAAAAACTGCCTCTCTTCGTGCTCGTCCTCCTGTTCCTCTTCTTCTTCTTCTTGTTGAATTACAACTTGAGCAGGTGGTCCACTCTTCCTTGGATGTGGTGGAGGTGGTGGGGAAGCACCAGCTGAAGCTACTAAAGAAGCCATTGCTCAGTGATCACAAAGGGTCTTTCTCTCACAATGATGAAAGTCAGAGTGAGGAAAGAAGGAGGGATTTTCATCATTTGGGAAAAACAAGAGTTCTCAACCAATCAAAAGTGTTCATTTTAGATTATATGACCTAGTCTTACATCATTAGGAAACCAAAAGTGAAATGAACCAATGAAAAGTGTTATTACCAAGTCACATGACTTGCTGTGTTTACGTTAAGCGCTTTGCAGGGCCTCCCGGTTTGCTTCTAGAAACCTGCGCTTTGCGACTCGCTTCGCGTACCAGTTCGCTAACGTAGCACGTCATATGACGTATCACGCGACAACGTGAAACGTCATGCGGATGGGAGGCGTCACGATGTTGTTTTCTAACGCGGCACTTGCGGTAAAGAAACGTTTACCGGCTCGCGGTCTATTTCGCGGCATCAAGGTCAGCTAACGGGAAGCTTCCCGATTCGCGAAGCGGGAACGAAGAAAAAAAAATATTTAAAAAAAAAATTATTCATAAACATATAAAATATATTTTTGGATTTAAAGAAGAATACATTTTACAGCTACAGATATTAGCTGTTAAAAAACCAATGAAATTCACAGAAAAAACCATAGGTTATAGACCATATATAGTTAGGAATTAGCATTTACAAAACCTTGAAAATTCACTGAAAAAACCATAGGTTATAGACCATATATAGTTAGGAATTAGCATTTAAAAAACCTTATTTTACTCACACAAAACCATTGAAATTCCATATATAGTTAGTTGCACTAACTATATATCGCGCACCCGCAATCCACTGCTGATGATGTCACATATTACATCATTCATGACATGGTCAGTGACATCACTGATTACATCACTGATGACATCTCAAATGACATCACTGATGACATCACTGATGACAACATCCAGTGACTATGTTTCTGTAAAGTTAAAATATGTCTTACATATTGAAGAATGAGTGGATGTATAAGTGTCTGAATGAAGGTTTTAGTAGGTGCGTGATTGACTGTATGAGTGAGTGATTAAATGCGTCTTACTGAATGCACGGGTTAGTGACTAAACTGTCTGAAAGTGTGCATCAGTATGTCTGTTGTTGTGCAAGCTGCTGCATGTGTTGATCAGTAGCTATATAAGTAGCTATATGGGTTATTGATTGGTTGCACAAGTATTTGTATGGGAGACTGAGTGTGTGTATGGCTGGCTGGGAGGTGTGTGACTCTGTGCAGATCAATGTGTACTTGTATCAGTGATTCTATAAGAGAGTAACTATGTGTTAGTATATGTTTCAAAAATGTAAGGTGTTCTGTGTTTAACTGTATAGATGAGAAAATGGAAGTGTGATTGATTCTTTTCAGGACTGACTAGGTGTGTGAGTAACTCCATGGATGAGTGGCAGAGTGTGAGTGTCTGTATAGGTGTATGAGTGCATATGATAGTGTTGTAAAGATGAGTGATTGTATGTATGAATGATTGTATGAGTGAATGTGTGTGTAGACATAGGAATCAGTGAGTGCGTATGTAGTAACTAGTATTGGTGTGTCAATGGTTTCAAAAATGATACTCTCTATTTAACACTGGGTGTAACGGAGGTTATATTACAGTGTGAGGAGATGCATTGTATTATGACATGAATGATATCATCAGTGATGTGATCATTGATGTCAAGTGAGATGTCATCAGTGATGTCATTTGAGATGTCATCAGTGATGTCATCAGTGATGTCATTTGAGATGTCATCAGTGATGTAATCAGTGATGTCACTGACCATGTCATGAATGATGTAATATGTGACATCATCAGCAGTGGATTGCGGGTGCGCGATATATAGTTAGTGCAACTAACTATATATGGAATTTCAATGGTTTTGTGTGAGTAAAATAAGGTTTTTTAAATGCTAATTCCTAACTATATATGGTCTATAACCTATGGTTTTTTCAGTGAATATATATATATATATATATATGCAGGAATCTCCTCCCCGAAAGAAAGAAGCAGAGGCCAAGTAGGGGACATCAGGAACCGCTTTAATGAAGTCCAAACTCAAATTACGGCGGATGCATTTCGGCATTGTAGCCTCGTCAGCGCCTGGAGTTTGATGAAAGGGGTGTGGGCGAAAGAAGGTAAGAACAATGTCCTGCCGCACACCGAATGGGCCGCATCTGGCTCCACCCCCACAATAGTTCATCCGACACACCTGAAGATTCGAGGAAGCTGCAGAGACTGCAGATCACAGAATGCAGTTCTTCTTGAAGGTGAGTGATGCGGAGGGGAAAAGTCTGATGCAAGTGCGGAATTCAGGGCTGTTTGCTGTCGCTTGCACAGGTGTCCCACTTCAAGAAGGTGCTCCCTCGGGTCCCCTGGACCGCAAAACCCCCGGAATGCAGGAAAAGTTAATGACGGGGGCTCATCAGGAAGTCCTGCTTGCCCAGAGTTGTGCATGAATGCTGCAACACCGCTAACACTGCTTCCCGCTCCGTTGGTGGGCCTGGTTCTTTCAGTAACCTGAAAAGCAAAAGCGCCGGAGCAATTGCCAGTGGGTCCCAGGCCAACTTGAATGCGGAGGCCTCTGTGGCGCGATACTGGCATTCGCGCTGTAAATGCAGGAATCTCCTCCCCGAAAGAAAGAAGCAGAGGCCAAGTAGGGGACGTCAGGAACCGCTTTAATGAAGTCCAAACTCAAATTACGGCAGATGCATTTCGGCATTGTAGCCTCGTCAGCGCCTGGAGTTTGATGAAAGGGGTGTGGGCGAAAGAAGGTAAGAACAATGTCCTGCCGCACACCGATAGGGTCGCATCTGGCTCCACCCCCACAATAGTTCATCTGACACACCTGAAGATTCGAGGAAGCTGCAGAGACTGCAGATCCCAGAATCGGTGTGCGGCAGGACATTGTTCTTACCTTCTTTCGCCCTCACAGGTCCACTGTCACTGCGGTGGGCCTCCTCTCACGACCGGAAACGGTCGTTATAAATCCAAATCAAAACAGGAATCCTTTTGAGTTGAGGCCACATGAATTTTCATAAAGGTTACTTTCTTTATTAAATGCCTGGCAGCAGGCACTCCCTTCCAAACAAGACATCAGGAAATCCTTAGGCAGACGCGTTTCAGGGCTTGAAAATGGCCTGCTCCGCTCCGCTCCTTCCCTGAAAGCGTTGGGGTGATTCGTCAAGCGGGGGCCGAGAAAAAAGGGGGGTCCCAAAAGGTGTTTTCCCCATGCAATTTTCCGTAGGGACCTTTAGCCAGGGCTACAGCCCGAACGGCTGAACGGAATTACACCAAATTTGGCAGAGAGGTAGAGTTCGGTTTGCAGATTGTGCTTTTTGTGTGGTGTAAATCCGTTCAGTAGTTCCTGAGAAAATCAAAAGTAAAATCATAGCGATATCTAGAGATGAAGTACAGCACGCGTACGGAAATCCGTACAATTACGAGCACGAGCTGCATGCTGATTGGATGTCAACTGTCTGTCAACACTCCATACCAGGAAGTGTTGGCAGCCATCTTGTGCCTCGGTAGCACCGAGTCACAAGAAAACAGTAACACAAAGTTGAAAAATAAGGAAAGAGGGTCGGGTAGAAACATGTTGACCCTCTAGGCCTGCTCAGGGGGTCTCACATGGATGTTTAGGCACAAATTAATACATTTTTTTTCAAATAAAAAAAAGGCGTTGTACGCGTATTGTACTCGTACACGGTGGAAAAGGAAAAAAACTAGAAGTTCGTTTTATTCCTAATTAGCTCCCGGGGGGGGGGGGTGGGTAAATCCCGGGGGCAATTTTTTCTATAATGGGGGCTTGATAGTGTCCAACAGGAAGAAAAGATTGGGAAAAAAAAGTAATGTCGTAGACAGTGATGCTCCTGCTTCCTGCGTTTTATCAGGTCAATTGACTGTTTCCCATAACACAAAAGTTTATTGCAATAAATGTATAGAATTTTAACTTGAGCAAAATCAGGATGAATTTTTGTACGTGGACTGTGTGCTGAAAAGGCTGGTGCAGCAGTTGATGTGCTTGGTGCAGTAGCAGGTGGGTTGTCCTTCAACCTCTGTGTTGCAGCTCCAGCAAAGTTGTTGGCGTGTTAGTTCTTTATGTGTCGCTCCATATTTGCTGTGCTAAAGGAGTATTTTTGAGATGGATCACCCCTTGAAAGAGTTTGGAAAATTTTACAGGTTACTTTTGGAGCATTAACCTTTTTTTTCCCTTCTGGAAAAGTAAAAAACTGCCAAATTAGATCTTCTTTCCTCTTCTTTGGAGTTTCTTTAGGTTGAAATATTCTTCTGAAGAATGGCTGGAAGATGAGTCCATTGCTGTTAATATGTTAACTTCGTTCTATTTGACAAGATTCTCAGAAGAGATGTTTCTTTTTAGAAAGTCAAAGTAGAATTTTTAAAATGGGACGGAAGTTTCAACAGTTGTAATAGGAAGTGTTATGAACCAATGAAATTTCTTCTTTTAAAGTCACATGGCTTTGCGTACGTTACGCTGGTATTACGGTGTTCTTAGGATGCGAGTACGCATGACTTTTCACCGCGATTGGTGTAATTGCTTTTAAAAGTAATGTAGGATTATTGGAACTTAAAAAAAAAATGTTTTTATAATTATCCTAGATAATGTGTTCTGTTAGTATGTTCAATAAATACATAAATATATGTTTTTAAACAATTAAAAACATTCACATCTTTGCGTACGGGGCTCCGTACATGACTTCACACGGAAGCTTTGATGCGACGCGTAATGTGAAAGCGTATTTGTAGCGTGTGGTGAGAATGATTAGCAGTACAAACTATGGTGCGATCACTCTCTCACTGTCAAATCAGAGCACAGGGTGCGCTATGAGAATGGTCAGAAGTGGTCACTCATTGGAAATCTGATTCAGGTGTGTGGCTTATCCACGGTATCATAACGCTACTTTTTAGCCTGTTTAAGTTTGAGGTTTGCATGTAATACTATGGTATAGGCAGATATGGATGTTTAGTCAGCGCTTATCTCCATTAAGCTTGGTTATTATCATTTACATATAGGTGTCTGGGGGAGGGAAAAGAAGTCTATGTGAATGGCGAGGATTGCACAATAGCACCACATCACTCCTTAGTTTGTAGACACATACAATTGCATGGCTCTTGTAATCAAGATGCGCCTAATTTGGTGTGAGTTTTGAAAGGCACTGCGACACCTGCTATCATTCCATCGTTCAGTTTACTGGAAACGTGAGTTATTTAATTTGAAATAATGCAGATTGTTGTGCAATGTTACCAGGCATCGGTTACATAATTACGGTAACTGAGCGTGTGGTTTGCTAAAAAAAAAGTTGTGTTTACTCCTCTGCATGGGAAGCTGAATGTTTCCATCTGGCCGTCGATTCCGACCTTGAAAGCAGAGTCAACCAAGTGAGCCGTATAAGAGCGCTATTGTCTCAAAGAGAGGTCGCTCTTACATCTGCTACAGAAACATTTGTCCTTCATGTAGTAAACACCCGCACAGAAGTGTATGATTTATTAAATAAAGACGTGCCTTTGTATTTTGGGGAGTTAATTCAGAGTATCTTTAATGCGTCCTTGACTATGGGGTTCTTACTTTTTTAAAGTTAGAAGCAGTGGTCTTGTGAGTTCTTTTCAAACTATATTTGGTGTCTTTTCGGCATTTTTTCATTCAATGTTTTCCAGCATCTTTGGTGGATTCCCCTTAATAGTCGCATTAGTTGCCGATGTGCTTCTATTAAATTGTTTACTTAAATAAGGAGGCCCATCCTCCAGCACACGAAAATATTTCTCGGCTGTTGCTGCTCCGCAACCGAATGCTTAGTTATTACGGAGCGCTGCCTCTGGCTACATTGAGTGCAGCCTATGGATTATCGTTTCGATTCTCCTTTTTCACATGCGTTCAACCTGTCTTCCATTGCCTGAGCTGCGATTTCGACTGGGCCCTGGATTTGTGTCTCTGCAGTACGGTGTCTCCCAACGCGGATTATGACCAGCTGATGAGCCCCTTAGTGGTTCATGACTTGCTCTGTTCTGGCGACGTGATTATGGCCTTAGCAGCGATACATGGAATAATGGGACGTTGCAATGTTTTTGCAGCGGCGCATGACTTCTTGGCACGCAGTTACATTGAAGATGACCTGAGTTTTCTTCCAATGGTGATAGAGGCTCCGGTCGTTGAGGAACATGTATGTTCATTCTCACTATTGAATTGGATGACTGAAATGTTTTCAGATGAGAACAATGGAGGCTGTTGCTACATACTGTGCTTATACGTTGTTGGATTAAGACTCTTTGATTTTTCTACCTATTATTTATTATTTAGTTACTGTTTTCTATCAAACAGCGAATAATTTTTTATGCAAATTTGAACTTGACTCTGCTTTTCAGGCTTGGACTCTGCGTTCCTAGTTCGCCCACGTTTATATCACGTGGTTCTATCGAGGGAGGGTGTCGTGAGCTGAGCCCTGCACTCACACCATGTTAAGTTAGCATGGGTTCATTAGAAGCTTAAACGCCATTTTTGCTTTCCTGCTCTGCTTTGCACACGACACGCAATTTTGATATTGTTTAGAGAAGGCTGAGTATTTTGTTTCACATGAGAATAATTTGTCATGCTACATTTCTAGACTGCCTCGCTAGTTTAGTGTGTATAGTGAGAGCATGGAATATCAAGGGTTTCTTGGATACTGTGTCTGTTATTTGGAATGATCCTCGCACGTTCGACCTATAACACATATGCAGGTGTGGCCACGTCTGATACTGGTGCGTTTAATAATGCATTGTGGAGGCATAATTAGACGCAGTTGGAGAACATTGGTATCCTGACAGTTTGTACAGAACTCAATGTGATCCACTACTGCTGAGTACCAGAGGTATGGGACCGTCCATGTAATCCTATGAGACCTTCTGTAGTTATAAACTAACCTGGTAGGTAGGGAGGGTGAAATGTAGGTATATTTTAAACCTGTTTCCCGTTAGCAATATAAGATGCTTTCTCACTTTGTACTTTATGGAATAGTAACAATGCTGACAACCTTGTTTCTGATAATATGTTTGGTTGTATTATCTAAGGTACTGTGCATGAGATTTCGGCGTTAGAAATAAACATTTGAAACTTGCACGTGCCTTTATTTACTCCTTTTTATGGACTGGAGTAAGATTATAACGAAAGAGTGCTCTTTTTATCTACCTTACTTGAGGTAATCTAAGTCGCATGTTCTGGGTTGACTAGTCATTGGTATTTCTGCTATAGGACGAAGAACCAATGAGTCACTGATTGCTGGTCTGGTAGGGGGTTTGGGTACTAAGGTGGGTTTTGGTGCACCGTAATTCACTGAGGTCCTAAGTCTTTATGCACAGTTCTGTGTAGGAGCAGAATTCCTGCAACAGTAGTTACAACAAAAAGGCTCGATAAAGGGCTTTGAGTTTGAATCAGAATATGAAATTGAAGAATAATTGATAACCCCAGCCAAGAAAGGGAGCAAGTGTGCAAATTTACAATGTCTTTGACTGGGGTACTTGTCACAATAAAAATGTTCAATAAAGGCCTGCACTTTAAATAGGTATATGAACTAGAAGAATAGTTGATAATCACAGCTAATGTATGCAGCAAGTAGTTGTGTGTATGTGTGGATGATGTGTTGATTGAGTGGAAGATGAAAAAGGTGAAAAATAAGAAAAGTTGGAGACACGCATACTACCTACTGCCTTGTCAGTGAACAGAATCTTTGGATTTCCAGCTCATTACACAGATAGGGTGTTGAATTCTGCAGTGGGAGCAAGAGAAAGAGTAGCACGTCTAAGGAAGGAAGCTAGTGCATAAAGTACACATTGTGTGCGGTAGTAAGGATGGAAGAAAGGACGGAAGTGTGGAAATTACCCACTGCTATTGGTGGGTATTAGTTATGAAGAAGGCTGAATAAAGGGCCTTGACTTTGAATTTGAATTAAAGAAGAATACTTGATAAGCCCAGCCAAGAAAGGCAGTAAGTAGGTGTGTGTATTTGTGGATGATTGAGCGGAAAATGAAAAGGGTGAAAAATAAGAGAGGCTGCAGAGATGCAAACCTTCCATTTCTTTCTAAGGGAAGTGGGTGTTTAGTTCTCCAGAGCATATATATATATATATATATATATATATATTCACTGAAAACCTGAAAAAAACTTAGGTTTTAGGCATCTTATAGTTAGGAATTACATTTAAAAAACCTTAGAAATTCACTCAAAAAACCATACGTTTCACACATGTTATAGTTAGGAATTAGCATTTAAAAAACCTTTGAAATTCACTGAAAAATACATAGGTTTCAGGCACATTATAGTTAGGAATTAGCATTAAAAATACCTTAGAAATTCACTGAAAAAAAACATAGGTTTCACACATGTTATAGTTAGCTGGGCATTTCACTCGTACAAAACCTTTGAAATTCCCCCGTTATAGTTAGTTCAGCTAACTATAACTCCATAGTGATGTCATAGTGATGTCATGAGTGATGTCATGAGTGATGTCACCGACCATGTCATGAGTGATGTAATATGTGACGTCATCAGCAGTGCATTGCGGGCGCGCGAGTTATAGTTAGCTGAACTAACTATAACGGGGGAATTTCAAAGGTTTTGTATGAGTGAAATGCCCAGCTAACTATAACATGTGTGAAACCTATGTTTTTTCAGTGAATATATATATATAGATAGATATACACTACATATATATATATTACCTACTGGCGGTCGCCAGTAGGTAGTTATAGTTAGGATTGTTTTCCATAGGAAATCCGCAACATTCTATTGGGAATAACTTTGGCGCCGGTTGAGGAATCTGCCTGAAATGTTCCTCAAATTTGCCTCGCGGTGCTCCGGTCCTTCCCTGAAAGTTTGGGGGGGATTCGTGAAGCGGGGGCCGAGATAAAAGGGGGGTCCCAAAACGTGTTTTCCCCATGTTAATTTCCATAGGGTGGTCGGACTCACTTTTAGCTCGAATGGCTGAATGGATTTCCACCAAACTTGGCAAAATTGTAGGGACTGGTAGCCCGATGTGCCTTTGCTATGTCTCAAGATATGTGCTCCAGTGGATTTTGAGTAATTTAGGTTAACAAAAAAAATATATATCTATGAGCGCCCTGGTACGCGCACCGGGGCGCGTACCGCGAATACGCGAGCGGAAAGCTGATTGGCTCTCGGGTGTTTGTAAACATTCCAAACAGATTGGAGCGGCTGCCATCTTGTGGCTCGGTAGGATAGAGACACAAGAGGGGCCAAAAACAAAGGGGGAAATAACCAAAAAGGGGCAGGGTAGACCCCCCCTGACCCCATAGGTTTGATGTGGGGGACATAAAAGGGCCCCAGCGCTGAAAACGAAGAAAAAAAGCGTACCGTGGAGAAAAAAGCATGACAGAGTTTCCCCAAAAAGTTGCTTTTTTTTATACATTAGAGGTAGTTCTAAAAAGAACTGTTGTTTTTATTCTTTTTGTTGTTTTATATTTTTTTTATTGTTTTTTTGAACATTTTTTACTTTTTTTGACTCTTCTGAACAGTTTTATATTTTTTTTGTATTTTTTAAGGGGAGAAACAAAAAACAGAGAATTCTAAAGGGCTCAACAGGAGCAAAAAAAAAAGCGGAAAAAATTAATGTTTCCTTGGGCACTTGTGGTTATCCCAAGCACGGTTATTAAGTGTGATGCTTTGCTCTCCATAGCATATTGTTTGTCCACAAAAAATACAACCCATTTTAAAATTGGAAAACTTTGTTTGTATGGTGGAGCACATCTCCCTAACTTCCGGTCCCGATGGGGTGGGAACATTAGTGTGGGAGGTGCTGGCAGAAGATTGGACAGGGTTTCTGGCCAGTTCCCTGACCTCTGCCCTAGCATAGTTATTTGGATGCTTGCGTTGCATATGCCTGATCATGGTGTGGTTGCCAAAGGAGTATTTTTTGTTGGGATTCCCCCTTGACAGCTCCTGATGACATATTAAGCAGGTTGCCTTAGGCGCATTTACTTTTTTCTTGTCCTTGGGGATTGAAAAAAACTGCCAGATGATGTGCTCTTTAGGTTTGTAGGTAATATTGTCCTCTCTGAGGAATCTCCTCTCCTCCTCCTCCTCCTCCTCCTCCTCTTCTTGATCTCCACCACTGTGAAGTTGTGGTGGTCCTTGTGGTGGTGGTGGTGGTTTTGGTGGTCCAGAAGCTCCAGCAGCTGCAGCTAATGTAGCCATTTTCTACTGAAATAACTGCAGGTCTACCTCTCTCAAAGCACAAAGGTAGAATGAGGAAAAAAGGTGGGGTATTTCATCATTTGGAAAAGAAAACTGTTCTGAACCAATGAAAAGTGTTATTTTTAGGTCACATGACCTGGCCGTACATCATTAGGAAACCAAAAGTGAAATGAACCAATAAAAAGTTTTATTTTCAGGTCACATGACCCGACGCGCTTACGCTACGCGCCCCGGGGACTTGTACGCCGCAGGCGTCATACGCACCGCGCGGCTATGCGATACGTCACGATGTTGTTTTCGTTCGCGGCAATAGTGTTAACGGGACGCTCCCCGGTACGCGCATCGGGGCGCTTACTGGGGCACTTACCGGGAAGCGCACCGTGAGCGCTCCATGGCAAAACACACAAAAAAATTAAATAAACATGATCACTATAGAAAAAAAAATAGTATTACATAAATATACAATATAGGATTCATTATAAAAAAGTAAAATATTTAATAGCTCAGAAATTAGCTATTAAAAAACCTATGAAATTCACTGAAAAAAACATAGGTTTCAGAACAGTTATAGTTAGGAATTAGCATTAAAAAAAACTATTAAATTCACTGAAAAAACCATACGTTTCACACCAGTTATAGTTACCTGTAAATTTTACTGACATAAAACCATTGAAATTCCCACGTTATAGTTAGTTGGACTCACTATAACTCGCGCGCCCGCAATGCACTGCTGATGATGTCACATATTACATCATTCATGACATGGTTAGTGACATCACTGATGACATCTCAAATGACATCACTGATAACATCACTGATGACATCATCCATGTGATAATACGATGCACCTCCTCACACTCTAATCTAACATTTAATACACCCACTGTTAAATAAAAAATACCATTCCTGAAATTATTGACACACCAATACCAGTAACTACATACGCACTCACTGATTTCTAGGTCTACACAAACATCCACTCATTCACACATACAATCACTCATACATACAGTCACTCATTAATAGAACACTATCATATCCACTCATACACCTATACAGACACTCCAACGCTGACACTCATCCACAGAGTTATTCTCACACCTAGTCAGTCATGCAAAGAATCAATCACACTCCCATTTTCTCATCTATACATTTATACACACAAAACCTTAATTATTCAAAAATAGACTAACACATACTTTCTCTCTTTTACAATCACTGATACAAGTACACATTGATCCATACAGCCACTCACGCAATCACTGGCTCTCATGTATAGTCATTTATATATGCCAACTCTCACATGCACTGTGTTTTACATATGTACTTACTTGGACATGTAGCAGTGAGATATCCATTCACTCACCAACACAGTCATGCACACAGTCAACCACCCATACAGCTGTTTCCACATGCACTCTTGAACCCATACAGCTAGTGAATCAACTGGTCACACATCTATGCACAGAGTCACACACCTACCAGCCACACACACACACACTCAGCCTCACACACAAATACTTGGGCAACCAATCAATAAACCATATAGCGACTCATATAGCTATTGATCAACACATGCAGCAGCTTACACAACAACAGACATACTGATGCACACATTCAGACAGTTTAGTCACTAACCCATGCATTCAGTAAGACACATTTAATCACTCACTTATACAGTCAGTCATGCACCAACTAAATCCTTCATCTAGACACTTATACACCCACTCATTCTTGAATATGTAAAACATTTTTAAACTTTACAGAAACACAGTCACTGGATGATGTCATCAGTGATGTCATCAGTGATGCCATTTGAGATGTCATCAGTGATGTCATCAGTGATGTCATTCGAGATGTCATCAGTAATGTCATCAGTGATGTCACTAACCATGTCATGAATGATGTAATATGTGACATCATCAGCAGTGCAGTGCGGGCGCGCGAGTTATAGTGAGTCCAACTAACTATAACGTGAGAATTTCAATGGTTTTATGTCAGTAAAATTTCCAGGTAACTATAACTGGTGTGAAACCTATTTTTTTCAGTGAATTTAACAGTTTTTTTTATGCTAATTCCTAACTATAACTGTTCTAAAACCTATGGTTTTTTCAGTGAATATATATATATATATATATATACACACACACACCCTAACACAGTGTAGTATAGTCAGCATTTCTTTTGTTTCGCTAAAAAGCATGGTGCCATTTGAGAAATCATCATGGAACTTGCCCTAGAAAAGTTCCACCACCTCAGCAGATTTATGCAAAGTTTCGTAGTGATCTATCAAGCGCAGGCATAGAATAGTAGGTGAGTCCCAAAACAATGTAGTACGTCAACATGGTATAAAAAGAGCACAGGAGCTCACCATTATGCCCACCCAGATTCCCCTTACAATTATGGGCTTATATGGATTGATTGCAATTGTATCCCCCTATCTAGAGCCATTGGGATTTACACATAAATACACATGAGGAATGTGCCTCGGGTTTTGGTTGCCACCATATTCCGCTATCTAGAGCCATTAGGATTTATATACATATTTATATATATTTTTCAACAATGTGACTGCATTCACCAGAGCAGCACAACAGCGGGTGCAGGCATTCAGCTCATCCAAGGGCCAGGAACATCAATTTGTCATCAAGAAAAAGCCGCACTCACGAACTTGGATTTCTTTCAAGATTTATTTAAACAGAGCCCAGTCTGCACACCGACGCGTTTCAGCCTTACGGCCTTGGTCACGGTGATTCCAGTCAACTGGGCACAGACTCCAAAATTCTTTAGTGCAGATTTTTATTTGATGTATTCACACATGCCCGAACTGCTGAACAGAATTACACCAAATTTGGCAAAAAGATTGCTCTTGGTCGAGACATCACTATTTTTTGTTAAATGGTGTGAATGCATTCAGTAGTTAATGAGAAATTTAAAGATTTCTGAGATATACAACTGTGGCAATGGAGGATCCGCAAACCCTCCCGATATCATGCCTGAGATCTAATTGGCTGTCAACACTACAAACCAGGAAATGTTAGCAGCCATCTTCTGACGCGGGTGAACCGAGCCACAAGAAAAATGAAAAGGGGGCAGGGTATTAAACACCATGACCCCCCTAGGCCTGTTTATGGGGGTGCCACAGGGAGCAATGCCGTCTCCAGAAACCATAGAGATAGTCAGACAACCAATCAATCACCCATATAGCCATTCACTAACCCACTAACAGACTCATACACCTACTTAGACATCAACTGACAGACAGATACAAACATTCACACAACCAGCCACTCACACACACATTAACTGAGACACCAAATCACCCACTTATACAATCAGTCACGCACCCACTCAGTCATCCATACAGTCACTCATATACCCACTGTTTGACCAATGCACCTTGGTATATATATATGTTTAACACTCATAAACTTTTTAAAGACACTCAGTCGCTGGATGATCATTTTGAGATGTCATCAGTGATGTCACTGACCATGTAATGAGTGATGCAATATGTGAGGCCATAAGCAGTGCATTGCGAGGGTGCGAGTTATAGTTAACTCAGCTAACTATAATTGCTGAATTTTGTATGAAAAAAATCTGACCCTAACTGTAATGTCCCGGTAACCTTTGCTTTTTTTTGCGAATTTCTATGGTTTAAAAAAAATTCTATTTGCTAACTATAACGTCCTTGTAACCTTTGGTTACTTCAGTGAAAAAGAAATACACATATATGTATATATAAATGTATACACATACATGAGGCACATGTCTCGGGTATTTTTAGTCATCATACCACAGAACTAGTGATTTGGGTATCTTTCTTCCGAAGCGTCAGGTTCATCTCTCTGGAGGAGCGTAGGCAGACGCGCTAACTCCCGCATGTTGCAGCAATCTGATTGATATACAGCGTGTTCGCGTTTTCACCGGCATAGATCCTCCAAAGAGAAGGCATGACACCACAGTTTTAAGGCATCCTGATTAAATCTTGAACTCGATTGAGGAGGGACGCACATCTGGGCATACCCTGACAACTTAGGGTGAACAAAGCAAACACAAGCGGCCCTAAGTTGGCAGGGTATGTCCAGACGCTGGTCCCTTGCTCACCTGCCATTGGATTTAAGCTAGCCTGGCTGATGAGGGGTGTTACCCTGCAACCGGTCCCATGATGCTTGTTTCCGTTCCAGGGAAGACCTGGCGTGGCGGTTCGGGCTGGACTGTTCCCATGAGGCTCAGGTTCAAGACTGATTTGCAAGTGGCTGGGCCTGAACTGGGGTGGCAAAGTGAGCTAAAGAAAGATGATGGATTCAACCTAGATCTGTGACTGGCGGTGAGCGCCTGAAAAGTTTCAGCGCTCTGTCCATCATCTCTTTGGGTTTGCTTTGTTCATCCTAAGTTGGCAGCCTATGCCCAGACGTAGGTCCCTTGCTTACTTGGTACTGGATACAAGCTAGCCTGGCTGATAAGGGGAGTTACCCCGAAACCGGTCCCAGGATGCTTGCTTCTGGTTCAGGGAAGACCTGGCTTGGCAGTTCGGGCTGGACTGTTCCCATGAGGCACAGGTTGAAGATTGATTTGCATATGGCTGGGCCTGACCTGGGTTGGTAAAGTGAGCTAAAGAAAGATGATGGATTTAACTGAGATCTGTGACTGGGGGTGAGTGTCTGAAAGGTTTCAGCGCTCAGTCCATCATCTTATTGTTTTTGCTTTGTTTGCCCAAAGTTGACAGGGTATGCCCAGAAGTGGGTCCCTTGCACACTTTGCCACTGGATTGAAGCTAGCCTGGCTGATGAGGGGGGTTACCCCAAAACCTGTCCTATGATGCTTGTTTTGGGTCCAAGGATAACCGGGCTTGGCAGTTCAGGCTGGACTGTTGCCATGAGGCACAGGTTCAACACTGATTTGCATATGGCTGGGTCTGAACTTGGGTAGCGAAGTGAGCTAAAGAAAGATGATGGATTCAACCCAGATCTCTTTGTGTTTGCTTTGTTCATCCTAAGTTGGCAGCCTACGCCCAGACGTGGGTCCCTTGCTCACTTTACCACTGGATTCAAGCTATCCTGGCTGATAAGGGGTTATCCCGAAACCCGGTCCCAGGATGCTTGTTTCCGGTCCAGGTAAAACCTTCCTTGGCAGTTTAGGCTGGACTGTTCCCATGAGGCACAGGTTCAAGACTGATTTGCATATGACTGGGTCTGAACTGGGGTGGCGAAGTGAGCTCAAGAAAGATGATGGATTCAACCCAGATCTGTGACTGGGAGTGAGTGTCTGAAAAGTTTCAGCGCTCCGTCCATCATCTCATTGTGTTTGCTTTGTTCACAAAAGTTGCCAGGTCCACAGAAAACTAAACATGTAAAATGTCTGCCAAATTTCAGATGGATTCATCAATTGATGCCATATTTATTAGCAAATGGACCCTTTAAAAACACCCCTTTTAAATGTGTCCATCTCCCAATTTACAAATACCAAGAATTTCTTTTTTTTTACTATGCTGCACAGGATCGGCAAATAACATTGGCAAAGTATTTAGGTCAACGAGGGGATCCACTGCAAATGCCTGATTAAAACCGGAACTTAAACAATCAGGCATACAGGCATTAAACAGTGCTTGCGAATAGCTGTTTAAACTACATTCTCAAATATAGTTTGATATAATATGTCAATGCTCATGAAAATATGTGAATGCTCATGAAGTTGGAGGTATTGTTAGTGATTTTATAATTTAATAATTAACGATTGTGATGTTTCATATTGCATAAATTCATTTTTTTCAATGTTTAAATAGACATGTCTAATAAAATTATTAATAATTATGTCAGTTTATATTTCTCGGGAAGGGTCCCTGTGAAACCTATGTCATAGTTGTCCTCAGGCATCACGATGATGCCCAGGAAAGGGGAGGGCCTACAGCCCACATTTTCAGGAACAGAAGACATAGCAGTACATCATTTCCCCTGGGTAAACATAATTCTGGTGGCCTCTTCTGGCATGCCCATGAAAGTACAACTGCCTAATATACATATAGGCTCATGCTTCTCTTTTACCTCCTGAATTGACACAGTATAGTTCCACTTCACAATTCAATGCATTTAGGCTAAAAAAATATTGTCTATTGACTGGGCTACTATTCTTAAGTAACAAGAGCCTATTTAAAATGCCATAAAAATATACTTTCTGACTGCTACAGTATATTCTCTAAGTTTCGTCTAGTGGGCTGATGCATTGGAGTGATGTGGTACTTTGTTAGAAACTATATAAGTATGTATAGTTTGCAACCTACTAAGGTGGTATTCTCAAATATATTAATTGTATTCTCACAAAAGACACATCATTGATGGGGTTTATTTGAGCGAGAATATAGCTACCTTAATATGTTTTCTGCAATAGGATTCCTTACACTAATGTCTGTATTTTGTTTATATATTTATTTGAAAAGTTTTATAGAGCGCGAAGATGACCTGAACAGGGTATCAGAGAGCTGTACACGTAACCAAACCATGAAAGAAGTTGAGCAGAAATAGGTTGATCAACATGAATATAACATAGATATATGGAAACAAAGCAAAGTAAAACATGGCTAAGAGGTAGATTCGAGCTGTAAGGCAGAAGCTAAAAATTTGTTTGGTAATTTCACGTCTATAGTTGAAATGGAAATTGAAAAACATTTATTCAGCGCTTAGCTACACGAGGGCCTCCCAGTGCTGACAGAGGCACAACAATAGACACCACAACCGCATTAAGAGAAAAGCCAAGCCAAGTTTTAAGAAGTTTATGGAAGGCAAGATGATTAAATTAACTGCGTATGTGAAGTGGAAGGCAGCTTTTCAAGAACAGCCCTATTAGTTCTTTTTTGAATGAGGCGATAGAGGGGTTAGTTTTGATTTCCGAGGGAAGAGCGCTCCATATTCTTAGAGCGAGGACAGAGAAGGCACGGTTGTACGTTTTCTACTTGAATTTATGCGGTTTCAGTAAAAGAGTGTTTGAGCTTCTTAGTGTCCTGTTCAGGTAAATTGGAGTATTATAATGGAGTGCTTTGTGCATCAGGCAGGCTATCTTGAACTGGATCCGTGCTTCAATAGTGAGCTAATTAAGTTGGGTTAAATCTGGTGTGATGTGATCTTGTTTTCATGATCCCATGATGAGTCTGGTCGCTGAGTTCAGCGTAGCTCTCAGGGGGACCTGTTGGGCTTTAGGTAGCCCCGCCAGGGTTGTAATTCCATAGTCCAGGTGGGAGATGACAAGGGCTGGACTGCTAACTGCATGTCATCCATCGGTAAGAAAGGTTTGAGTTTTCTTAATGCGTTAAGTTGGTGATTGGCTCCTCTGGTGGTTGCACTGATGTTGTTTTGCATATTCAGGTTTTGTCCAGAGTTATTTCTAATGATTTAGCGTAGTCCACAACTTAAGGAGTGCAATTGAGCGCCATAAGTAGCTTGAGCCAGTTTTGAATGAGGGCCGAATGATTTTGGGGAACAATCAGGAGGAAATCCGCCTTGAGTGTGTTTGGCATAAGGTGAGTGTGAGTTAGCCAATGTTGGGTTTTTAGCAGAGCAGCGTGAAGAATTTTGATGTCATTAGGTGATGAGATCTTTAGGTATAATTGAGTGTCATCGGCATTCATGTGGCAATGGATGTTTGCTCAGTTCAGAATTTTGGTGAGGAGTTCAATGAGTAGGTTGAAAAGGGTGGAGAGTGTTTTATTTTGATTCTTTGCTTTCTGATGTGAAGGAATGAGGCAAACCAAGGTAAAACTGGGCCAGATAGCCCCATCATTTTTTCTAGGAGATGAAGTAGGTTATCATGTTTGACTGTGTCGAATGCCGATGAGAGATCAAGTAGTATGAGAAGTCAGAGTTAGTTCTAGTCAAGTAATCTCAAAGCGTCATCGACGATGTGTATTTGGACAGTTTCGGTACTGTGTCCGGATCTGCAACCCGATTGGAATTGGTCCAGGAGTTGAAACTGTTCTATGTGATTGCAGAGTTGTTTGTGAACCCATTTCCCAAGCAGCTCTGTTGGTTAAGGTCATGCTATTAGATATTTGTGGATCAGATAATGCTGCAATAGGTTTCTTTTGTAATGGGGTGACTTGTCCTATTTTGAGGTGTCAGGGATCAGGCCCTGTATGCGAGATTTGTGGACGATATGAGACCAGAGTGGGAGCACAGAGGATCTAAGCTCTTTGAAGTATTATATATGGCAGTGTTTGCAATGGCAAATGTTAGACTTCACACACTATGTTTGTATAGAATCGGTAATGCTGGTTGTTTTTGTACTAATACAGTGCAACCCTTTCAAACATTTGGGACGGCTAGGGCAGTTGTAAGTCATTTATATATAGTGACTTATACATAGTGACACTTGAAAAGATGCAACTGTTTTAATGTAAGCAAGGAAAATGGAACCCATGACCTCCAGTTGGGTATTAAAATAAAGCCATAGTGAAGGAGTTAGCGGGTCCCTTATACTCTGGCTCCCACTTCTGCTGCCCCTGAAAGATATCCCTCTCCTTGTGATTAGCAATGAAACGCAAGTCAGAAAACAATTGTAGCAGTGAATAGAAATATTAAGGTTCTAACATTTTTGAACATAGACACAAATTACAAACTACGGAAGTAAATAAGGCAGAAAGTGCTGAATTACTGCTGTACACATTGGCACAGATTTACAAACACTCTGCGTCGGGTTTGCATTACTTTCTTAATAGAAACCTGACGCAGAGTGTACTGGTGATATTTGCATTCCATTGTAACCAAAACTAACGCATAGTGGTTTAGTGCACTACCTTGCATTACACACATGGGAGTTGAAGCAAATCCCTATCTTCAAAGAATTGTCTCCTAGAGGCATGGGTAACTAGAAATACTTTCATGTTGTCTCATTTCTTCCTCTTTGCATCTGTGCTGCATACTACAGCACACATAAAAATTAGGAAACACATTTAGGCATAGCTTTTATTTTACTGGAAGGGAGCACTTCCTCTACAAAGACTATGCTTACCACAAAGTAGACACCCTTGGACTATTGCACATGGCAGCCAAAAGTGCAACAGTGCAGGGAGAGAGCAAAACAGTGCCACATCCTAGTAGATATGATGCTGTGCTGCTGTTTCCCGTTCACGAGATGCAGTGCAGAAACTTTACTTTCTCAGCTAGGTTTCATGATTTTTTTTTGTGTAAATCTGGACCACGATTACTGTTATTATTGTGGCATATTTCCCCCAGCAGCAAAAATGTCCTGGGAACCTATTTGAGAATTACTATGAGATATGCAGCATTACAGGGCTAGCTTTCAGTATCAACACCGCATCTTCCTGTCATACCTGAGAGGGTTTCGAAATGGTGCACGATGGGAAAAATGTCTGGTATCCTGACTGCTGCACAGTTATTGCCCAGATCTTAATCTGGGCAATACCTGAGAGACAGATCCCACTAAACCATGATTCAATATTTCAGTTTTCTCTAGCGGAGGAAAAATGTGTTTACATTCGTAAAACTACAATCTTCTTTTCTCATTATTTCAGCCCCAGGAAATGAACTAAGGTGGTCAACTCTGGCCTTTACAAGGTAGCACTTTTAAGGTAGAGCAGGAATGTGCTCTGACTGTGACCCATGCAGGAGAAGGGAGGGGTACAGTTGACATACTTGCAGGGCCGAACAGGCCTTTTACTCCACTAGGCATTTCCTCGTTGGGCTGGGTCCCTTGGAGGCCAGTTTTGAAAGCTCAGGGCACCTCCAGGTGCCTCTGTCACTTTTCCTTTCAAGTAAACAAAAAAGTTATGACAGGAATGCTTCAATTAGTCTCAGCAACTGGTAATTACTTGGGGTCGCATCCGAGTCCATCGGTATTTTGGATGCCACGCCACCTCAATTTGGACCCAGCAATCTGCAAATCAGCCTTGACCCTGCTCCAGCAGGAACAGTCCAGCCTAAACTAGCAGGCCAGGCAGGGCCGGACTGGCCGTTGCGGGCACCGGGCAAACCCCCGGTGCGCCGCACGGGTGGGGGCCGGTTTTGGGCCCCTGGGGGCCGTTTTTGGTACAGGGCCGATTTTGCAGCTATAACAAAAACGGCAGAAAACCGAACCCGGCAAAGAGCTCGGCGGCACCTCCAACCCCCCGAGTGGGAAGAGGTGGGGCCGGCCGAGCACTTTGCCAGGGCCAGTTGTAGTTCCCAGTCTGGCCCTGAGGCCAGGTCATCCCTGAAGTGGAACAAAGGCAACCCAAGACTGCCTTCACTCTGATTCGATCTCGTTAGTCGGATGCAGCTAGGTTGCAGTGGCACAATGAATATGAGACTCACGTCTGGAGCATCACACTGAAGAATATATAAAGGGATATAGATAGATATCAAGAGAGATAGAAAGAGAGGAATAGAGGGGAAAAGTACAGAGAAAACAATCAGAGAAGAAGAGAGATGGAAAAGAAGAGAAAAAAAACGGAGGGATGAAAGAGAAAGACTACGCAAGGAGATAAATAGAGGGTTGCTGGTTTGTGCATTTATGCCAGGGCTGCTTTTGGTATCCCAGTCCAACCCTGCTTACTTGCCTCAGGAGGCTTAAAATGATCCACCCTTGCGGCTTGTGAGAGCGAATGAATAGCAAGCAAATGCCCACTGCTTGACTATAATTTGTAGGGACTGCATATTTGACAATTAACCTCAGAGTGAGAAATGACTGCCACACTGTGAAAGGATACTGTGAAGTTCCACACTGTGAAGTGGTGTAGCATTACACTCCAGAACCCCTGTGGTGCAAGGGGTCCCCGAGCTCCAGGGGCCCCCCTCAGCACAGTACCCTGGCCTGAGAGCTCCTGGCTGAGTCCGGTGGAGAACCCCTCCGTGTACTTTGTAGGAAGGTCCCGCAAGTTGTGTTACTCCACTGATTCCTCATCAGCTATATCTCATGCCTCTAAATCCCCCACGCCCAATGCAGCGGTCATTTGGCTGCATACTTTGCAATTAACAAGCATTGGAAAAATCAAACTTCAACACACTCTATTCTCTCTGTTCAGAGAAATCTCAGTGACATACCTGATATTCTGCAAGAGAGACTGACATCCTCGTTCTTTCTTACTGACTGGGAATGCAGATTAATAATAAAACGAGGCGCTAACCTCAAAGGTTCAGTGGAGTCTGTCATCTTGTCATAGCATCTGAAACTGAAACACAGATCAACAAATCATTAACAACGTCTGCTTTTTTTATTCTACCATTTACGTGGAATTTTAAGCAAGCTGTTAAAACAAAAATAGCCATTTTAACAAGCATCTTTATCAAAATTATGTGATTACATTCTCCAAGTGCACAAATATCAAACGATGTCTAGAAAAGGTCAAAAATAATTAGTATTGACTGATTATGTAACACGCAAGATACAATTTCTCTCTGTGCAGATGTGCTAAATAAAAAAGAGTAGCAATGTAGAAAATGCCAAACAATCTAATTCCAGAGTAAGTATTGATGCAAATTTTGGTCCATAACCTAATGACGATTTTAATTACATCCAAGGATCTGTTATATAACCTACCACTCAATATTTTTAGATAGTTAAAAGAATTTATTGTACTTTACTTTTTAAAAAAAACAACTCATTAAACTAAAAGGAATAAGCCAAATATCACAAAAACAACAACATAGAAATAAAAAATATGCAATTTCAAATTAGCATGCAGGCCATAATTCCTTTGTTTTTCTGTAATAATCTTTAACACAGTGTCTATAACCTTCATGACATAATCTATAGTTTAGTTTGACCCTCCCGGAAAAAAAACCTTAACTCGAGCATCCACCGTCCTACATTAGAGCTTTAGCTACATTAACAAATGAGGTGATCTATTAATCTCGAACTATATACACATGCTCACAATTTACAACTAGCATTGGCAAGACCAATAGGTCGTTATTTTGAGACATGTTAACCTATTGGCTTTGCCAGTGTTTTCGCTATGTACAGCATCCCAGTGATGTGGAGCATGGCTAAAACATAGAAAAATAGCCTATAACGCGACAAGCTGCGCCATTTTGTAGGCATCCGCACCAAGCATGCATACGATGACAAAATGAGGCAAGTGCTATTTTTTTCTTCTTGTTTGATGATCTGAGTCTGGGGAGAAGTGCAAGTATGAAAAAGAAACATGGATGACTAACATATGTTGATGAGTGCATCACAGAGAAGGGGCGGGGAGCAGCACATGGACAGAGAAAAAGCAATGCATGTGTGGAGGAGAAGGGAAGCACACAAGGGAGATAGCTGGAAAACACAAACTCTAATTTAGTGCTTAAACAAAAAGAAAAAAGTAGCACTTGAAAGGTGAGCAGTGGAAGGACACAAGTAATGCATTCAACGCTTCAGGTGAGGAACAAATGCACAAACAGGAAGTAAGGCAACATGAGCTAACACATAAGGAAGCAAATGAGAGTGGCAATGTAGTCAAACAATGGTAAGCAACCGGCAGGCTCTAAGTCTACTGTAAGCTAACAACAGGTCTTGCAACATACAGTGCTGAGATGCTTCCGGGTAGCCATGCGCTCTATAAATGCCCTTCCATTCCATTCCATTCACTATTTAGTAGGTAAGACCTTAACAGTAGTTTGTCATTAAAAAAGAGCGTTCTACTGTGGTTGTTGGTTTTTCCAAGCATTGCCCAGTTTTTAATTTACTACAGGCATATAAGATGAAATTACTAATAAACAAACACACAGTGCTGTCTATGTCAGTTCTCTACATTGTTTATTTAGTACATATGAAGATTTTAGGTCAAGCCTGGGCAGCGTATGCGCTGCTCTGCGAGCCATGCTGTAGTTGAGTATGTACTTGAAGCTCCACCCACTCTCCGCCCATATTTGTCATTGGCTTGTGTCATTGTCCTTCGTAAATGTTGGCTTCTGATTGGGGATTAGGCTTGTTAGTTCCTCCTTAGTACCATACTAAATCCTAAACGGGATGATTATACCCTAAGTGGTTATGGCCCTTCTCTTGTGACGGTCAGTGTTCAATTTTTCTTTATTTATTTGATTATGGTGCTCAGGGAAGGTGTAATCATCCACCACCCCACTCAACAGACCCCTAATGGATCCTATGTAAAAAACGACCAAGCCCTAGCACACATGAATAGAATTCCTAATACACATTTTACAGTGCACAAAATATTATAAGAAACACAGCAATATTAGTTGATGTTGCTTGTTTAATGTTCATTCCAGTAGCTCACGCGTTTTGTCGCTCTGGGTATGTCACCCGCGACTTCCTCAGGGCTGTGTCACTGTACTGTAGGTAAGGTAACCTTCCTGCCAGTTATAATTCTGTCCTGGCTAAATGTGGCCTGGGAAAATAGATAAAGGGCAAAATCTCCCTCGTTGTGCATGGAATTATTTGTATCTGACACACACAAAGTTTTGGTGTCGTGTCAGTATTATATATAGCAAAGTGCTGTGTTTAGCAGCACGTGAACAGAGATGAATCGCACCTCGTCTTATCCCGTCTTATCCCGGTCTGTCCTGGCTTCACGTCTGGCTGTATAGTTTGACGAAACATGTGTTGGCGGGAACATTAAACAAGCAACATCATATTGCTTTGTTTGTTATATTATTTTGTGCACTATAAAATGTGTATTAGGAATTTGTCTATTTATGTGTGCTAGGGCTTGGTAGTTCCTCCATTAGTAAACTCCCATGAGGACTGGCCCTTTTACTTCAGTTGGTACACGGTACGTCTTCTTTAGTCTGAAAGCACTATTTTCTTTAATGAGTTTCTCTTACTGCAGGAGGGTCTCTTATGCACAGTTGTGACCACTGGCTTGTTTATTTAACTCATAGCAAAGGGGAGCTCTTTGGGCCATGGAAGACAGAAGGTGGCAACTCAGCGATGTCTTCAAGCATTTGGAATGCAACAGGTCTTGCATTTGCAAGAGTTTAAGCTATTGGCATTGTAAATGACAATGCCTTTTATTTATGTTTTAAAACCAAAACATAAATACAAGGCATTGTCATTTACAATGCCAATAGCTCAAAATTGCACAAATGCAAGACCTATTGCAATGCAGAGGCTTGTTTTACGTGTGGGCTAGGGAAAGCGTTATCTCTCTCTTTTTCCAGAGATCTTGTGAAGAATACACAGAGGGACTTTGGGTCCGCCTGCTTCAACCATTGTTTCATTGGAGAAAGTCATTAACATTCTGGACCAACCCACATGCAGCGTTCATAGAGAGGTGAAATGGGTCTTCTCACTTCAACCATCGTTCTGTTGAAAGTGTCAGCTGAATTTTAGATCAACCCAAAGGACAACTATTAGGAGCCTGGCCTGTCAGTCATTGTGACATCTGCTTATATATTTGGGCAGCAGCTGTGTCACATTCCCTACGGTGGTCATCTATGTTTTCATTCTTTGGTGTGGGAAGCCACCTCTTGTGTAGTAAGTCTTTATTTATTTTTATTTTATTTATTTATTCAAAGTTTTATATAGCGCGAACAAGATCCTTACAGATATCAGAGCGCTTCACAGAACAGGGGTAGGGGCAACAGGAATGAACAAGATAATGGGGGCAGCATAGTAATCACTAACATAGTAAGATAACAATCATGTACAGAAGCCATCTACACATGATGTGTAGATGGCTTATACCAATTTCTTAGGATAGAGAAAGCACTGGGTGGGGGCATCGGGAGGGTGAGTCAATACACCAAAGTGTAACATATATTGGTCGGTAGTAAGAGAGTAGCGTAGTAGTGACACCATATGGTAGGAGTATAGTGCCAAAGAACAAGGTGATCAGTGATACAGAGCGATGCAGAGTCTCAGGTTCAGTATCTATAAAGTTCAGGAGATCTTGGACAGAAGGATTGTTTTCACCTCTTTCTTGAAGAGTGCAGTGGAGGAGATAAGCCTGGTTTCCGGAGGGAGCGCATTCCAGATCCTGGGTGCCATTCCTGAGAAGGAGCACTTGTATGTTTTCTCTTTCCGGAATCTACGAGGTTTCAGGAGTAGATTTTTTGTGCTATGATTGGATCTCGACCCTCCTGATATAGACAACTTTTGCGCGAGGTAGTTGGGTGCCTTGTGGTGCACGGCCGAGTGTGTCATTACTGCAATTTTTAGCTGTATTCTGGCTTCAAAAGGCAGCCATTTTAGAGATTTTAAGTCTGGGGATATATGCGAGTGTTTTCTTGAGCCAGTAATGAGTCTCGCGGCAGCGTTCAGGGAGGCTCTTAGGGGTGCTGTTGTGGATAGCGGGAGTCCGCTGAGGGCTACAATTCCGTAGTCTATGCGAGGGATGACTAAAGCTTGTACAGCAGTTTGGAAGTCTTTGGCAAGGAGGAAGGGTTTAAGTTTCCTCAGTGTGTTGATTTGGAAATTAGCCCCTTTTGTGGCTTTGCTAACGTGCTGTTGCATGTTGAGCTTGGCGTCGACTGTGATGCCTAGTGATTTCGCTGAGTCCACGATGGTTGGTTGGACATTGAGTGCTGTTAGGTTATTGAGCCAAGTTTGGGTGGTGGAAGTTTTCGCCGGGGGTGAGATGAGTAGGAACTCAGTTTTCAGCGCATTTAGTTTGAGGTGATTATCGGCCAACCAAGATTGAGTGTTGCTAAGTGTGGAATTCAGAAGTTTGATATCTTCCGGGGATTGTAGCTTTAGGTAAAGTTGTGTGTCATCGGCGTACATATGGAATTGAACATTGGATGCTTGGAGCAAGGTGGCGAGCGGTTCCATGACGAGGTTGAACAGTGTGGGGGAGAGGGAAGATCCTTGTGGAACACCTAGATCTGCAGGCACTGGTTTAGATAGCACATTGTCGATCTTGAACTTCTGCGACCGGTTATGAAGGAAGGAAGAGAACCATTTGAGAACAGTTCCCGATAGACCCATTCTAGTACTTAGCAGCTCCAATAAGTTCTCATGTTTGACCGTGTCAAATGCTGAAGATAGGTCAAGAAGGATGAGGAGGCAGGACTCATTGCGGTCAAGGATTTGGAGGGCGTCATCAATTATGTGTGTCATAGCTGTTTCCGTGCTATGTTTCGCTCGGAAGCCTGATTGGTGAGGGTTGAGGAGGTCAAATTGGTCAATGTGTTTTGTTAGTTGGACACAGACACATTTCTCCAGCAGTTTGGCCAGGGTGGGGATATTGGTGATAGGCCGGTAATTGTTCAGGTCAGACGGGTCAGCTGTGGGTTTCTTGAGTATAGGTGTGACTTGCCCCACCTTGAGGAAGTCTGGGATGAGACCTTGTTGAAGGGAGCTGTTGATGATTTTGGTCCAGAGAGGGAGGAGCAAGGGGATGAAGTCTTTTACTGCATTAGCAGGTAGGGGGTCTGTGAGGTGATTAGAGGGCTTCAAGGTGCAGAGTAGTTTGTGTATTGCTTCTTCCGAGTAGGTGTCGAAGTGCAGCCATGATGCCTTGTTTTTAGGTTGAATGTTAGACATTCTGGTGTGGTTGGGGAATCGGCTTAAGTCCATGACGAGGTCATTTCTTATGTTATCGGTCTTTAGCTTAAAGAAAGCAGAGAAGGCTTCACAGTGTGGGGTGTCGCTTGTTGCGTTGTTTGATTGTAAGGGTTGTGTCTTTGTTTGAGTCTTGATTAGTTCGAACAGTTTTCTTGGCCTGTTTTTTGCTTGGACCAACTGGCGGCTAAAGAAGTCCGACTTTGTGCGCTTTATTTTCCTAAAGTAGGCATTTCTCTTGATTTTTAGCTTTTTTAGATGCAGTGATGAGGGGTCAGATCTCCAGGTACGCTCTGCCATTCGCATAGTACGCCTGTCGTCATTGAGTCTGCCATCATACCAGGGGTTAGAAATTTTGTTGGAGACTCTCTTCAGTTGCAATGGAGCGACTTCATTGACTATTAATTTCATAGAGTCAAGGTAGTGGTCGGTCAGTGATTGAACATCCGAGACACCTGAAGGGGGAAGGAGGAGACTGCCGATGTGGGGAGGCAGGGTAGTGGGGTTAAGATTCTTCATGTCCCTTTTCCAGGTTTTGCATTTGGTGGGTTGAACCGGGTTATGTTTAACTTTTTCGTTAATAAAGAAGGTGATAATGTGGTGATCTGACCAGTCGCAGGGTTGGATCGCCTCCAGTTGGGTAGAGTCCTCTTTGGCGATGATGAGATCGAGTATCGAGCCTTTGTCGTGTGTTGGTCTATCGCATATTTGGGTGAGGTCAAGCGCATTAAGGAAAGTTTTGAGACTATTCACCTCTGTGTCTTTCTGATCATTCCAGTGGAGGTTAAAGTCACCCAGGTAGACTTGGGTGATCTGCCGACCGGCATTGGATGTGATCGTGTCCATGAGTTGTTGGGTGAATATGAGATTGTCACCAGGCGGGTGATAGATGAGATGTAAAGCACAAACTTGTTTGCCCTCGCTGGTGATATCGAGGCAGAGGAGTTCACAGGAGGTAAGGGAGGGGGAGGTGGCTTTAGTAACGGAGAGGTTGCTCCTAAAAATGCATGCAATTCCCCCGCCCGTCTTGACAGGCCTGTCCAGTCTAATGATGTGATAATTGGGGGGGACTAATATGTCCATTATCGGGATAGAGGCTTCAGTAAGCCACGTTTCAGTCAGAAAGGCTAGGTCCAGATCCATTGCTGAGACGAGATCAGCGATGTCGGAGGAGTGTCTCTGGGCCGATCTGCAGTTGAGTAGGATGCATTTGAGTTTGGGAGTGAGAAGGGTAGTCGAGCCTTCTAGAGAGAGGGGGACTTTTCTGAGGTTGTTAGGGATGGAACCTCTGTTGCTATGGGTTGGGAGCTTCAGAGGATTTGAGCGAATTGTGGGTATGGGGATGTGTGTGTTGGATATGTGTTTTACCGGACCTGGGGCATAAGAGCGTAGGAGAGAGCATAGGTCGCTGTCCGACAGTGAGTTGAGGACACGGCGGGGGCGGTGGGAGTTATTGCGAACGGGGATAGTCGGCCATCTCGGGGATCGTTGGAGGCGAGGGTATGTAGGGAGGGTGCGTCGTTTGTAGGGTAGTGGGATGGTGGGAGGTAGACTGGGCTGTGAGAGGAGAAGGTCTTTGATATTGTGGACATCTTTTTTGACTTGTAGGAGATCCTCTTTGACTTGTTGGAGGGTAGATAAGGTCAGGTGGATTGGAGATGGCGTTGGTGGTGAGAGCCATTGGTGAATGGTTGAGTAGTGAGCTAGAGAGCGTGCAGGGTATCGAGGGGGGGATAAGCTAGCGTTGTTGGAAGGTTCTGCGGTGATAATGAGTGGGAAGGCATTCGAAGTGTGGGCGTATTTGTGGACGAGGGGTGTGGGTGTAGTAGGTGGAGGGTGGGAGACATAAGTAGTGTCGTCAGTGGGAGACGGTGTCGGTGAGTTGAAGAGAGAGTGAAGGCTGAAGACAATGGGGGTGGCAGGAAGGTAGTGGGTGCTGAGAGTGGGAGGGGAGAGAGGGGGGGATGCCAAGGTAACAGAGGCGGTATGTTCTGCGGGACTAGTTGCGAGGGTGGGGGTGTCGTGGGAGGGAGCTG
Source organism: Lissotriton helveticus (assembly GCF_964261635.1). Classification (NCBI taxonomy): domain Eukaryota; kingdom Metazoa; phylum Chordata; class Amphibia; order Caudata; family Salamandridae; genus Lissotriton; species Lissotriton helveticus. The sequence goes on from NC_136059.1 coordinate 306,098,562, forward strand.
GGGAGGGAGATGGATCTGCCTTGGGGGGGAAAGAAGGGGGGGGAGATAAACTCCGGACGGTGGCGTGTTCAGAAGCTTTAGTCAGGAAAAATACATTCAAATTCATGTACAGTATATATTTTAGGGTAACATGTATTTAACACATGCAGCAAGTGCATACAAGCGAAATACAGAGTGGCTGCTTTAAAGCCACTTCATGTTTCATAGTGCAGGCGGCATGCCTTTTGCACTTAGAATAGGAGATAGAGACCCCCTTCCAGGTGGGTGCAGTGAGTAAGTGCACTTGCCTGCAGGGGGATGACTGGGGGGGTTCGTAGAACCCACTTTTTCCTTTGCAGAAGGCTGCCTTAGTTGGAGCACTGAAAGTGTGCTACCTTTTTGTGGCACACGTTTAGTGCACCTCCCAAGGGCATGTATGCCTCTGCACCCATGTCCATAATACAGCACGGGTGCAGAGACAAAGTGATTCCTTCATTTTCATGGGGCAATGCCACCATGCAAATGAGGGAATGCCCTCTCATGATAGCACTGGCATTACAGGTGCACCAGTGCTATCAGTATTACAGAAGAGAATGCACAAGCGTCTGCGGCCCCATCGTTAATACCATATTAATGACACTTGATAAAGCACAAAAAAAGCACACCCAGAGGTATATCTCGGTGCTCAGCCAACACAGAACCTGAGACTAGAACAGCTGTGTTTTCAACATTTTTCTGAACATTGTCAGCCTAGCTGCGAAGATGAAGAGGCTGTTGGTTCCAGGCAGCAGCGGCAGTGAAGGTGAATGCTCGACCCCTGATTCTAACAGTGCAAACTCTGGGAACTGTTAGGAATCTCTTGTTACTAGATCTTAAAATACGGGAAGGTCGGTAGCAGTGCAGGTTATCCTTTATATAGCAAGAGGCATTACCCATCAAGTAATTGTGGGTGAGACAATAGATTTTAAACAAGATACGCTTTCGGACAGGAAGCCAGTGAAGATCTCTCAGAATAGGGCGAGAGCCTGGCGGGAGGTTACAAACCAGGCAGGCAGCCGTATTTTGCACCACCTGGAGTAGAGACAGTAGGGTGTCATTAACTGCCATAAACAGTGCATTGCTGTAATCCAAGTGGCTTATAACCAAGGTCTGAACCAGTGATGTCTAGCAGAAGAATGTAGCCAAGGGAAAACCTTCCTCAGAAGTCTCATCATCACAAAACCAGAGCCACAAGTAGCAACAATGTGATTGTTCATGAAAAGTTCTTGGTCCAGTTTTACACCCAGATTTTTTACAGCGTGCCGGGGCAAGGGAGCTGCCCCCAGCTCCGCAGGCCACCAGTCAGGAATCCAAAGGAACTGAACTTTTCTCAACAGTAAGATTTCAGTTTTTTCTCTGTTCAACTGGAGATGGTTGGTAGTCATCCAGGCCACAATTTCCCTCAGACAATCTTGATAGCCATGTTTTGCCTTATGAATGTCCTTCCGCAGCAAAATGATCTGCTGGGAATCCCCGCATGTGAAACTACATCAAAGCCACAGAATTGATCCATCAGGGCCAGGTGAGCCACATCGGTGTTAAGGAGAGTCAGCCTCAAAGATGGGCCAAGGGCACACAGAGCGGGTGCACACATCTGTTGCACCCCCAGGACACAATGCATAATATAGCTCCTGGTGCCTCAGTGAACAGATGTCAGCTTGAAAACTGCTCTCTGGCACTAGACAACAAAAATGTTCCCAACTTTACCAGTGGTGCACAGGGCAGAAGTGTAAGTGGTGAGTGTTGCGTGGGTGGCGAGAGGGCCCGATGGGTTGCAGGAGTAAAGAGGCACAGGATGGGTGGAGCAGATGATTTACAGGACAGCTTGAGGCTGGGAGTAAAGAGGAGACAAGGGATAGGGTGACACAGGAGACAAATGGCAGCACACAGAGAGCTCAGGGGAGAAACATAGACATGGAAGGAAAGTAGTCAGGTGCAGCAAGGAGGCAGCGGTCCAAGGGCGAAGCAGGGTCCATGACAGGGAGGCTGCCGGAGGAGTGGGGTACTTCCAACCAGGAGTAAAGAGACTAGATTATGCACATACCTGCATATCCCTGTCTCTCACAGTCACTTCAGAGGCTGTTTACACAGGAGGAGGCCCTGTGTACTTCAAAGTAGTTTTACAAGGCAGGTTGCACTGGAAGTTAACAGCTCTACAACCTGCTGGCCTCAGACTCGCCCGCCTTTTATTAGCCAAGCAGCCAGGCAAAGCCAGTAAATGAAAGATCAATCTTTTTTAGGTCGAGCTATAGAGCGAATGCACTGTTTGCAAGACCTGCTGTTATCAATAATCTGACTTTATCCCGTATACGAGTGACCACTTACTTACTATTGGTTCACTCCACTGTCCTTCTTCTTTGTTGCCTCCTGACTGGTTGGCTTTACCGATACATCACTTCCCTTCAAGGCTGAGGCGCACCCGTAAAGTAGTTCCCTTGCGCTTTGGTTTTTTAACTGTTGTGTGGAAGAACTCTTTTTTTTTTTTAAAGTTTACTTTCCGCCTTGCTGTCGCTCATCAGTGCTTGTTTTTGTAATGTGGTATTTTCTGCCCACCGTCAGTGCTTGTTTGTTTTTTATCGTCTCTCCATCGCTTTGTATTCCCTTCCCAGCCTCCTTTTCTTTCTGGACTTGCAAACTCTCTCCAGTTTTTCTCGTGCTCTCGTCATCTCTTTTATTCTTTCCCTCCTCCTTTCGTCCTACTCCCCAACACCATCTGCACTTTCTTCTGGAATGATCCACAAGCCTTGTGAAATGTCAGAAAATGTATGGTTTAGGCAATAGATTGGAATCTTAGCTCGGTGTCTCTTCCTATACAATCTAAAAATCCTACATGGGTATGCATGACCTTATTGAAAGTAAATTGTTTACTATATCAGGTAATGTCCTCAAGCACAAAACAGCATATAATGCAGTTGAACTACAATGTAGTATCAACTTTGTATTATACTATTTCTGCACACAAGCATACGTGTCGAAAGTACTTTAGCACAACAAATATTAGTGTTTTATGGCAAAAAGTCTTTTTTTAACAAAAGGTGATAGTACTCTTTTGTTGAACTCGTACCTGATTAAACTCACACACAATATTAGAAAATCCATTCATCTGACCGTACTTCAAATACAACTCTATAATGCTCATAATGTTATCCGAATGTTTCAGTATTTTATAATGGCACAAATGAGAATGCTCATCATGTCTCGCGTCATGGCACATTATTTTCTCCAAGTTCCACTTCGCACTTGTCAAAATTCTTAAATCGTAACTATCAGTTTTTGTGGTAAAAATGTACACAGAATAATGCCCACTTATTGATATTTGTATGGTGTGTTAACCTTTCTTATGTTAATTTGTAGTGTTCTAATGGTAGCAAGTATGCTTGTATGCGAAGAGACTGTTTAGGCTATTGTGTAGCAAGTAGTCTGTTTTTGCCCTCGTTACCACCACAGGCAGCTGGTTAGGTGTTTTGTTCCCTGTACTCGAGTGACACTCGCCTCTACTGTACCTGTGATCTTGGCACTTTCATGTTTTCCCATTCAGCAAATAACTGTTTTCTTGGAAAACTGCCATTTTATGTCCTCATTCACAAACTGTACCTATCAGATATGCTTATTAATTTTTTATTGGTTGACCTGCTACGCTGTGAGATGTAGTCCGCCACCCACTCCACCACCATTGTGTACAGTGATCTTCTGAGCCTAATTGTATTTTCACTTTACCACTTCATGTACTCCATGCTTGGTCTGCTATGTTTGGACAGCATAAAGTTTTTTTCAGGATCTGCTGAACACTACATTTCCTGCAGCCTACTAATGACCTGCACATGTTTTTGTTCCTTCACATTCGTTATTAATACTTCATGTGACTGCTTGCCTTATATTGAAATTTCAAGTTGTGAACTATTCATGCCATAATTTGTCATCATTTGAAAAAATTGTTTTTTGCAGCTCTTGGTCTTAAATGAATAAAATGTGCTGGTTGCAAACCAGCAGGCCAAATCTGTGTTTTCCCTGCTTCAGACATGCCAAGAGGAGATTTTTTCTTACAAAGGGGCCTTGTGACTTCTCAATCCTCAATGTATGCCCTCTCAAAGGGCATACATTGAGGAACCTGGGCAGCGCATGCGCTGTCTGCAAGGCATGCTGTATTCGAGTATGGAAAGCTCCGCCGACTTCCCACCCACATTGGCTAGTGTCATTGTCCTTTGTAAATGCTGGCTTCTGTTTCGTAAATTGGCTTGTTAGTCCCTCATTAATACCGCCTTGTCTTCATTTGTAACCTCCCATGAGGACTGTCCCTTTTACTTCTGTTGTTACATGGTATATTTTATTTAGTCTGTAAGCGCTATTTTCTTTAATCCGTTTCTCCTACTGCAGGTACGACATGCTTTCCTGCAACTTTCAGTGCGTCATACGGGCTTTCACTTTCCAAGAAGCCCGGGACAATGGCAGCACAGGTCTCGCATTTACAAGAGTTTGAGCTATTGGCATTGTAAATGCCAATGCTTTTTATTTATGTGGTAATTATCAAAACAGTTAAATAAAAAGCATTGTCATTTACAATGCAAATAGCTTAAACTGTCGAAAATGCAAGACCTATTGCATTTAATGCTTGTTTTTTTAAACGTCATTTTTGCAGGGACTTTTGTAAATATCGCAGGATTTTTACAAAAGTGCAGATTCTGCATGTCTTTTTGGCAAACCTAAAGTACTTTCATGCACCCAAACCACACCTTGCTGTACTTGTTGCACACATTTAATTAGATTACCTTAGTTCGGCTCCATCACGTAGTTAGTAGTACCACGAAGTGGCTTGCATCTGTTTTATCCCAGTTTTTTCATTGATTTGTAACAGAATATTTTTTCCTGTTTGCTTCCTTTCTCAATTACTACTCACTGCATATATCAAATAGACTATATCGGGCATGCAGCTTAAACGTTTTTACACACTTAGCCCATAATTTGTTATGCATGCTTTAAGTTTTGCTCAGAATTGCAAAATAAGTAACCAACCCAACTTCCCTAACCATTGCAGCTGCTGACCACTTAGTGTTACTTGAAATTATCTGGCTTTGTTGTTCAGTAAGGGCAGAAATTGGTCATCCTTTTTCTTAATAAATAACTTATCCTATCCCTTTTACGTCTCATTCTGTCCTAAACCTACCCAAATGGGCAGTAGATTACAGAAACATTGCGTACTGCAACAACACCGATTTTTACAAAGTGTTTTACTTTTCTAGTATGTTTTCCATTTCACCTCGCATAAGACTGTAGCCAGGTTTGACTCACCAAGGTGTGTTAGTGAGTTGCTATGCAGCAAGCATTTAGGCCAACTGAGGCTGCGTGAGCTTCACAGGACACCCTCAATAGTAAGTTTACTAGGGTAACAGCACATTCAACCAGGGGCGGTTGCATGGCTCGTGGGTGGCGAGTCGGGCACTGAGGGGTCGCGGGGGAAATAGTGGGAGGGTGTAGCAGGGGGTGTTGCAAGGGAGGGTGAATTAAAAATGAAAATAAAAGTACTTTTCCACCGGGTCCCCCATCTCTGCTACTGCTGTCCAGTCTCCGCTCAAGGAACAGGAAGCAGGCAGCCAGGCGTCCTCCCCTAAAACTATCATAATGCTGCAATTCAGCGTTGTGATTGGAATGAGCGCCAAGGAGGCAACCAGGCTCCCTCCCCTAAACCAATCACAATGCTGCAATTTATTGTTGTGATTGGTCTGAACATTGTGACACGCCGGTCAGCCAGGGGCTGGAGGGGTGGGCATGTTCTCCATGCAGGCTGTAATGCAGCCTGCATGGAGAAGGGGAAAGTGCGCATGATTGGTTTGGGCGGCCTGAGAGGCCCGACCAAACAGTCATTACCCACTTAGGAGTGGGCAAACCACTCTTCCCCTGCCCTGCCCTGCTCCGAGAGCAGAGCAGCCCTGCCTACCCGCCAAGCAGCAGGAAGCATACAATGATAATAACACAAAGTTATTATCATTTTATGTTTCTACCATGTACACCACGCACTGCTTAAAAGCAGTGGGGTGACGCTCCTCCGCCACAGCAGAGGAGCCGCCACTGCATTCAATGACTGTCCATATACTTTGGCACGAGGCACGTCGGGCAGGCTGTAGTCGGATGTTAAAAAGTTCATGACAGACAAATCTGCAGCTTGAAATGCAGTGAGTCTGTGGGGGACAGTCTAGGCAGGCCCCTAGTCAAGAGTATGCGATTGTGCTAAGGGTCTTGTGTTGGACGCCGAGCAAGATGGCTGCTGCTCGGTAGAGCTTCCGAGCAGCTATGACGACGGGACGGGGAAACTGCGTCTTTTACCTCACACCGCTGAATATTCAATGATGGCGGCTGTTAGTATGTAGGTGCCATACTGAATGGTGCTGGCCTCTCTTTTGCAAACTGTCTTTTCGGTGATATGAGTTCCCCATTTGGCATGCCTCTTGATGGCTGCCATCTTCTTTACCTGCAGTAATCCTGCTACGCCATTTTTTTAGATCCCGACTGACCTTTGTCTTCCTAAGAGGACTTATTTCTATAACTTATATCTATTTATCCAACAACTGCCTCCTGTACATTTGGATATTGACTGAAGCTATAATGAATATTTATTAGATCCTCTTACTGAAGAAATATACGAATGCCTAATTTTTAAATCTTCTATTCAGGGCAATTTGAGGTGGCTGCATTGATTATATGGGCTCACAGGACTTGCTTATGAGGAGTTTTCCTAATTTACTTTAATACTGTACCACCCAGGCCATAATCACACTGCTTACCCTCCCTCCATAATAGCATACCATACATGACTCTTTGTATGGGGAGGTCTCGCAAAGCGCAAAGCTGCAAAACCTCTCCATCTGCCCTCAAATCTGCGATTCATGTATGCCTTCGATGGACTCAGTCATTGGCTACTTTTGTCTCCATCCCAGAAAAACTCATGGGGGGTGTTTCGGATCATGGGAGGAAATGAATGGCCTCAACACACCTTTCTGGTGCCATTTCAAAACAGTCCTCTAAGTCCACATCTGTTAAATGGGCAAAAGAAATTTGGATTCCCCCCTTCAAGTCTCATCCTCTCTTGACTTTGGAGCTGTCAAGGGAAAAAATCAGAGCCCTGAAACCATTGATAGTAGACACTAAAGCCTCTTTGTAACGAATTCAGGAAAAGTCGCCCCTTGACCAGCGGATCATCTTGCTTGTACAATGGATAAGCAATGTGGAGGATTACACTCCTTATGTAACACAAATTGCTCACCTGAAGAGACTGACAGCGAGATTGATGAGTTGCGAACCCGACAAGCGGACAGGTGAGGTGTCAGAATATCTTTATTCGACTTATTCAAAGTCATACAAAGAAAAAAACGATAAAAACATTTCATACAATACTTTGTCTTAAGAGCAATAATATAAATATACAGTTTAAAGAGATATTATACACAGTTAAAAGTATTACGTTCGTAAAATGAACATACATAATAAAACATTTACTTTAAGGCGAAGTTTGGCAGACAGCTTTCACCCTTGAGGCGGCTACCAGGAAATTAGCTATGCAGAAAGTAATGCGGGGATTAGGCAATAATTGTAAAAAGAGCAGGGCCGGTCTCACTTGAGGGAAGCCGGCCTCTTTAAGGATAGGGAACAAATATTTTTTCCTCAGCTCTATGTACAACCCACAAAACATAACAAAATGCATTGTATCCTGCACAGAGAACTGGTCACAGCTACAGGGAGGGGCTAAATCCGGCTGCTGCCAAGTTTTAAAAGAACCTAAATGAAAATGTAACAAATTAAATCTAAACTTAATTAATACAAACCTGTGAAGGGGGATTGTAACGAAACTAAGGTAAGATGCAAGTGAAGAAGAGCTAACCAGAAGGCAATGTTCCCTTACTGATGGTTTCACCAATTCACGTTCCTCATGGCATGCTTCCTTCCTTTCCCTAAATGACTTTTTTATAAAGTCAATGTCTTGTACCTTAATTTTCTCTGGGGAGGAAAAAAGCTCCGGACGTCCCAGGTCTGTAAATGTTTTAGCTAAATAGGCAAGCCATGGGATCTTTTTAAATTTGTCCAGAGACAGACCTTCGTGCATAATTTTATGGTTCAGGGGAAGTTCTTCGTTCATCCACATTTTCAGCCAAAAAATCAGAGGGGACATGCTCAATGTGTCTGACAAATAAGGTAGGCCCACTTCTTTGTGGATTGAGTAAGTTGGGGTTGACTGTGGTACAGAAAGCAGGGTTCTGATGAATCTATTCTCTGCTCTCTGTATTAGATCTGAATTTACATACCCCCACAAAGCGGAACCATATAGCGCAATGGCCACAGATTTACACTTGTAGATTTTTAAGAGGGCTTCCATGGGCCTGGCCCCTAACTTGTCAGCAAAGCCCAAGAGAGCTGATGACGATCTAATTACAGCTAGCCTCTTTGCTCTTATCTGTGGCCCCCAGGACCCTTTCTGGTCAAACAGTACTCCTAGGTAGGGGAATGTAGATACCTTAGAGACAATATCCCCCCTGCAAGAAAATGTTTTATGTCTTTTTTTGTTGCACTCACGCCCCATTACCATGGTATGTGATTTAGTTACATTTACCTTAAGGTCCAGACGCTCCATGAATGAACCGAAAGCATCCAAAAGGTGCTGAAGGCTGACGCCCGTGCGGGCGATTAGCACAGCGTCATCCGCATACAGGAGTGCCGGAATTTGGGCACCTCCTGCATGCGGGACGTCGGCTTCCTGCCCCCGCAGGTGTGCGCCCAGGCCATTGATGTAGATGGTGAAGAGCAAGGGGGCTAGTATACAACCTTGCCGTACCCCCTTTAGAGATTTAAAGAGGGGGGTACGTCTACCATCGTTTGTTACCCGTACAGCTGCAGAGAGCTCCTGGTGCAGAGTGGCCATGAACGCGACCAAGGCTTCATCAATGCCCATCTCCAACAGGATCAACCACAGCTTTGACCTGTTGACCAAGTCGAAAGCCGAGGAGAGATCCATGAATGCAAGAAACACGGACCCCTCCTTGGCCACGGTATATTTGGAGATAAGCAAATACAAATTAACGCACTGTTCAATGGTCCCTTTTCTTTCTCTAAAACCATATTGTATCTCGGACAACCCGCCGCAGCTCTCGACATTCTCCCTCAATCTAGATAGAAGGACTCGGCCTAAGATTTTTACAGTTGAGTCCAAGAGGGATATAGGCCTATAACAGGCGGGATCATCCCGCTGACCTTTATTTTTAAAAATTGGAACGATGGTAGATGTAGCCCATGAGGCGGGAACTGGATTACCATTAGCTGCGTTAAACACATTTGTCAAAACCTCTGCCCACAATTTTGGTGAATACATAAAAAAGTCGGCAGGGACGCCATCAGGGCCGGGTGCCTTGTGCTTTGTAGTTGCCAAGATAGCTTTTTCCACTTCTTGGGGGTTAGAGAGGATGGGGCGGGCAACTACAGTGACCAACGGGACATCTTTAATTTCTTCATCCTCGTCCCCGTAGACATTTTTAAAATGAGACAGCCATTTTTCATCGGGGATAACGCAGTCCATGGGTTCATTATTATCGTCTGAAAATAAAGGCTGTTTAATAATCTCCCAAAATTTCCTACTGTCCTTCAGCACTGCCGCTGAGAGGAGATTTTCCCATGCTTCGCGTTTGATGGTGTCCTTTCGTTTCTTTATGGCTAACTTGTAAATTTTCCTTAATCTGGTAATATCATCTTTTACCCTAGGAGTATTTTTTAGGGCTACCAGCAGTGATCTGTGGGCATTTGAGCATGCTGAGTCAAACCAGCGCATTGTTCCTGGGTTTCCTTTTTTTGGCTTGACTAAAAGATCCTGTGACACCTGGCCACAAATTACCTCAAATGCCTCTACTATTTCTTTGCCCTGCGCACAATGTTTTTTACAGATCTCGACCTTGTCCTTGATTTTAGGAAAAAATTTTGCATAAAATTTTTCCGGGATCACTTTAGCCCATTTCACTCGCCTATCTTGATCAGTAGTCCTCAAGGGGTGGGCGAGTTTTACTGTTATTGGGGATACTCCCATCTGGGCTCCCCAGGCCACTTCAAGTACTACCGGGTTATGGTCGCTAAAGTGTATTTGTACAGTACGATAATCCATAGTCCGGTTTAGAATACCTTGTGAAACAAAGATGTAATCTATTATTGTGCCTTGCTGGGCGCCAATAAAAGTTGGCAGTCTCGGACCGCCGTCAGGTTCATACAAGTCAAAGTTAGCGAGTAGTTCTTCTAGCTCCTCCCCCTCTGTAGAGTGTTCAAAGTGGGGTCCCTGTGGTCCCTCGTCCCCATCACTGCTTCCCCTACAGGCTAAATTACACAAATGGATATTAAAATCACCTAATAAAATGAACTCTGAAACGTACTTGATATTCTGGCTTACTGTTTTTAAAATGCTTTCTAAGTTAGAAACGTTGCAACCTCTATAGTCACTGTTCCCTGAGTTATAAAAGTTTATATATATGGTCCTGCTAGTGTTGTAAATCACCCTTTCAACCATTAAGATATTGTGGGAATCGGTACTAATCTGCCTATAACTTCCCTTCAAGTCTAAGGAGAACAAAATTACAAGGCCTCCCTTAGCTCTCCCCATACGGCTGGGGACAGCTGGTTTAGTAAAACTAGTGAACCCATCCCACCAGAGATTGGCTGATGTATCCCAGGTTTCCTGGAGAGCAATGATATGGTGGCTTAAGATGAAACTGGATTGAACAATATGAGTTAAAAGTGAATGAAAAAGAATGGTGAAAAAAGAGGAGAAAATAAGAAAAAATAGATGAATTTGATTCATTGGATTCAAAACGAGGTTTGGCTGTGCAGCTTGACGGGACCTAAGATGGGTCCGTTTCTTGTGAGTTGTTATGTTGCAGCGCAACGAGACGAAGCGCGGGGCAAGCTTTGCACGCTTCTAAAAAAATGAAGGTTCTTATAAAATGAATGGAGTATAAACATGGCCTTATGGAGTAAGACTGGTGTGCATCTCATTCTTCAATTTTCATGAACATGAACATATCGTCTCACATGAGATTGCACCCAAGGATAAATCGCAAAAAGAAAAAATAGACGCTCAGTCATCACAAATAAATCATCATAAATGAAGATAAAATCAACGATCACGTGAAATATCGTGAAAGATGCAGGAGATGGGTTTCACCGGCTGAACGTTAATGTCTGGGGACACACTTTTATTGGAAATACTAAGTAAACAGAGTTAAGTGGCAATGTTTTGATCAGACAGGTTTATAGGTCTTCATTCGCAATATAACATGTGAGGATATAACGATGCTTAGACGCACAATATCATGGGGAAAGGTATGGTTCACGTTGCAGCTTGGGATATGTAGTGAAACAACGGGGAGAGCAGAGATGTTATGGTCCGCTGTTTATGTTTAGTTTTCGAAAATAGGAACACTCAGGTGTAATTGATTTACTGGGGGATGGTGAATAAGGGCGGGAACGCACGGGAGTAAGTTTCTAACATTATACTCGGCACTGAGCACGGGTTACTGGCGGCGCTGAAATGTTTTTCCATATGAGACTTGACACGCATTGCAATAATGGATATGGCAGTTTAATACTACGTTTTTAAGAAACTAGAGGGATGAGCAGGCCAAGGTAAGCCTAGAGAAGTTCGTCAGTGTTCAAAGTTTTGTCAGTATTACTATCCTCTTTACACTTAAAAAACCGGGGAAGGAATATTGCAGTTTGCAACTGATGCATCATAATGCTTGTGTGAAATACGAAGTGGGGATAAGAATAGAATGCACCAAGTTGGAGTGTACCTTGTAGGCATGATTAGCAGCGTTTTAAGCATAGTTTATTTGTTATACAAATTTTGTGTACAAGTGATTAGAAATGATTTTATATTGAGACAAAACTCAGAAAATGTTTTATGATACAATTGAAGACATTTTAAATTGATATGTTTACTTGTAATTATAGATACCCCTGACGAAGGGATCTCATTCCCGAAATGCATTGGGTTGTTGGAATAAAACTATGGCATGTGGAACCGATTGAGGACTCCTGCGCTTTTTTGAACGGCGATGATACTTAGAGATTGAATATAATGGATTGAACAATATGAGTTAAAAGTGAATGAAAAAGAATGGTGAAAAAAGAGGAGAAAATAAGAAAAAATAGATGAATTTGATTCATTGGATTCAAAACGAGGTTTGGCTGTGCAGCTTGACGGGACCTAAGATGGGTCCGTTTCTTGTGAGTTGTTAAGATGAAACTTGACCATGCCGTATCCTGTCGTTTGGCATTTAGGCCTGCTATGTTCTAGCTTATAATCTTGCAGGAATCTGTAGATTTCTTAGATTCTTGATACCCCGCCGTGGCCCCTACAGCTGTTTGTAGCGGTTGTGACCCCTCATTTATTCCCACTTCCAAAAGGCTCTGTGAGTTATCGCTGACAAGGCTCTGGTTTGCACAGTGCTCCGGCCGGTTTGGTGTAGAAAGATGACCACAGTCTAATGTAACTTGGCCCTCTATCACTGACTGATGGGTGGGCTCGCTGGAGTCTAGACCATTGATGTAGTGGCCTCTCTTGGGTGGTGACATATTCAGAGCATCAGTAGCCAAATCAGTTCCATCCGTGAGTCAGTCACAATCATTTAAGTTCGATAAAGGTCCATACCTGTTCCCCATTCCAAATCCCCAATCAAAAGAGGTAGCTACCTGGCCCCATCCACTGGCTGTTGTGTTCCACATGGGACGTGGGGTGTTTAGGCGCATCAAAGACTGATCGTTTCCCATCTGGGATATAAACCCATTACCCTGACCTCTATGGTCATATCCCGGACAGCCAGGACCCCAGCCAATTGTAGCGGGCCCATATGACATTACTGATCTGGCAATTGGCTCAATCGGATAGTTATATTTTCCTAACTCGTGATTAATCGTAGGCTGAAAACGGTCATTGTTATATCGGGGTCTAGTGTCCCCTCCCCAGCTAGTAGTATTTATGTATCTCCTAGGTCTAGGGATATTGGGGAAGGTAGCAAACTGGATTTCACTGTAAAAGAATTTTAGGGTGAGGGGGATTATAGAGCCACTTCGACGTTGGGGTGGAAAGATGTTGGACAGGATATTTGGGAGTACCTCTGCGTTAGCAAAATTTAATATTACGCAGTCCCCCTTAAACTTTTTTGGCTTGTTCCCAATCCATGATACCCTCCTTGTCATAACAATATCCCCTGCTAGTTGATCAGACCCTTGATGTGCCATATGCATATTGTTAGTGAGCCAGTGTAACGCTTTATCCTTTAGACCCTGGTTAGATTCTGTTTTATCTTGTGAAAGAGCAGGGACGTTTGCCAATACGAGTACTACTGGTGAGGCTTCCATAATGAATTGAGCTGAGTCATCCTCTTGTTGCAATCGTGCTGATACAGCAGATGGTACTATGGAGGGATCTCCTACTATTTCCTGGCTAGGCGCAGGTAATGATGGAAATAGTGGAGGCTGCCCTTGCGGGATAGTCTGTATTTGGCTTTCCATTGGAATGTCCTCCGTGTCCGTGGCCACCGGTTTTGTAACGAGAGTAGATAGATTCTCCACCTCTTCAATCAGCTTACTTTGTGACCCGCCCAACCTTTTAACCTCCAAAGTTAATTTGTCCAGTTTCCCGATCAAAGGCTTAATAATTGTCCTAATTTTCATGTCTATCATATCTTTAATCCTATTAAATAGATCATCATCAATGATGCGTCTTGACTCCGCATTGACATCAAGCTCCACATTTTTCCCTTCACGTCTTGGTGGTGTGGCCAGCTTTTTCCTGCCTTGCTGTTTCCCCCCACGCTTTGCCTGAAATTTTCTACAGGTTCTCACAGCCCGTGATACAGGCAGCTGGGGTGAAAGAACTTCGTCCACCGTATCTATCAGATGGTTGGATTCGGAGACTGCGTGTGCTGACAAATCTGCTGGTGGGTCTGAGTCTTCGTCCTCATTGCCAATGTCTAGAGGATTAGAATCTGGTATATATATGGGAGGGTTTTCTAACGGTAAATCGGGCATTAATGCACTTGAGGACGGGCTTTCTGGGAGCAAAGTTGGCGATTGGCTCAAACCTAGGGATTGCCTTCTTTCATTGTTGATTTTGCTGACCACTTGTACTAAATAAGAGTCTAAAGTATTGAGTGGCTCAGTGGCTGCAGGTACCAGTTTTTTACCCATGTTAAAAGCTATCAGGGGACTAAACGGTGCTCAAGGAGTTAGCTCCGATGAATTTGTGCAATGTTAGCAAGACGACGGGATGTGGCTATCATGCAACAGTAAACACTTCCTTAATCAACTCAAATCATAAACCAGACACGTACTTAACTAAGGATCAACGAGTACAGTACCTTTGCAGCTCAATGCAGGAAATGTCAGGGGGGTGGCCTTGCCTGGCCTTTTCGTGCCTCTGAGGGCCACAGAGGGCCCGCCCTTTGCCCGGGCTTAGCCCCGGGCGTCCCGCTCGCGTCCCGCGACGCTGGGGGCTTGCTGAATATATTGCCCCTCCTGGCGCGTCTAGCGCGTCAGGGAACGCGCCGCCGCAAGGGCTGCCGGGATTTGTGGTCCCGGAGCGGCGCCAGCGAGCCTGGTGGTAGCGGTCACTATGGGTAGGTTGTGCTGCGTGGCGTGGGTCTCCGGGACTCCTCTTGTGCCTCGGCCTCGGTCCTCTCCTTTGTATATCTGGTGTCAAAATGTTCCCCCCGCTCCTCCGAGGGCTTGCTGAATATATTGCCCCTCCTGGCGCATCTAGCGCGTCAGGGAACGCGCCGCCGCAAGGGCTGCCGGGATTTGTGGTCCCGGAGCGGCGGCGGCGAGCCTGGTGGTAGCGGTCACTGCGGGTAGGTTGTGCTGCGTGGGGTGGGTCTCCGGGACTCCTCCTGTGCCTCGGCCTCGGTCCTCTCCTTTGTATATCTGGTGTCAAAATGTTCCCCCCGCTCCTCCGAGGGCTTGCTGAATATATTGCCCCTCCTGGCGCGTCTAGAGCGTCAGGGAATACGCCGCTGCAAGGGCTGACGGGATTTGTGGTCCCGGAGCGGCGGCGGCGAGCCTGGTGGTAGCGGTCACTGCGGGTAGGTTGTGCTGCGTGGCGTGGGTCTCCGGGACTCCTCTTGTGCCTCGGCCTCGGTCCTCTCCTTTGTATATCTGGTGTCAAAATGTTCCCCCCGCTCCTCCGAGGGCTTGCTGAATATATTGCCCCTCCTGGCGTGTCTAGCGCGTCAGGGAACGCGCCGCCGCAAGGGCTGCCGGGATTTGTGGTCCCGGAGCGGCGGCGGCGAGCCTGGTGGTAGCGGTCACTGCGGGTAGGTTGTGCTGCGTGGCGTGGGTCTCCGGGACTCCTCTTGTGCCTCGGCCTCGGTCCTCTCCTTTGTATATCATGTATTCTATCTTCAGTTAATGTAGAGAATATTGATTACAACGAATGCAGTCAGGATGTAAACATACAACTTCTTTGTCTGAAATACAGCTGGTCCGTGATGGTATAACTCCTAATGCTGAAGGGTTGCGTCAGCGTTTCACGTAGTGGGTCAAATAATCATAAAAACGTCTTCATCTAAAAAATGGGTATCGTACAGCTCTGCTATCGGTTAAAGGTTGATAGAGTAGTGGTATTGGAACCCGTGGTTATCCAGGCACAATAAAGAGGGTCGAGATACCGGCTGTCTAAAAAAATAATAAGAGCAGAACAAATATAGGGCAATGCTGCGTGCTCCTGTTTCGTGATTCTACAGTTTTGTTATGCAATGAAATGGATAGGTGGCTGTTACCTGTCTTAGGAGCCGCGTTAGTAGTATTGAGACCCGTGGTGAACCAGACGGAATAGGGAAAGTCAGATCATCGCATATCTGTGATAAAAAAAACGCGTGGCTGACCGGAGCAGCGTGGCGTGGCGTCGAGTACTTCATAGAATCAGTCGAGCAGGTGAGGTGTATCAACCTCAGACTCTGGTATTCCAGAA
Source organism: Lissotriton helveticus (assembly GCF_964261635.1). Taxonomy (NCBI): domain Eukaryota; kingdom Metazoa; phylum Chordata; class Amphibia; order Caudata; family Salamandridae; genus Lissotriton; species Lissotriton helveticus. Next base: position 306,114,568 of record NC_136059.1, read on the forward strand.
GGTTCGGACTGCCTCAACATTATTTACTTTTTGTGACTGTCCCAACATTATTTACTTTTTGCAATCAGCAATTCCCACATTAGTCCATCAACTTGATCCCAAATCTTCCATATCTTCCGATTCAAGTCCTAGAGGCATTATCATTCCATTCCTACAATTCAACAACTTGATGCATGTTCTATCTGCAGCAAAACAAGCTTGAAACCTCCAGTGGTCTTACCACTAAGCCTTTTCCACACAAAATGTTTCTCAATCTTTTTTCCGAAGACTTTGGTTACAAATTGTATCTCGATGAGCCTGAACTAAAGCCATTAAATAAAATTTGTATCAAAAAACAATTTCTTGTTACAAGATTTGACTGGAATCCTACCAAAATTAAATGATTGGAAGTTTGGTACAGTACTAGTCTTAGGGATACACTTAAAGTTAATTCAGACGCCCTACTTACTGAACTCCAGCACCCTTCTCAGAAATGTTCATACCTTTCATGGTGGGGTCGTTAGATACTATTAAAATGATGCTCCTCCGCATTATTATTTTTTCCCCATGATGTTATCTATCAAGATTACTAAAGCATTTTTTGTCTTGATTGACTAAATACTATCTAACTTTCTTTGGAATAGTAAACCCCCTAGGATTTAAAAACAGAAATTAAAATTTCCTAAAATTTCTGGTGGTATTAACTTTCCTGATTTTATTGCATATCACAGGGCCTTTGCCATTAAACCAACCCAATGTTATTTGTCCAGTTTTACTGATATTCCTCATAAACTATGGTTTACTCTGGAAAGAGTTCTGACCTTCTTACTTTATACTAACAAAGATATTCTTTTCATGCCTAACCCTTATGAACTTTGGCTTCCTTCTACCATTACACATGCATGCACCTTATTGAAGTCAATCCTGGTCTCTCCACTTATTCCCTCCAATAAGTTCTTGAACCAGTCCTTAATTTGAGATGGTGGTTTCCATTGCTCGGTATCAGCACTTAATTGTCAACCCCGGCACGGGAAACATCCTTTACAACGCAACTTTTACAACGCACTACCATTACGACGCAACTTTTACAACGCAAGTCATTACAACGAATTGTGCTGGAGGGCGCTCTAGGATAGGGAATAGTTTAATTACTATCCAACACCTTCCCTACTATCCACGGGGACTGGAGTTGGAATAGTAAATTAAACTATTCACTACCCAGCGCCCCCCAACACAAGTCGTTGTAACGACTTGCGTTGTAAAACCTGCGTCTTAATGGCATGCGTTGTAAAAGCATGCGTTATAGTGACATACAACCCCCCAGCACTTATGACAGCTGCCACATGGTGGCACTGTTTGTGCAATTAAAAGATGAGCAGAACAAAAGTTGTTTACTAATTCAATATATGTTAAAAACAACTAATTCCAGATGCCCAAGCCATTCCTATAGCTTTGGGGGCCTCGAACAGTCTGAAATGTCACACTTGTAGCAGTGTGATGGTTAGTAGTTGTGTATGTACTGTCATTGGCAGCGCTGGCAATGGCAATGGGTGGTGCAAACTGTGATGTCCTCCTTACGAGGGCCCTGACACGTATTTTTTTTAACAAACTTAGCACTTTCGTTAACAGTCCTATTTAGCATAATGCATGGCTTAAGAAAAATGGGAAGACTTTACACTGCGGGACGCATAGGAGTTGCGCAACAAGGAGAAATACTTTTATTTCTACTTTTGTTTCCTCTTCCTATGAGTGCTGCATTCTGCATGGAAAGAGGAAAATGCCATTAATTATTTTTTGTGCAGGAAGGTGTTATCTACAGCTTGCATTCTGAGGCCATGTATTTGAAGGTGCTTTCATATGCGTTAATGAATAAAAAGGAGGTGGGGGATTTAAAATGCTTGCATAAGATCACACAATTTGCATAAAGGGGAAGGCCGGGATTAATCACGTCTCCTGGTTTCACTTGGTAAAAATCTGCCAGTAAATGGATATTTATTTGTCTCTCTTGTTTAACTAAAATGTTAAAACTTTGCTTTTTACTCTTTTTGTATTAGAGTAGAGCGAGGGAGGAAGAAAGCTCAGCTCATTTCGGGCTCGAGGTTCCAGGAGGGCCTTGAGCTGATCCAGAGCTAGGCATTTGGCTCGAGCTTCCATTCGCTCACCCGCCTCCTATTTAGGGGCATGGCCGTAAGCAACAATTACAGCACACGTTGAAATTTTAAAGAACACCATATATTTTGTGCTATTTTAAAGCATTTTCTACCTTTAAAACAATTACTGATAATTAGTAGGATTCAGGAAATGGCGTTTTGCAAGTACAACTGACATTTGAACACAATATCAGGATAATGACACAGCACATCAAGACTAAAACAAGGACAGTGACTGGGGGGGGGTAAAGAATTTGGTACTGACCTGAGCTTAAGTACATAGGGACTCTAGCACTGGTTGTGCGACACAAGGTCACTGATATGGAGACACAGCCAAAGGGACACAGACGTTGATACTAGCACAGCCATTGGACACGGCATCACTGCCAAGAATTACTACCCTGCCTGGGTACACAGATACTGACATGGAACAAGAAGGTACTGACATTGCAACACTGAATCTAAAATGCCACTGAATTTGGGATGTCGACAGTGGCACGTGGACAATGACGCAGAAGAAATCACAAGAGGACATTAACACTGGGACACTGGCACCAGGCCACTGATACTATGGCATGGGTGGAATTTGAAATAGGGCACTGACATTGATACTGGAACAATGACAGGGGGACTGAAACAAAAGAGCACTGGTACATGTACTAACACTGACATGGGGACAATTACCCAGGAAGCCGGCCGCTGGCACTGGGATTTGCCAAATACAAAGATGCCTACTTTTGATTCCAGCTCAAGTCTCTTTTTTCCACCTTTCCACGTATCCTATCTCTTTTTCTAACTCTTGCAGGTTCTTTTTCATCCTCCCTTTCCCTCTTTGTCAATGCGTTTACATCTCTATCTTCCCTTTTCTGCCTTTTTCTTTTTTGGTCTTGATTAATGTTTTATGATGAAGAATAAGCAGGGTTGCTGATGTTCTTAGATGCTTCAATGGCTTTGATAGTATAGAGTGGCCTCATCTATTTCCTGTACTCTCCCGACTAGGTTTTGGCCCGCAATTTTGCAGCTGGGTTGGATTGCTGTACTGTGGTCCGAAAGCTAGAGAAAGGGTCAGCGGAGCGCTATCAAGAAGTTTCAAGGTGTGTACGGGCGCTACACAAGGTTGCCCGGTGCCCCCTCTGCTGTTTGCTTTGGCGTTGGAACCACTGGCACACTGGATCAGAGGAGACCCGATGATTTGGGGTATTGCGGCATCAGGGGGTTGGGAGGAACGCATCTCCCTATACACTGAGGATATACTCCTATACCTGTTGAGACCTTAGTTTTCTATAGCAAGAATTCTTCACATTTTCGAAGTCTTCAGAAGTAATTCGGGTTACACCATAAATTGGTCCAAGTCAGTGATTTCCCCTTGTCAGGTCCCCCCTCCTTGAGGGCCCCATCGAACTGTGCAGCCCCAATAGCTATAGAATGCTTTAAATATTTAGGTATCAATGTAATGCGAAACCAACAAACATTTCTGCAAAGAAACCTTCAACCCCAGCTGAATAGGCTTCACACTGATGTAACACATTGGCGCATCCTAGCGTTGACTCTAATGGGCAGGGCGGCGTTGCATAAGATGATGACCCTGCTGCGCCTTTTGTACATTATGCAAAATACTCTGTAATAACTCAGAGGCATGAATAGTAAATTCAAGATAAGGTTTATTGTTGGCGTCCGCTAGCACGACACACAGCAGTGACAGGATGTAAAATGGCCGAGGCTAACAGCGACCAACTGTCAAAGCCCACTACGTAAGCGGGCAGCACGAGACAGGTGCCTCGCGCAATGTACACAGAGAGCGCGAGGCAAGCTGGCTCACTACATATCTCCTTTCCTTAAACAGAGAGAAAAGAAGAAGTAGATGGAGAGGGAAAACAAAAGAAAGGATCAGAGGAGGGTGAGAAAATCAACGACGGAATCTAATGGGAACTCTGATGGCTCTAGTGCTCCTTCTCACCATGGAGTATTGAGGAACGGAAGGCTGTACACTGAAATCACATGGGCAATTTTCGCTAGAAACACTTTTAGCATCATTAGAGTTCAACAGATTGTTTTCAAAATTTTTAACTTTTACCACTTTATTAACATTCCACCAGTGCTGTCCATTTACACGAACCGCACTACCACAGACTTTGTCAACCACAACAATATCACCAAACTTAGCTTCACCTTTTTTTTACAAACCCTTGTTTCTTTATCCTTATACACTCCCCCACAGCAAATGGTCTGTTCATCACCCGTTTCCTTTCATCAAAGTATTCTTTCTGTTTTGACTGTACTTTTTCATTCCTTTTTCTGACTTGTTCATCAATTTCTTGGGGAGAGGAATGGGATTTGAACCATTTAGACATCCATGCAGGTCTAAATTCTGTGCATGGTTTCCTGCCCCTAAGTAATTCAAAGGAAGACACTCCTGTAGATGAATGTGGGGTGGTCCTGTAGAACCATAGCATAGCCCTCACACTCTGGGGAACAGCTTTGTTGTGTTCAATAGCCCATTTAACACAATCACCAATAACTCTGTTGAGTCTTTCTACAAGGCCATTAGTTTGTGGGTGGTAAAGGGAACTTCTGTAGTGAGTGATGGCAGACTCTTTAAGGAACTCTTCCAACTCAGTGGACACAAACTGTACCCCATTGTCGGATATGATGGAAAGAGGAAATCCTTCTCTCATGAAAATTTCTTTCATGAAGTCAATGATCTCTTTGGAGTCAACTTTGGACACAAATTTAGCTTCTGGCCACTTAGTGTAATAATCCATCATCACAATGGCAAATTTGCATTGATGGGGCGAACTATGGAAGGGCCCTAGCACATCAATACCAAGCTTCTCCCACGGAGCACCAGGAAGAGGTATGGGCGTGAGCGGTGGACTGGCTGTACGAAAACTTTTGTCACTAGAAGAACAAACTGTGCATTCTTGCACCATTGCATCAATATCTTTATCCATCTGTGGCCACCAGAAGTACTCTCTTACTCTACATTTAGTGAGTGTGGCTCCAAGATGCCCTTCATGGGCCTTGGCTAAAAGCGTGGTTCTAATATTTTCGGGGGTACCAGTTTCTCGATCCTGAAAACTAGACCATCTTCAATAGAGAGTTCATCACTCACCTTCACATAGGGTTGTAAGTCCACACCCACATTCCTTTCTCTCGGCCACCCTTGGACAATATACTTTTTCACCTCTTTTAGAACTTGATCACTTTCTAGAGCTTCCCTCCAACCTTCTTGTCCTACAGAACATACATGTAGCAATTCAACACTGGCAATAATACAGTCTTCATTATCATCATAACAACAATCATCATTTCCTAGAATGGTCTTGTTTGTGGAGGGAGGTAAGCGTGACAAAGCGTCTGCTCTCACATTCTTTCCCCCAGCAATGTGGACAACATCAAAATTGTATTGTAGTAACTTAGATGCAAGGCGTGCAATGCGGGAAGCAGCACTTCGACCTTTTGTGTTACCCAGAATGGACACTAATGGCTTATGGTCTGTTTGAAGTGTGAATTTGCACCCCCACAGATAATTCTTAAACTTTTCAATGCCCCACCAACAGGAGCTCCTTCTCAATCACAGAGTAATGGGTTTCTGCCTCTCTAAGAACTCTGGATGCAAATCCTACAGTATGTTCATTAGGACCAACGTCTTGTGTCAAAACTGCGCCCAACCCATAGTTACTAGCATCAACTGTTAATGTGCAAGGGACATCCTGTACAAAAGGTTTCAAGGCACTAACAGTGCACAATTTCTCTTTGATCCATTCAAACGCTAATTTACACTCTTCATCCCACACAAATTCACTTTTGTCTTGTAACAACTTTGAAATGGGGCGAATGTTGGTGGCATAGTCTTGGATGAAACGTGAATAAAACTCTGTCAGGCCTAAAAGTGATTTTACACCTGCTTTGTCTTTTGGAGCTGATGCGTGTACTATTGCTTGAACCAAACTCGGTTTTGGTGTGACGCCTTCCCTTGAAATGGTGTGGCCCAGATATTCCACACTGTCTTTAGAGAATACACACTTATCTCTCTTTAGTACAACTCCATGCTCTTGGAAGATTGACAAAATTTTGGACAACACAATGTCATGTTCCTGTTGATCCTTAGCATATATAAGAACGTCATCTTGAAATATGGCAACATTTTTGATTCCTTTGAGAAGATTGACCATGACTCTCCGAAAGACAGAGGCTGCCGACGCCAGGCCAAATGGCATACGGCAGAATTGATACAATCCAGATCGTGTGTTAAACGCAGTGAAGTGGCGTGAATCCTTGTCATGTTCGATTTGGTGGTATGCAGAGGCCAAGTCAAGTTTGGTGAAGACCTTAGCCCCTGCAACTACCCCTAGCATTTCCGTGATATTGGGTAATGGGTGCGAGTCCACCCAAATCACTTTGTTCAGACTGCGCAGATCAATGCAGATTCTGAGTTCATTGGTTTTTTTTCTTGCTACAACTAAAGCCGAAGACCAATCCGACGATTCAATCGGTTCGATTACCCCTCTTTTTTGCATAGATAGGAGTTCTTTTTCCAAATCGTTGCGGATGCTGAAAGGTATACTCCTTATTTTATGCTTGACAGGCACAGCATCATTCTTAATCTTTATCTTGTGCTTGAACCCCTTGATTTTTCCAAGTTCACCAGAAAACACTTTTGGGAATTTATTGAGAAGTTCTTCCAAATGTGTTTGGTCACGAATTACTAAAATTTGTTATTTTGCTCCAGGACGTAGCATCATGCTGAACAAACCTTGATGGAACCATCCAAGAATGCCCAATCCATTGACAGCCACATAGATTTTCCCGTATATGTGCCTGTTCTTGAACACCAAGACATCTTCAAAATACCCTAGAAGATCAATGCTCTTCCCTTCATAGGATACTGGTTCTCGATCTGGTGGTTGCAGAGGTCTATTTCCCCATTTCTTTTTTAATAAAGATTCACTGATCATTGTAATCCTGGCACCTGAATCTACTAAAAGTCTCAGATTTTTATCTCCGACACCAATGATCGCGTAAGGATCAACACAATCACTAGGATCACCCGTTATTATGTCTCCTTCTTTTACCACCAGAACCATGTCTTTAAGTTCACAGAGTGTGTCATCACTGTCACTGTCACTCGACTCCTTAACACATGCGACTTGGTTTGGACTTTTCTTGTTTGTCTGGCATACTTTGTCAAAATGCCCCAACTTCCCACATTTTCGACATGTGACATTCCTTGCGGGACAAGGCCTTCCACTTCTTACATGTGAAGGATAACCGCACCTGAAGCAGATATCCGTTCTTTTGAAAATTATTCTGTTGAAATTCTTTTTACTTCACCACATTTTTAAAGCGAACAGGAGTTACCATTTCCACATTTTTACTTTCAAGTTCTCTGATGGAGGATTGTGATGTCTCAATGCTTTTAGCTATGCGGATGGATTCATCTAAAGATGGATTTTCCAAGGACAACAACTTTTGTCTGATGGATTTATCCAGGCATTTACTAATGAATTGATCACGCACAAGTTGTTCACTGAAATTTTCAAATTCGCATTCTGCTACCATTTTCCTCCAAACAGTGATATACGTGTCAACATCTTCCTCTGTTTTTTGCGCTCTCTTAAAGAATTTATGTCTTAACACAACGACACTGGGTTGCTTGTCATACCTTATCTTCAGTTTTCTAACAGTGTTTTGATACTCATCAGTTTCTTCACCACCTTCATCAACTACATCAGGTAAATGTTTGAGTGTTTCTCTTCCTTCAAACCCCAGTGAGTGAAGAAGTAAAAATATTTTCCTTTCTGCTCTAAACCTGTGCGCTCCAATGGCACCCAGATAGTTCTCAAATGCATCAAACCATTTTCTCCAAGCCACAGGTGGTTCCCCTGGCGTATCTAAGAAGGGAGGCGGAGGGTGAATTGACTGCATCATTACTTATTTTAATAAGAGAGCAAGTAGTAGTACGTATGCCACTGCAGTTTCTTTTGTTGACACCCTGCTGATGAACTATTGTCAAAAAACAACAGTGGTACAACATGAACAGGAAGAACACCTTCAATTGTACATGAAAAGATCCATTATTCAGGGCCTGACAGTGTCAGTGTTCTTTATCATGTGAAATAGGCTTCGATCTTAAGTGTTAATTCCCTTTCTGTTATCTTGTGTAATTAAAATGTGTTCAATATGTCGTGCTATAACTTTAATGTCCTCAGTGGGGTCGAGTTAGCCCCAGAGATATTTTTCCCTTGAGTTCAACAATTGTTTTATGCTGTACAGCTCATATATAAAAACGTTTTTCCTTAGTACATATGCTCACCACGAAATGGTGTTACTTCCCCTTTTAGATGGAATGAGGGGCAGCTACTTGTGCCGGGAAGCTAACGTGGTGGGCGGTGACTACCTCACGCTTGACTTACGTGAGAATGCAAAATCACCTCAGGTAGGAAGCAGGAGAGACAGATCCGGCGTCGATCATCAACAGAGCCGATCTGATGAGCAGGGCACTCTCTCAACACGCTGAAAGCGCAGCGTTCGCGGCCAACTTCTGTCAGCTTCGCCTTTTTTCTGCCTTCTTACAAGGTAAGCCGTTTACAGTTCGAAGAATCTTCGCGGGTCCGTTGCGGAAGCCTAACTCCGTCGTCGCCAATAAAGAGTTGTAATAACTCAGAGGCATGAATAGTAAATTCAAGATAAGGTTTGTTGTTGGCTTCCGCTAGCACGACACACAGCAGTGACAGGATGTAAAATGGCCGAGGCTAACAGCGATCAACTGTCAAAGCCCACTACGTAAGCGGGCAGCACGAGACAGGTGCCTCGCGCAATGTACACAGAGAGCGCGAGGCAAGCTGGCTCACTACATACTCCTTATACAATTCCACTGACCCTTTTCAAGCAGATAACCCAAGTACTACACACACTATTTTGGCAAGGGAGCACACCCAGGATCGCCCTACATAAATACCAAAGAGGGATCTATGAAAGAGGCCTGGCAATCCCAAACATTAAACTTTACTACTGGGCCTCGCAACTCATGGTAATAAATGACTTGGTCTACACAGCTATAGAGGATCCGGCCTATAGAGTGGATAGAGATGCAATGTTGGCTGGGAATTACAAATCTCTCTTATATATGAGAAAGATAGGTCGAGACTGGCCAGTACACACAGCAGTAGTAGTTAAGGGCTGGAAGAAGGCGCATAAATACGTGGGATGGCAGAGCTGACTGACGGCCTTGACGCCCCTGTGGAGTGGTGACCAGCTGAAAGAGATCACCACAGTTGAGGGGTTTGGGGGATGGCAGATCATTGGCATAGAACACCTCGGGGATGTGTGGAGGAAAGAGGGGACGCTCTCCTTTGACAATATCCAACAAGAGTATGCCCTGAACCCAGCTTAAAGATTCTCCTACATACAGTTCAAACATGCCCTACAAGCCCACATTCAACGAGGCATGACTATACCTGACTGTAGCAGCCATGACTGTAGGGTGACCGGACGTAGGGCACTAGGACCCTGCGGGTCATAGGGCAGTGACCAGGTCACTGGACACCACATCCTGTAGGGGACAGTAAGTGGACAGACAACCAATGGACAACGAAGAGGACGGACGTGCTGGGGACACGCTGCCCACATAACCAATAAAAGAAGGTGACCAACCTCATCTGGTGTCCTGTATTCCTTATGCCACACGCAGTCCACAAAACACGACAACTGGCGACGAAGACGGTGACGCCACCACACGCGTGAGGATCCCGCCGTGTGCTCGAAGAAAAACATCGCCGGCAGCAAGGAGACGCAAGGAGCTACACGGGAGCCCACCCTGATCAGCGTCCAACTAAAAAACAGCAAAGCGCGGTAAGGAGCACCTGGGAACAGCGTTAGTGCTCGAGCAAGAAGCGCGAGGCTCACGCGCTCGGAACTTGAAGCGCGAAGTCTGGCGAGAGGTGAGAAACCTCGGCGGGCATCTTAGGGACAGGCAAGAAAGCCAATAAGAGCAAAGGAGCAACGCGGCGGCCATCTTAGACACAGGAGAAGCGAGATTTCGATCGCGAAGTCTCGCGGGAACACGGGCGGCCATTTTACGTGGGACAAGAAAGAAAATAACCATAGAAGCGACAGGACAGCCATTTCAAGGGCAGGCAAAGAAAAAAAAAACGACGAAAAAGCAGGAACACAAAGAGAAATAAGAGAAGAAAGGGACAAAGACAGAGAAAGATCCCCACAACAAGAAATAACAAATAATAAAGTATAAAATAAGAAGAGAGAACAAAAAATAAAAATAAAACGCTACAAAAACAACTGAGATAAAAGAAATAGAGAGGCAACAAACGAAAAAGAAGCAGAAAAATGCCTGAAACAAAGCAAAGCGCACAATATCAAACACCAATGCCATTCAGTGTATCAGAGCCACAAGTGGGAATAAGATGGGAGAAGTGGATTGTGAAGTTTGAGCGATACATGGAGGCAACAGACGTATTAAAGGAAAAGAAACTAGGGCTATTCCTGAACTTGGTGGGAGATTAAGTGGATGACCTTCTGATAACACTCCCAAAGAGCGAGACAAGCACATATGAAGGACTAATAAAATGCCTAACAAACAAATTCGACCCTCAAAGAAACATTGACTTTGAAAGATATAGTTTCAACATAGCTTTTCAGCAGCCAGAGGAATCAATGGACGACTTTGCGACACGGCTAAGGAAACTAGTAGCGTACTGCGAATTCGAAAAATATGACAATGAGCAAGCCATCCGCCTAAGACTGATAGAAGGCTGTCGTGACACAGACTTTCGCACGAGAATACTAAAGGAGCCAACTACTCTAGAAAGAATTTTAGATCTGGCGAGAGCGGAAGCAAGAGCAATGGCGCAGGCAAGACAGATGGACCGAAGAGAGGAGCAAATTCACAGAATGACAAACATGAACAGAACTGGAAATTGGAAGAAAGGGTCGAAGGAACAGGCGCCAAGAAAACAAGGATCCCAGTGCTACAGATGCGGGCTAGAATTTCCACATCGAGGAACATGCCCAGCATTTGGTCAAATATGCCGAAAGTGCAATAGGAGCAACCACTTCGCCACCATGTGCCAAGGAACGAACTTCAAGAGTGAACGAGGAAGGCCAGGGAGAGCGAGAACAACAACAAACCGACATGTGCGACACATGGAAGCGACCACCAGAAGCTCATCGCTAGAGTCGGGAGATGAAGAAGAAGAAACAACCGAAAAGGTGGAACGCCTATACCTCATGTCCACAGATGACGGGCATGAAGAAGAACACATTAGACTAGTGGATAAGCAGTCCATAAAGAAGACTGACTGGGTGACCATAGATGTCGGACCACACCAAACAGAATTCGTGCTAGACAGTGGGGCCACATGCAACATCATGTGCGCCACGGAATATGAAAAAATGAAGAAGAAACCACACCTGCAATCATTAAGTGTGCGAGTATTTACCTGGGGTGCACAAAATCCAGTAACGAACATGGGAAAATTCACAGACACCATGACGCACAAGGGCAAGACCATCACTGAAGAAATTCATGTGCTACGAGGAGATATTCCCGCACCATGCTTACTCAGCAACGTCACAGCGAAGGTCATGGGCCTGTTGCAGATGACATATCACATCTCGGACAAAAGAAACATCCTACAAGAGTACCCTAAGCTGACGGAAGGACTTGGAAAGCTGAAAGGACGACAGATCACACTGCATATCAACGAATCAGTCAGACCTGTCGCCCAGCACCATCGAAGGGTGCCCATCCATCTACAACCGCAGGTGGAAGAAGAAATAAAAGCACTGTTAAAACAGGACATCATCGAACCAGCTGAAGGGCCCACGCCATGGGTGTCCCCAATAGTTGCAGTACCAAAAAAGGACACTGCCCAAATAAGAATATGTGTTGACATGAGAATCCCAAACACAGCCATCGAACGAGAACGACATCCGGGACCACACCTGGATGACATGATTAGCTGCCTGACGGGAATGAGAAAATTTTCCAAGCTAGACCTGTGCAAGGGGTATCACCAACTGGAACTGGACCAACAATCACGATACATAACAACCTTTTCAACGCACCTAGGTCTGTTCCGCTACAAGCGGCTAAGCTTTGGAATATCGTCAGCAGCTGAGATCTTCCAGGAAACGATCAGACAGCTCATTAGACCAATAAAAAACAGTTTGAACTACAGTGACGATATCTTAGTATTTGGCAAATTGGATGAAGAACACGACAAAGCACTGAGGAAAGTGTGCTCGCAGCTCGAAGGAGGTGGGCCTAACAGTAAATCAAAAGAAATGTGAACTAGGAAGAGAAGAACTGGTGTTTTTTGGGCACATTTTCTCAAAAAAAGGAATGAGGCCAGATTGCAGTAAAGTGGACACCCTCGAAAAGGCAAAAGAACCAAAAGATGTAGCTGAAGTACGCTCATTCCTCGGCCTTGCCAGCTACTGTGCGCGTTATATCAAGGACTTTGCGACTGTAAGCACCCCACTGAGAGAACTAACAAAGCAGGGCTAAACATTCGTATGGACCACCGAATGCAGCAAGACTTTTGAAGAAATAAGGGTGTCAGTAACGGCAGTAGACCACCTGGCATACTTTGACCCGAACTTGTGCACTGAACTGACAGTAGACGCCAGCCCAGTAGGTCTTGGCGCAATACTGGCACAACATAAACATGGAAAGGACTCACCACGACGGATCGTAGCCTATGGAAGCAAGAGCCTATCGGACATCGAGAGAGCATACTCTCAACCTAAGAAAGAGAGTCTGGCGGTAGTATGGGCATGTGAGCACTATCACATGTTCATCTATGGGAAGCCATTCACGATCGTAACGGACCACCAAGCACTAGTCACCATCTATGGAAATCCGAACGTAAAAATACCACCAAGAATTGAACGATGGGGGATCAGACTGATGGACTACAATTTCAAGATTGTCCACAAGCCCGGAAAAGACCACAACCCAGCAGATTATATGTCACGACACCCACTTCCCCATCGAGGAAATGGTACCACCATGGCAGAAGAATACCTAAACTTCATTTTAAAACAGAACACTCCGGCGTCAATAACGTCTGCAGAACTAGAGCGAGAAACCAAAAGAGACCTGACAATGCAGGCAATAGGAAACGTAGTGCGCCAACAGAGATGGAGACACGTTAACAGTAACACCCCCACAGAAGAAGGGGTCATAAAAGAAGAACTGTTGGCTTTCAAAAAGATCAGTGAAGAACTGTCTGAAACTGAGAACGGCATTCTGATGAGAGGATCAAGGATTGTGATACCCTACCGACTAAGAAAAAGAACAATTGAACTAGCTCACGAATCACACCGAGGCATTGTAGCGACAAAAAAGATGTTGAGAGAGAAAGTGTGGTTCCCTGGACTGGACAACATGGTTGAAGAGGAAGTAGCACACTGTCATGTCTGTCAAGTAACGGGACCACCATCCAAGCTAACACCGCTGCAAATGTCAGAATTACCACTGGCAGTCTGGATTGAGCTGGCGGCAGACTTTTACGGGCCACTAGAGACGGGAAAGTACCTATTAGTGGTGATTGACGAGTTTTCAAGATTCCCAATTGTGAGAGAAGTACCGTCGACATCAGCAAATGCCACACTACCAGCGCTAGATGACATCTTCGCGGAATGGGGCTCCCCCCAAACATTAAAAACAGACAATGGCCCTCCATTTTCTGGAGAAGAATCCCGTCGATTCATGGACTATCTAGGGATTAAGCATCGGAAGATAACACCGCTGTGGCCACAGGCCAACGGAATGGCAGAAAGATTCATGGGAACTATAAAGAAAGCCATCCAACGTGCAAAATTGACGCAAATATCAATCGGACAAGCACTATGTCAAGTGCTAAGAGACTACAGGAACACCCCTCACAACTCCACCGGTCGATGCCCAGCGGAACTAGTGCTGGGACGATCAAGCAAAACAAGACTGCCTCAGCTAGAGGCCAAGGCGAGCACAGATCGAGGTGACATACTGGAAAGAGATCGCGATGCCACGAGGAAAATGAAAGAATATGCTGACAAAAAACTAAACGCATTAGAACATCAACTAAATGAAGGAGACCTGGTGGTAGTGAGACAGAGGCAACAAAGAAAGTCGGACAGTCCATTCGCAAAGGATCCGCTAGTAGTGACCAACGTAAAAGGATCAATGGTGACGGCAGCATCTGACAATCAACGGATAACAAGAAACAGTTCCCATTTCAAGGAACTCAAAGGAGAAGAGGGAGAACCAGCAACAGCATCACCGAACGTGGAAAACAGAGAGACAAGACCAAGCAGAGTATGCAGGAAACCAAAGAGACTAATTGAAGAAATATAGAGAAATTACAGCGCTCGCTCTCGCTCGCTCTCTCTCTCTCTCTCTCTCTCTCTCTCTCTCTCTCTCTCTCTCTCTCTCCCTCTCCCTCTCCCTCTCCCTCTCCCTCTCCCTCTCCCTCTCCCTCCCCCTCTCCCTCTTCCTCTTCCTCTTCCTCTCCCTCTTCATGCATGTAACAAAGAACTTTTGTTTGTGACAAGGGGAAGATGTAGCAGCCATGACTGTAGAGTGACCGGACGTAGGGCACTAGGACCCTGCGGGTCATAGGGCAGTGACCAGGTCACTGGACACCACATCCTGTAGGGGACAGGAAATGGACAGAAAAACCAATGGACAACGAAGAGGACGGACGTGCTGGGGACACGCTGCCCACATAACCAATAAAAGAAGGTGACCAACCTCATCTGGTGTCCTGTATTCCTTATGCTACACGCAGCCCACAAAACACGACACTGACCATTCACCATTAGAGGATAGACTGCTAGTGGACCCTATTACAGATAAAGCAACATCCACAATATACCGGAAAATAATGAACAATGCCCCAGACCCGCTAACCTTCCTTAAAAGATCGTGGATAGATGACCTGGGCAACAATGATGATGAAGAATGGTCGGAGGCCCTGCAGAGCCCTAGAGATATTGCGATCAAAGCAGGCTTCAGGCCAATACAGCTGAAAATATTACATCACACACGCTACCCATGTACATCACTACATAAATGGGGCTAGGGCCCAACAGCACTATGTATAAGAGGCTGTCAACAGGAGGGCTCCTTTTTCCATATACTATGGGGCTACCCAGTAATTAGGTCCTTCTAGAGGGACATAACAGTGTAATGGCAAGGTTGTTGGGGATAAAGATATCGTTAGATGCCAGTTGGTTGCTGTTGATGATTAAAGGGGAGGGACACTGGCCTACATATAAGGAACTCTGGCTGGCACTTTTGGCAGGAGTGGCAAAACGAAATATTGTGAGACGTTGGGGGCATTCCTCCCCCCATCAGTGGCAGAAAGGGAATCTGACTTAGATTGGTGCCAACAAGCTGAAGAAGTAATATATTAAAGCTGGGAATGCTTGAAGAAGTGGGAAAAGATATGGTCTCCTTGGTGAAAATATAGAGGACTATGAGTCTCTTAGCATGAAACCGTTTGAGCTTCCAGGGTACAATGTCGGTGGGATGCAGTTCATTTCCTACCCAAGATAGGGCACCTGGAGAGACTTCCTGATTTTTTAAATGTAAATCTAATGGTATTCTCGTGACTCCGCCATGTAACAATGCTATTGTCAACCTTAACGCAATTTGTCTGTGTATTCATGATCTATCTAATGTTGCCATGAGCTGGTTTCATAAAAACAATAAAAAAAAAAAAGAATGAGCAGCGGCCATCAAAATGAATGCCAGTTTCCACCACCTACTAACACCTGCACAAGTGGGTCCATCAACATACTCACTCCTGAGTTGTGCTCATGCTCTCTCGACACCCTATGCCTACCTTGTCTACCTGTACTGTTGATGGTTCCATTAGGGTCTTTCCTGCATGAGAAAGGTACATTCAGCGAAGTGCTGACTGTTGATGGGAGTATGTGTTTGTTTGCAACATGTCTGTGTACTAATAACTATGTGAGAGGAAAACAATGCAATTCCCCTGGGCGAACTCTTGTCAGACTCAAGGGCAAATTGTGCAAAAAAAAGAATTCAACAAATAAAATACAAACTTATATATTTGCATATAAGCTTTCTAAAAATCAGATGTGACAAGAAATTAGCCTCATTATACTTATGTTTTAGAAATCTAATAAATACGCATCGATTGAATACTTGATGATGTTTGTAAGACAGAGCCAATACGGTGTTTTTTAATTAACTTTTTAATTTTCATAATTTTTGTAGTTACTTTGTGTTTTTTGTGGTGCTCATATTGAGGTGTGTATAATGTAGGAGTTATATGTGATTATGATTTAATAAATATATAGTTTTGCATTTTATTAGTTTAGTGTTTTTTGCTCAGTTTGCATTTCAGTCTGTCCAGATTTTGCCCAGGGAATTGTCTTTTTTCCATTCTTTGTGACCCTGTCCCCTTGGTTTTCTCTATGGTCTCTCTCTTCTTCACTCATAACTATGTAGCAATGTGGATAAAACTGACTTTAAGACCCATTCAATTAATGTCAATGTTAGTAAAATGTGCCTACAAATGCATCATGTGTCACATGTGTTCCCAACGTTGTTTTGTAAGAGAAAACTCAACTCTATTGTGAGAATTTGGGCTGTTGGTTGTGAGCCCTTCTCAGGCAACAACCACAATCCTGGTCAGTGTGACCCACAATAGTCACCAAATGTAACTGCACTTGGCACAAAAGCAGTCGAGTTTCCCTCAGAGGCAATGTGTAAAGTATTTATGCAGCACACAAACAGTAATAAAGTGAGAAAACAAAACAAGAAAATGTGCACAGCAATTTAGAAGAATATAGTGAATGTTAATAACATATTTGATACCATAACAACAAAAATACAATCAGTAGACCCGGATTTATGAATTTTGACAGTTTAAAGTGAAAATAGCGCCAAAAATCACAAAGCGGCGACTGGTTATGGGTTGTGCTGGACCAGGACATAATTACAAGTTCAAAAAACAACAAGTGATGGACTGAATGTGGATCAATGTCACACACTCCCCCAGTCAAAAGATCTGGGCCCAAATCCATCGTTTTTTTGCACTCCACACCACCCTGGGTCAGATAATGGCTTTATGCAAATCAGCTCTGACCCTGTTGCCCCATGGGAACAGTCCAGTCCGAACTACAACAGCCATATCTTTCCCAGACCGGAATCAAGCATCCGAGGACCGGACCGGTTTCGAGGTAACACCTCTCTTCAGCCCGGCTAGCTTGACTCCAAGTGGTGTGGAGTGCCTGGGACCCACGTCTGGGCATCCCCAGCGCACTTAGGGCGGCAATTGCAAAAAACAACAAGTGATGGACTGAATGTGGATCAATGTCACACACTCCCCCAGTCAAAAGATCTGGGCCCAAATCCATCGTTTTTTTGCACTCCACACCACCCTGGGTCAGATAATGGCTTTATGCAAATCAGCTCTGACCCTGTTGCCCCATGGGAACAGTCCAGTCCGAACTACAACAACCATATCTTTCCCAGACCGGAATCAAGCATCCGAGGACCGGACCGGTTTCGAGGTAACACCTCTCTTCAGCCCGGCTAGCTTGACTCCAAGTGGTGTGGAGTGCCTGGGACCCACGTCTGGGCATCCCCAGCGCACTTAGGGCGGCAATTGCAAAAAACAACAAGTGATGGACTGAATGTGGATCAATGTCACACACTCCCCCAGTCAAAAGATCTGGGCCCAAATCCATCGTTTTTTTGCACTCCACACCACCCTGGGTCAGATAATGGCTTTATGCAAATCAGCTCTGACCCTGTTGCCCCATGGGAACAGTCCAGTCCGAACTAGTCTGGGAAGGACATGGCTTTTGTAGTTCGGACTGGACTGTTCCCATGGGGCAACAGGGTCAGAGCTGATTTGCATATCGCCATTGTCTAACCCAGGGTGGTGTGGAGTGCAAAAAAACGATGGATTTGGGCCCAGATCTTTTGACTGGGGGAGTGTGTGACATTGATCCACATTCAGTCCATCACTTGTTGTTTTTGCAATTGCCGCCCTAAGTGCGCTGGGGATGCCCAGACGTGGGTCCCAGGCACTCCACACCACTTGGAGTCAAGCTAGCCGGGCTGAAGAGAGTTGTTACCTCGAAACCGGTCCGGTCCTCGGATGCTTGATTCCGTTCTGGGAAGGACATGGCTTTTGTAGTTCGGACTGGACTGTTCCCATGGGGCAACAGGGTCAGAGCTGATTTGCATATCGCCATTGTCTAACCCAGGGTGGTGTGGAGTGCAAAAAAACGATGGATTTGGGCCCAGATCTTTTGACTGGGGGAGTGTGTGACATTGATCCACTTTCAGTCCATCACTTGTTGTTTTTGCAATTTTTTTATAATTACAAGTTCAAGCACACTGCTATGGAGCGTGGGCCGGATACATGGACCAGTTTAGTCATGTTGAGATGTAGGTGTTATGTCGTGCTACGTTTGTTGTGATGAGGTGCTGTGAGGGCTGCGATGGGAAGTGCTGCGTTGAGTTGCGTCGCACTGTGTCGGTTCCGATGAGGAGCTGTGAGTGCTGCGATATGAAGACCTGTTATGAGTTGCAATGCGCTACATCGGTTCCATTGGGAAGCTGTGAGGTGCTGTGATGTGAGGTCCTGCATTGAGTTGCATTGCGTCGGTTCTGGTGAGGAGGCTGATCAGGAGCTGCGAAGGATGCAGTGCAACATTCGGCGTCAGGTTGCATCGTGCTGTATCTATTTTGATGGAGGATTCCGATCAGGATCAGCAAAGAATGCAGTACGAGGTCCTGCATCAGGTTGCGCAATGATAGTTTTGATGGAGCCTACAGTTAGGCTGGTACAGCACCTTTAGACCCACTTCCAAGGGTCCAGAACTGAATGGCACCACTTGAGGGGTCAGTACTCACTGCAGGCACAGTCCAGATGCAGGGTTCAAGGGTGTTAGAGCTTGTTATGTCCCTGCAGCCCAGAAAAGGAGGGCAGCCAACTAGACCTTTGAGTCACTCTGGTGGTCCGGGGTTCAAGAAGCAGGTCTAGTCCTTCCTCAGTCAGCAGGGCAGCAAGTCTCTCCTTCAAGCAGCAGGCTGTCCTTTTGAGTTTTCACAGGTCCAGAAATTAACTGAGGAGTGTGTCTGAGGGTCCTATTTTTATAGTTGATGCCAGATTTAAAGTGGAAGAAACCTCTGGAGTTTTCCCCCCACAGAAGTGTCCGGAATTTCATACCACCCTGTTCTGGTCCCAGTCTGTATGAAGACACAATAGGGTAGGATGAAGTATTTTTTTGGTGTGAGCTTAGGCAGGGTCTTTGAAGTGCAGTAGGGTTGTGCTTAGCTCTGCTTCCCATCTTGCTTGGATGGTCCTTTCGGCCTACATCCAGTCCCTCTGTTGTGTGGCTGCCAGGGAGTAATACACAAAATCCAACTGCCAACTACACCTAGTCAAGTGACTTAGTTCAGTCCCGTCATCGAACTGCTGCCTTGGTGGGGTGGTGCCCTGGAGAGAGCCCTTTCCCTGTGATTGTTGCCGCCGCTGCAACCGGTCTCCCCCTGCTGGTGCTGCTCCTTCCATCTGAGCGCCCGCGGTGGGGGGGGACCGAGAGGGCAGGACTACAATTCCCTGCTGCCCTTGCGACCAGAAGCTGACACCGGGGAGTTTGCGCCAGGAGATGCTTTAAATTGAGACTCACCCTCGGTGGAGCGGGGTCTGCGCCTTGCTTCAGTCCCGTCATCGAACTGCTGCCTTGGTGGGGTGGTGCCCTGGAGAGAGCCCTTTCCCTGTGATTGTTGCCGCCGCCGCAACCGGTCTCCCCCTGCTGGTGCTGCTCCTTCTATCTGAGCGCCCGCGGTGGAGGGGGGACCGAGAGGGCAGGACTACAATTCCCTGCTGCCCTTGCGACCGGAAGCTGACACCGGGGAGTTTGCGCCAGGAGGTGCTTTAAATTGAGACTCACCCTCCTCGTCGCAGAAGCACGCGGGAGCGCCCGGGGCTAAGCCCAGGCAAAGGGCGGGCCCTCTGATGCCCTCCGAGGTCGAGGAGGTCTGTTCGGGCGCACCCCCCTAACTACTGTATTGTTACACCTCTTAAGGTACGCTAACGTTATATGTCACATGTATGTTGGACTATTTCTCGGACATCATCACATCTAGTTTAAGCCACGAGGGAACAAAGAAGGTTAAGTGGCAACTCTCTAACCCAAGTGACTATACAATAACATTGTGCTCAAGCATAAACATACTCTGACATTGTGTACACAGTGCATAGTTTGATACTGTCGTTGTAGCCTCGATATTAATCCCTGCAGCAAAATTGTTTGTATATATATATATATTTTTTTTTTTAAGGGAACAGGTCTTGCAATTGTTTTTTACTGTGGGGACAGTGGGAGGCTTTTGGCCCTGAACCACCACATTCATTGCTCATTGGGTTCCTGTAACATTCATTTCAACATACACAACTTCATCTTCTCCAATATGTCTACTAGAGGAAGTCGAAGTAAGACAGCTGCTGGAGGGATTTCTGTGATAGGACCAATAGACAATTTCATAACAAGGACTAATGATGCGATCGATCACAGCATCTTGCTCCTTGGGCGCAGGGTTTCGCAAGATCTAGCAATTGCAAAACGATCTTCCCTTGGGAGTATTACATCTACAAGAACCCCAGTTAGTGTTAAAAATCTTCACCCAGGGGGTATACGCGAAACTCGAGTTGACCTCCATAGTATACCTAACGAGGTTAACCTATCAGCATCAAATCCCTTAATTGATTCTGACTTAGAATCAAGTAGGGAACTGGAAAGGACCCCAGAACTGTTTATCGATCTTACCCCTGAAAAGGTAGTGGAAGACAGTGAGAGACAGCTGAGTGGAAGGTCAGAGGGTGCCATTCGAAAGAAAAATAAACATATGGCACACTCCATTACGCCTGCAGTCAGAAAACGTGTCGCGACAAAACGACAACCTAGGAAAGGCACAAATATGCACTCAAATGCAAATGGTGCAAGCCCACCCATAGAGATAGTAATCAGAGACTCTCAGGGGATGCCGCACGCGCCTGCGGACTAGCCTGATGTAAATATTGCTAACGACCAACTGCTTGAAAGAATGGGTGACCTCCTTAGCATTCTTCTGTCCCCGATAGAATCCAGGTTTGTCCGTATTGAAAAGCAGTTAGTGGAACTAAATGCCTACAACAAAAAAGTTTCCAGTGATGGATTACAAATCAATGCGGGTTCTAAGACAAGTACCAGTAAATTAACGTCTTCTAAAACTAAAACCCCCTCAGCTTCAAATACTATCATAAAACCAAAACCCACTATACCTCCATGTAAAGAAACTGTCATAAACAAAACCATAGTAACTAGCAGCATTACTCCTAATAACGACACGAAAAGTCATACCTTAAATACACAGAAAGGGAAAGCGCAAGTGACATCCCAAAGTAAAGGAAAGGAACCAAACCAAACTGACAATCCCACCCCAAATTTCCAGAGGGCCCAGCCGAACCACAATGTAGCTTACAACACAAGGCAGATACCTCCACGCATCAGCTTGCCTCCCGAATGCGGGACCTACGTGTTGGTCCTGGTTAATGTTCCCAAACTTAGGAACGACCAAGATGAAACCCCCCTTTCACTCAAGAATAAAACCCTACACTGGCTAATTTCTAACTGCAATTTCCCAATGGAAGGGGCTGGAGAAATTATTCATACTCAGAGAGTTGGTTGGATAGGCCCCCTGAAGAAAAAGTTTCAGGGTGATTGTATTACTGTTAATTTCAAAAATCCCCAATGGGCTGAAAAAACTCTGGCCAATGCTCCTTCCCCCTCTACCTGGAAATTTAATACCACCCTTCTCCCACTGGGATATTTTTATAGACACCCGATTAGCTTGAATTCCATCACGGTAAACAACCCGATTATCCCTTTCCATAACTTACATCCACCTACTAAAACCAACTCTCCATTTCTCCACCAGAACCCACAATTTATTTACCCGAATGGTCCAGCACAGTGGCATCAGAGCCAAGCTCACCCATATTTGACATATCACCCTTATTTGTCTACAATGCCTCAGCATGAGTATAGAGACGTCCGTTGGCGTCAGGTCGCCGCAGCACCAGGTAATTCTTATAGCATCCCCACTCACAACAGATTCAGCGCACTGTCCGGGTTGGACTATAACGATTGACTGAATCGTGATCAGTCCACAGGGGAAAACGTGTATACTTTGAACAGAGGAGTATCCTCAACAGGAAAAAACCAAGTAACAGGGAATAAAAACACAACACCCACTCCCGGGGCACATATTTCCACCTCTCCTTCTCAACACTTGTCAGGCGAACTGGACAAACTACCAACTGTCCCTACTAAACCTAGGCCAACGAATAATTTAAAGGCTCAATCATCCCTGCCTAGTCTCAATTCATCTACCTCCCAATTACATCTTACATATTGGAACATAGCTGGCTTATCTGCAAAACAGACAAATAATAACTTACTGACTCAGATAAATCTGAGTAATATAATCTGTCTCCAGCAGACTTGGGCTACCGATCCTATACACATAACTGGTTATAAGACTTATTTCTCTGCAGCTAAGAAATCAACTTCTGGCAGAAGCAAGGGTGGTTTAATCACGTATATTGCAAACACTCTACAGTGTGAGGATATCTCCCCCCTGAAGCTAGAAGAGAACTACCAGCTAATAGTTCTACAAAGAACTAGACAAGAGATCTATGTAATAGTAAATTTTTATAACAACTTGAATGTAAGTGACTTAACTAATCTTTTGTCGGAGATCTCTTCATCATTGCAAGACTTGCGAGCGAAGCATATAAAGAACTCATGTACATTAATATGGGGTGGCGATTTTAACCTACATCTATGTAGAAATAACAATACTGATAACTGTGGGATTAACGAGGATGACGGTAACACCATAACACATTTTTCCCATTCGATTGAAGGTGACAAAATGAATGAGACTATGATGGAACTGGAACTGGGTTTTGCTAAAGAGAGAAAGATCCTTCCAGTAACTTCTGTCCCAACATTTAATGGCAGAGGACAAGTCCTGATATCACTATGTAAGGGGCCAAACATCGAAGTCTTTGAAGTAATAAAAAATCCACTAAGTGATCA
Organism: Lissotriton helveticus; assembly: GCF_964261635.1. NCBI lineage: Eukaryota > Metazoa > Chordata > Amphibia > Caudata > Salamandridae > Lissotriton > Lissotriton helveticus. Next base: position 306,137,838 of record NC_136059.1, read on the forward strand.
TTTCCCCATCACTATTGCTTTGTATGAACCAAAATTCCATAAAGATCCCGAAATAATGAATTTACTAGACCAGCAAGAGCTGGAATTAGGTTCTCTAAATGGCTACACACTAAAATGGGGAAAAATTGACCAAGGAGTAACGACCGCAAAAATAGTTAGGCAAAGCCAGTCAGATATGATGAACTGTCTTGATCCCAGGAAAAAATCTAAACAGGTCCTGGTTAGTTTCAATACCATCTCTCAAAACATAAAGAAAGAACTTACCAGAACTCAGAAGCAAAAAAGTCAGGGGAAAAAGGGCTGGTTTAGCCCGGCATGCACTAAAGCGTACTCGGGGCTAAAGGAGGCCCTAACAAGGGGAGAGAGAGACAGAGGGGAGGTTGTCAGACTAAGAAAGGAATATGCGCTAGCCCTAAAAACAAGAAAGAAGGAGCTAAAAGATGACCTATGGGACCAACTAAGTAAAAGCACTGAATTAAAAGACAGTGCAGCTTTTTGGCAAGTAGTCAGATCTCCTTTTTTAATAGATAGAGTAGACCTACCATCCATAGACGTCGCGATTAGTGACAGAGACTGGGTGAATTATTTTTCTAAAGTTTTTAGCAATGAGAATGTACGGGGTATGGAATACCTAGATCCCCTGACCCAGGTCAACTACCCAATAGCACTGCAATTCACGCAGGACGAGGTAGTGAAAGCAATAAAATCCTCTAAATCGGGCAAAGCACCAGGACCAGACGGGGTTCCAGCGGACATTTTTAAACACGAAGTAGACCTCTGGTCTCCGTTACGGACAAACGTCCTAAATGCAACTATAGATGAGGGTTTGATAGAATCCTGGTCAACCTCAATATTGGTCCCTATATTTAAAAAGGGGGACTGAAACAGCCCATCCTGCTACCGACCTATCTCGCTCCTAGACTCGCTCGAGAAGATGGCAGGTTTATTCTTCTCGACCGACTCCAGGAGTGGACAATTATCAAGAATATCATCTCTGTGATACAATATGGGTTTCGAGAGGGGCTAGGCACAGTAGACCAAGTACTGAACCTGTCCCTCCTGGCAGGAAAATACGTGGAGGCAAAGGGGAGTGCGTTGCATATGGTGTTTGTAGATTTATCCGCAGCGTTCGACTGTGTTGTGCACTCGAAGCTGTGGAATATCATTTCAAAAATGGGTGTGGACCCCCCAGTTGTGGATTTCCTGCGAGCACTATACACAGGAACAACTGGAAGAGTAAGATTTGGGACCAAGGGGCAACTTACGGAAAGTTTCAGGGTGGAGAAGGGGGTCAGACAGGGGTGTGTGCTGGCCCCCTTCTTATTCACTCTATATACAAATGGCCTCGAGGCTGCTATGCTCGAGGGTAGTAAAGATCTCCCCACAATCGGTCGCCGGCAGATACCAGCTTTGTTATATGCTGACGACGCGGTAATTCTAGCAAGAACCCCAGTCGAGTTGCAGCGAGCACTAGATAGATACTGCATCTTCATGTCAAGTTTGAACCTTAGCCTGAATGTAAAAAAAACATATACCATGCACGTGGGGAAAAAAATTGCAAAGATTAAAAGCATTTATGTGAATGGGGAGGCACTAGATAGGACTGCAACATACCCATACTTGGGAATTGTAATTGACGAAAAGTTTAAGTAGAGAGTAGCAATCAACGCAAGAAAGTTGGCATTTTTAAGGGCAACATCAGCACTAAAATCGTTTGCTCAAAAATTGGGCAAGAGACCTCCACTTGTATTACTGAAAATCTACAATGCAAAATGTGTCAGCATTGCCACGTACGGGGCCGGGATATGGGGTCTTGCAAATACAGATGATTTGCAAAAAATTGAAAATTCCTTTATATGGTATCTACTTGCAGTACCGAAGAGCTCCTCCACATATGGATGCCATCTAGAGTTGGGGATAGACTACATATCTGATATCATAAAAACTCAACCCCTAATGCTGTGGCGACGTATTTGGGTAACTGAACAAAGCCACTTAACAAGATCAATTGTACAAGATATCAAGACACTCGACCACTGTGGGAAGATAAAATGGTTGGCATATATCAAGGCTTGATTAACAGATCTAGGCTATGAATTTTTTTTTGCTGAACCTTTAACAATAGCAGAAATTTCGAAGGCAGACTTGAAGAAAGCATGCCTGACACACCTGGGACAGGTGCCCCTGCTAAAAGAGATTGGGAAACCTTCAGTGCAACAGTGTCTATTAGCTCAGACTGCCTTTTCTATTGAACCTTATTTGTTGTACAGTTTAAATCAGTTTGAAAAATCCTTGCTGACACGTTTTAGATTCAATGTGTTTCATCGAATTGTATCTTTTCCCTTCCAAAACGATTGGACATCAAACTCGTTCCCATGCCCTTGTGATTTTGTCTCGGTACAATCCACCATTCATGTAACCTTTTTTGCAAGTTTTACACTATACCACGAAGACGATGGATACTGCCCATACTGAGAAAGTGGGGGATGCGCCAGTGCCGTCCAGCCTATTTGGCACTTGAGTACCTTGAAGATGAAATCGTAGCAAAAGCGATGGCGTGTTTTTTTTAATTTTGTATCCGTCATCGTTCGAACCTTTGATAAGATCAATCATCTTGCTTAAACTTTAGAGGGCTGACGAAACCACTGTTAAAATCGTACGTCATGCTATGGCTATACTTTCTATGTATTGTGATTCATACGCAAACTGTGTTTTAATTGTATAGTTAAAATTAATATCTAATTTTAATTTAATTTTTTAACTAAGAAAGTGTATAAACAATGTATTTTATGAACTTTTATGGTATTTCTACAAATATGAAAAACCGAATAAAGTTGGTTTTGATTTGATTTGATTTGATTTGACTTGGGAAGCAGGCTGCAGACATCAAATGGTCACTGACCTAAAGCATCAAGCAGAAAAAATAAAAAAACATGATTCCTCTAAATCCCATTTGACAAATATGTTTTTGGAAAATTGTACAGCAATTTAATGAAGCATACCGTGTGGGAGTAAGAAAACATAATGCAGAAGTTGCTAAAAACAATACATTTCATCAAAATTGATTAACTGTATTAGTTTTTGTGGTGCCTTTGAATTGTCATTAGAAGGACACGATGAAACTGGAGAGTCTCTAAATCCCGGTGTGTTCAGGGGCCTAGTTGATTTTGTCTCCAGCATTGACAGTGCAATGGTAACACATTAAAAACAGTCATAGTGTTTAAAGGCACTTCTAAAACGATTAAGAATGAATTGCTGGACTGTTTGCTGGAAGTAATAAAAGAATATATTACACAGCAGTTGTGAAGCACTGATTATGTGGCTAACCAAGCTGATGATACAACTGATGTCGCTACTAAGATTCAGTCAGTTCTGGTCTTTCGCTACATTGATGGAAATTGCAAGGTAGCTGAAAGATTTTATTGTTTCACACATCTAAAAGACTAATCTGCAGAAAGAATTGCCTTAGCCATTTTTAATGAATTAAACATTGTTTTCCCTGAGCAATGTGCCAAAATAAATGATAGATTTTCATGGATATTTCTTATATTTTAAGCAATGCATGTTAGTCTTATTTCATTATTTAGTAGTTTTCTGAGGTACTGATTCACCCAAGGGCTTCAGAGTGATATATGAACTATTTTAAGTACAATATTTACTTACTTTTCTTTTTTTTGCAAAATTGCCTTGCTCATAAAGGCAAAGCTTTTGTTGACTTCCTAAAAATGAAATGCTTGCTTCAAATGGATATTTCCTATACTTGTAGCTATTTAATATGTCATGAAGCAACCAACTGGGCAATCAACGTTGAACAGCTGATGCAGAAAAAGAAGTGGCCAGCCTGCATTTCCGGTAGGAACAAAATTACAAGTGTGTTTTTTCGTGGATGCTTTTGCACCTATATTATGTGTTTCATATTGGAAAGGGTAGAGCCAAAGCAGTCTTGCCTAGTAACTGCCCTAGCCACCTTCGCTAGCCAGACTTGATTGTCAACCCAGAAAATCTTTTATATATTTTATGGGTTTGCCTTTATGAATGCCTATGAGAACTGTATTTTTAGTCCATTAATCACAGAGGTAGCTGAACAGTGCACCAAAATACACCATTTTTTTTAAAGTCTTTGGGGAGAACTCCACTAATCCCCTCTTTTTCAGTCAGGCTCACTCTTTTCACTTGCTCAATAGCATTAGTTGATGCATTATGCTTACGTTGTACCAGTTCAAATTCCACCAGTTGTCCCTGGATATATAAACTATGTTAACTACAATATTTACCTCATTTAGTTTTTTTGTGAAATGGCATTGCTCATAAATACAAAGCTTTTGCTGACTTCCTACAAATGAAATGTTTTTTTCTGAATGGATATTTCTTATACTTGTAGCTGTTTAATATGACAAAAAGATTACCAGGCAATCAACATTGAATAGATGATGAAGAAAAGGAAGTGGCCAGTCTGCATTAAAGGTAAGAACAAAATTACAAGTGTGTTTCTTCGTGGACGTTTATGCACCTATGCCATGTCCTTTCTATTGGAAAGGGTAGTGCTTAATACCCTAGCCCCCTTCGGAAGTCAGACTTGCTTGGCAATCCAGAAATTCTATGAAATATTTTATGAGTTTTCCTTTATGAATACCTAAAACAACTGTATTTTTAGTCCAGTTATCACTGAACTAGTGCTGAAAATTGCACCAAAATACACCAATTTTTGTTTTAATTCTCAGGGGGATAACCCCCTGAACCTCCCTTATTGCTGTCAGGCTTGCTAGTTTCACTCGCTTGCTAGCATTCATTGAGTCATTATGCTTATGCCCCACCAGTTTAAATTTTACCAGCCACCACTGATGGAAGACGCTTCTAGAGATTTCCCTTAGATGACCACAGGCTTCCTGCGTTCCCTGCCTGCCTCCATTCTAAATACAGAGGTTTGGTATGGAGGCTGATGCAGCCTATTCAAGTGTAAGTAGGGCTGTACCCAGCTGAACCCCCCCAATAACATAACATAACATGTGTATTTGTAAAGCGCACGTTCACCCGTAGGTATTTTGGAGCTGAATAACAGAGGTTTCTTGTTACCCAACTCAATGGTACTCATTTTATTGACCTCAGATGGATGAAAGGCTGAGTGGACCCGCCGGGATTTGAACCTGTGACCATGAGGTCGAACACAGGCCCCTGCAGTGGACACATTAGTCCACTGAGCCACCAGACCCATCTTACCAATGATGGCCCATCCAGGCGCACCTGTCTCTCTATTGTGTGTGGCTGTCTAGGAGGAATACACATAGCCCAACTGTCAGCTACAACCATTCATGTGCCCAAGTGACATTTTTAACTGAGACTTGGTTGACCCCTACATTGTTCAGGCGCTCCCATCTAGCTATGTTATTCAGAAGCTGGACCGAAGGTCGGGACGTGGAGGTGGGATTGCTATCATTTATAAAAACTGATTTTAAGTGTCGCGTTACTTATGATCCCTTACCTGACTGTGAAAGCATGTTTTTTACAATCACTGTTTCCCCTGTCAGCACCTTTTCAGGGATTTTAGTATATCGTCCACCAGGTCCCCTAGGCTTCTTCGGTCAGGATATTCCTGACATTGCTGCTAACCTGGCTGCCATTCTCTCCAATTTTACACTATTGGGAGATTTTCATTTACATTTTGATGTGACACTACTATCATCCACCTAAGATTTGGTTGACGGACTGGGGACGTTCCAATTGAACCAAAAAGTGAGTGGTTCCACCCACTCCAAAGGCCATTTATTGGACCCTATATTTTCTAATATCCAGAATGTTCTGGTTAGGGACCCCATTCCAGTACTTTGGCCAGACCATCTGCTTATCCCTTTATCCTGGACCTCACATCACTATTCCAGCTGTAAAGACTAAAAAATTTACGCGTACCTGGTCCAAACTTCCTTTACAATCTTGGGTGACTGTTGGACTTGGCCCTTTTTGCAGGCTCATCCCTGAACTTTTTGCCTTCCTCCTATATTTTTTCTGACCTGTTGTTGGCTATTTTATGACTCTGGGCACTTTACCACGCTGATCAGTGCTAAAGTGCATATGCTCTCTACTGTAAATTGATGTATTGATTAGTGGTTCCCTGATTGGATGTTTGGTTTACTGTCAGACCCTAGTACAGTGCACTGAGTGTGCCCAGGGTGTGTGATCCAAATGCTGCTAGTGGGCTTGCAGCACCGGTTGTGCCACCCACAGAAGCAGCCTTGTAAAATGTGTCTAAGGTCTGCCATTGCAGAACCTGCGTGCATTCTGGTACTGTCATGCTGACTGGGCAAGTGCACCCACTTGCCAGTCCCTAAACCTTCCCTTGTCTTTATATTAGTCACCCCTATGGTAGGCCCAAGGGCAGGGTGCAATGTAAGTATAAGGTAGGACAAGCCCTCATATGTGTGGCATGTCCTATAGAGAATTACAGCCATTTTCGTTTTTCACTATTGCAAGGCTACCTGTTCTTCATAGGCCAGAATGGGCTGTTAGAATTGTTACATTCTATAATCCTAACAGACTCCGAGAACATGGTATAAATTCGAGTTTAGTATGCCTAGACTCAGAATAATAAAATACATCTTTTTGTAAAGTTTATTTTAATATTCTGTGTTTGCAAATACCACTTTTAGAAAGTAGGTATTTGCTTGCCTAACCATTTGAACCCGCCTCTGCTAGGTTCTGTATTCCTTGTCTGGGTTTGTGTGTGACAGCACTGGGTAATTCCAAGAGATAGGCTGAGGCAGCCCAGTGGTGAATAGGGAGATCTTCATCTAGATGGGAGGGAGGAGTTGCACCTGGGACTGGAATAGGGCTGTGCCCACCCCCCAGAGTGCTGGCTCCACCCCCTGTGGTGTGTCTGATGTCTCTGCCTTGCACACTGAAAGAAGAGAAGGAAGACTGTCAACAAAGTGCTCCAGGACTGTACTTGCCTTCCACAATGCTGGCTCCACCTCCTGTGGGGCGTCTGATGTGCCTGCCCTGCACTGTGAAAGGAAAGGAGAAGTCTGGTAAACAGAGTGCTTCAGAACGGGTTTGGACTGGGCACAGGCCCCTCTCCCCTCAGAAAACGAAGGATTTGTGGGTATAAATATTGGGACCCTGATCCCAAGAAATTAGATCACTCCTGTAACTGACAAGACGAAACCTCTGCTGAGGAGAAGGAACCTGAAGAAACTGAGGAGAGACTATTCCCAAGCTGAAGCGCTGCTTGGGGGATTGGCCTGCAGTGGTTGCATGACAGCCAAAGAGAGGAGGAAAGACTTTGTGGATTTTACCTTTATTTTCAACTTGTGCAAAAGATCTCCAAGGGCTTGGAAGAGAGCTTGCCCCCTGACCGAAGTCCCAGAACCAGTGGACTTCACCAGCCTTTGGGAATTGCTGCTGGAAACAAGTGGCTACAGAGGCAGGGAGCTGTGACCGACTCTCACGACTGGCCTGGTGTCCTGTTGGCACCGCACTGAGCAACATCCGCCTCGAACAATGCAAGCTCTGCGCTCACCGACTCCGTCTCGACGCCGTCAACGAGCCGTAGCCTGCACCGCGACTGGAAGGACACCGCAACGCGCAACGCCTCGCTACACCGAATCGAACTGGTCTGACCGACACGGTCACTGCTGCTGACTTCGAGTCCTGTGACTGCACCGGAGCTGGGCACCGCCTCACACACTTTGCGACGCATTGCCTGACTCGCATCGCTGTCTGGACTGACCGACGCAAGCTCCCGAACTCCGGCTCGAACGCCGCACCGTAAAGCTGGAAGCATCGCAACGAGCAACGTCCGCCCCGAACAAGGCAAGCTCTGAGCTCACCAACGCTGTCAACGAGCCGTAGCCTGCACCGCGACGGTAGTGACACCGTGACCTGCAATGCTTTCTTTTTCTGCACCGCGACGAACACCGGAACCGGCTCGCACATCCGTACCGGCCGCCTCAAGGAAAAGGTACTGTATTTGAGTCTGTCCACATTTGAGTGGGCCCGGACCGCGGTGGTCTGCTGGATTTGTTAGACTCTGTGTTCTTTCAGCACCCCGTAGCCGGACAAGGCTACCGACTCGCGCAGAACTTTGATTTACACCTTTTTAACCAGAACTCTTTAAATTTAATAGTACTGTGGATTCTTTTTGTCGTTTATTGGTCTTGTGATAATTCTATATAAAGTATACTTACTTTTGATATAAAACCTTGTGTGGTGTCCATTTGTAGTGTTGTCACTGGGTTACTGTATGTGGTCACAAATGCTTAACTTACATCGCCTCTGGACTAGCCTTGACTGCTCGCGCCACGGCGCCTAGAGGGTGAGCAGGGGTTATTTTAAGAGGGGAATTCCCTTGCCCTGACTGGAGGAGAGGGTCCCTGCTTGGCACAAGTACCTACCTGCGCCAACCAGAGACCCCCAATTCTAACAGTGACTATTCTTGAAGATAGCACGCCCATATTGGACCCGGATCCTGTCACGGCGAATGATAATCTTAACAACTGGCTTGAGTCATCTCTCAACTCTGTCCTCCCGAAAAAATCTATTTATAAAAAATTAGGAATTAATAAAAACGCCTGGTACTCCCACAAGCTCTAGGAGCTCAAACAATCTTGTAAGAGATTGGAAAGGAGCTGGAGAAAGGATTCCAGGGTCTCCAAAAAACTGAATATAGAGCAGCAATAAAACTCTATAAAGCCGAAATAAAGTACGCTGAAACTCTTTACTACCAAGATAGAATTACATACTCTGCAAACTCCCCCCGTGAGATTTTTCGGATTGCAAAAGCTCTTGTTACACCATTCACCCCCCAATACCTCAGAGGATATTCGACTCCGACGCAACCGATTAGCAGAATTTTTTTGCAATCAAAATACAATAGATCTACAGGTCTTTTCCACAGGTCAAAGCCCCTCAAATGGTTCCTCCGTATGTCACCACAACTCCAATCCAACTATGTTCACGGGAAGAATTCCCCCTTCTGAATATGACATCTTTCCAGGGGATCCTGGGACGTTTAACATCTGGCTCGCCTCTAGATCCTGTCCCTCCCTCCATTTTAAAACAGGTTATTGATTCGGTATCTCCAGTGATACTGGATTTAATTAATGCCTCTCTGCGGACAGGAATCGTACCACCTTCATGGAAGCAAGCGATGGTTAAAGCCCTCCTAAAGTACCCCAACTTGGATACTGAGGAGTTGGCAAACTATCGGCCCATATCTCTGTTACCTGGAGTAAGCAGAATAGCTGAGAGGTATGTGAACACCATCCTCTTTACTTTTTTGGAAAATAATAACTGCCTCCATCCTACTCAGACAGGATTTAGAGCACAGCAAGGTACGGAGACTGCTCTCCTCAGTGTAATGGAGGAATCCAGAAGAATACTTGATGGTGGAGGCTGCGCTGCCCTTATTCGCTTAGATCACAGCGCAGCCTTTGACACTGTGAACCACCAACTATTGATTCAACGTCTTAGGAATGTGGGAGTGACAGGAACTGTATTAAAATGGCTGCAGTTCTTCCTTGAAAACAGATCTTGCAGTCTTGGAAGGTGATACAATGTCAAAGCTGATGCCCTTCAACTGTGCCCCAGGGATCCTCCCTAGGCCTCACCCTATTCAATATCTATTTGGGCCCTTTGTCCGAAATAGTATTGCCCTTTGGGGTACAAATAGTTACTTATGCTGCCGACACCCAGCTGGTGGTTGCCATCAACCAGCAAGATAGCTCTTCACCAGGCCTAGCCTCATGTCTTGGAGCTGTATCCAAATGGATGGATAATTCATATTTAAAGCTCAATGGGGCTAAGACTGAGCTAATGCTACTGGGCAACTCAGCCCCCCAAATATAGATCATCTCTGGCCCAGCTGTCTGGGTCAATCTCCTAACCCCAAAGAACATATTAAGAGCCTGGGTGTGTGGTTGGACCGCAACCTATACCTTAAAGAACAGGCTCGAAAGGTAGCAGCCAGCTTCTATGGAATGCTGAGGCTGATCAGAAAGATCTTCCCTCTACTACCTTTTGGTGCCAATAGGCTGTTGGTTCAAGTACTAATTCTGTTGCGGCTTGATTATTCCAATGCCCTATATCTTGGAGCCCCACTTCCCACGATCAGAAGACAGCAGACTGTGCAGAACTGCGCAGCCCGCTTGTTGCTGAATACTCCCAGGCGTATGTCGGCCAACCCTGCTCTCGCCGCCCTCCACTGGATCCCTATCAAAGAACGAGTTCAGTTTAAGGCCTTATGAGTCACTCATAAAGCACTTTCTGGTAAAGGCTCTCCTTTGATGCGTTCTTTCATTCAGCTCTATCGCCCAAATAGAGCTCTGAGATCTGAAAATAAGCAACTGGTCACAGTCCCGAAAATTAGAAGAGTTCGAAGTGGGGGCCTCCTCTTCTCGTATAATGTGGCAAAGCTGTGGGACCTCCTCCCTCTACACATACGTTTAAAGTCTGATTATCTGATCTTTCGAAAGAAAGTATAAACCTATCTCTTCCCTTGAAGGCTTCCCAAGTGTCAAGTTAAGCTACAGTTAGCGCTGGGATGCCTACGGGTGACCATGCGCCTTACAAATGCTACTTTCATTTCATTTCATTCATTTCAAAATTGTAATTTAAAATTCAACTTTACCATAAGAGATGATTTTTCATTACAATTCCTAAGCCAACAAATGTGATATGCTTACCTGCTACCATTTGGAAATTATCAATTATTAAATGTACTAAGGTAATTCCAACGTTATCCTATGGGAGTGGTAGGGCTTGCAGTAGTGAAAAACGAATTTAAGAGTTTTTCCCTACCAGGACATTTAAAACTAAAAGGTGCATGTCCATCCTTTTAAATACTCTGCACCCTGCCTTTTGGGCTGTCTATGGCCTACTCTAAAGGTGACATATGTATTCAAAAGGAAGGTTTGGACTTGGCAAAATGTTTGTTTTGCCATGTCTAACTAGCAGTTTAAAACTGCACACAGAGGCTGCAATGGCAGACCTGATGCATGCTTGGACTGCTTCTTAAGTGAGTGGTACAATCAGTGCTGCAGACCCACCAGTAGCATTTAAATTTAGAGGACTCATTACTAGGAACTGCAATTAAATTAAATATGCCAATTGGGTATAAGCCAATTCTACCATGCTTTAAGGAGAGGGCACAAGCACTTTAGCATTGATAATGTCTGCAGAGTCCTAAAGCCAGCAAAAAAGAGGTAAGGAAAACAGGATCATTGAAGGCAAAATGTTATGGGGAAAACCACGCCAAGGATTCCAGGTCTAACATGTGTCCTCCCCAGCTGAAAGTGGGGAGAATTACCCAACACCTTGGAGTTTTCATCACTAAGGCAGAAAAAAGTGGAGAGGCCGACAGCATTGGTGTGGCCAGTTCCATGATGATGTTCCTGTGTAAAGTTCATTGCTTGTAGAAAGATCGACCTCCTCAACAGTTTGGGATTCTCACCCAACATCTGCATTAGCCATCTAGATGGTATGTGGTCTGTCTGAGCCCAGAAGTGAGCACCAAACATGTAAGTTCTCAACTTCTTCAGTGCCCAGACCACTGCAAAGGCTTCCCTTGCCATTGCACTCCACCTCTGTTCTCTGGGAAGTAACCTCCTGCTGATGAAGGCTACAGGTTGATCTAGACCCTCTTTGTTTAGCTGTGAGAGCAGGGCCCCTTTGCCATGATCGGATTTATCTGTCTGCACAATTAATTGTCTGGAGAAATCAGGGGTCTTGAGCAAGGTTGCTGCGCACATGGCCTTCTTTGGGGTATCAAAAGAGTTCTGGCACATCTCCGTCCAAATCACCTGTCTGGGCTACTTCTTAGAAGTCAGTTCTACCTAAGGGGCAACAATGGTGCCATATCCCTTGACCGATCTCCTGTAGTATCCGGTGAGGCCAGAATTGTATCGCTTTTAGCCTGGAGGGGCTGCCTCTTGCCTCCTACCACTTGCTGTTGCAAGAAGACCACTCAATTTGTTGTATCTGGCACTTACTGGCCTTAATAGTCAGGACTGTCCTCTGCAGAGTCTGAAGAACTTCACTGAGGTGGTACAGGTGGTCGTTCCAGCTAGAACTTTAGACCACTATCTTGTCTAGATAGACAGCACTGAAGTTCTCCAAACCAGCCAGGACCTGGCGGGGCAGACTCTGGAACATGGCAAGGTCATTCTTCAACCCAAAGGGGATAACCCCGAACTGAAAGAGTCCTTCTGGTGTAGAGAACACAGACCTCTCTTTGGCTACCTATTTCAAGGCAATCTGCCAGTACTCAAGCTTTAAATCAAACGTGCTGGGGAATTTGGCAGCTCCCAACCGATCTATGAGCTTATCAGCTTGGGGGGATGGGGTGTGCCCCAGTCTTGGTGATGGCATTGAGCCTATGATAATTCATGTAGAACTTAAGTTTGGGATGGTACGCGGGGCAGCAGCCTTGGGGACCAACACCACTGGGCTGAACCAAAGACTGTTTGAGAGTTCAACGACCTCTATCTCCAGCATTTTGGAGACTTCCTCCTTAATGCTAGCTCTCATCTTGCTAGATAGTCAGTAGAGTTTACTTTCCACAAGCATGCATTCCCAGTAGCAATATCATGGGTGTATCATGTAGTGAGTCCTGGGGTAAGGGAGAAAAGAGAGGAAAACTGCTCTAACAATTGACAGCAGTCCCTCTATTGTTCTAGGGTCAAGGAAGGGAAGGGGGTAGGTGACCTTACTCTTGTGCTCTTCCATCTCAAAGGGCCCAGCCCTCCACAAGCTCCATCACCCACAAGTTTTTGACCAGGCCGTAACTTGACCAGAGTAGCCTTCTTGTCATACCATGGTTTCATAACCTCCTGGCTGGCTTCTAGATTCTCGTTGGTCTTCTTCCAGAATCACTTTATCTGGGTACGTAGTGCCAGCATGTAGCTGATCACATCCTGGTGGGCCTTCTTGGGCGCTTGCTCCCACCCCTCCTGTACCTGGCTGGGAGGTCCTCTGACAGTGTGCCTGTATAGAAGTTCAAAGGTGCAGAATCCAACCCCCTTCTGCAGTACCTCCCTGTATGCAAACAACAGGCAAGGTAAGAGGAAGTCCCACTTTCACCTCAAGGGCTCCCATAGGCCGATGATGATGCCTTTTAGGGTCTTGTTGAACTTCTCAACGAGCCCATTAGTTTGGGAATGGTAGTGTGTTGTGTGCATAACTTATAGGTTACCCCTCACTCTTTCCACATGGACTTCATGTTTGCGGACATGAAGTTGCTACCATGATCAGACGTATAACCTCAGGATATGGGGTGGCATGGTCCACCAAGCCCAGGATGAACCTGTTGCCAATGGTTGTCTTGGGGTTAAGTGGAACAACAATGTTGATGCCCACCTGTTCAAAGAAGTACAAATGACAGGGAATGGTTGCACTGGAGACTTGCGCTTCCCCCCTGACTTGCCACTGGCATGTAGGGCATATGCTGCAGAATGCCTCTGAGGCAATCCTCATCTGAGGCCAATACATGTGGTTGACAAGTCTTTTAAAGGCTGTGTCCTGCCCTAGATGACCTGTCAGGGAAACATCATGAGCCATCTCCAGTAGGAAGGCCCTGTTCCACTGGTGGACCACCAATACACAGGTTACACCAGGCTCAGTAACCTTAGGCTCTCTGCATAGGAAACCATTTTCCCAATAAATCAGGTGATCAGGGATGTCACCAGCTACTCTGTAGGCCATCCAGAGTAGAGAATTCCATCTGCACCTTGCAGAAATCCTCCCTTCTTTCTGCCAGTTGGTTAGTTTGGTTCTCCATGGTGGAAATGTCCTCCCCTGTAGGTTCCAGGCGTCACCCTCAGGCTCAGCCTCCTCCTGGGCCATTGAACTTTAAGGAGTGGGTTTCCTGTGCCCCTTGCCATTCCTCTTTTTGGCAAGCACCTGGGCAATTCTTCCAGTTTCTCCTTACTACTTTCTCAGGCGGTCATCGGTCATGTGGCAAGGCACATCCACTCAGGCAACTCTAACATCTTCAGGTATGACCTGAGCTCCACCACTTTCCAGATGGTGTATTCTAGGTCATTACCAAGTCGACAATCCACAGGCATGGATGGACCCACAGCTAATATCAAGGAACCTGAGACCCTACACCCCCACTCAAAGGGAACTACTGCCACCGGATAGTGACTCTCATGGTTGTCATCTACAATAACTTGGTGGAACGCAGAATGGACGACCTCCTCTGAGGTCATGCTGGCTCTAGTGTCTCCCTGACATTCTACCCTCTGCCCATTGAAGGTGACACAGTGCCTTTATTTCTAAGTATTACTAGGCATGTGAGCCTTTCTGGTGCTCCTTTTGGTAGGCAGCCCCCTTTCCTTCCAGAATTCCTTGAACATAGCCACAGTGTAGCTCTCCAGGTTGAGGAGCTCAAATTCCATCTTTGCATGTGAAGTCCTAGGAACAAACAGTCAAATAGGATAAGGGTGAACTTGGAAAAAAGCCCAATCAGGGAAAATGTAAAACTCACATTGGCCTCAGACAATTTTTCTGGGAATTTCAGTGTAACACAAAATTGCTGTATGCAAAAAATCACCGCTGATCACAATTGGGTTACTGGTTGAGACGAAAGAGTACCTACTCGAGCAGCAACCATAATCCTTGTCAGGGTGAGGCACAAGCATCCCTAAATTAATCTGTGCTCAACCCTCTGGCAGTTTGGCACACAGCAGTCAGGCTTAACTGAGAGGCAAGGTGTAAATGATTTATGCAACACTTCAAACAATAATAAAGTGAAACCACAACAGAATAAAAATCCCACACCACTTAAAAAAATAGAGCACATTTTCATAAATAAATCAAGATCGAAACAACAAGAACCCTATCAGTAGAGCCATATATATTCAGGTTTCAAGATTTCAGTGAAAATTGTGCCAAAAGCAAAAGGCGCCAACAATGGTTATCTTTCGTGCTAGACAGGGACAAAGTCACAAGTTTAGACCTACTGTGATGGAGTGCGGGCCGGCTATAGGGACCCAGTTATGCCAGCTAAAAATGAGTACCTTACATCCTGGTTGTGGAACGTCGCTAGGTCCCATGTCGAGAATGTGTCACGCAGTTGAGGCGATGCGTTGGGTCGGAGGTTCTGCAAAGCTGTGATAGGAGAACCTGTTTCATCATCGAGGCTGCTGTTGAGGAGAGACATGCAATGCCAGGATCTCCGTTTGGTAGGTGTCATGCGGCGGCAGTTCCGATGTAGGCTGCAAGGTCAAGGCAGAGTCTTTACGCTGGAAGAATCCTAACAGCAGAGGTGGTGCATGGGATCTGCTAGGAGTTAGGCCACACATCATAGGAGATTTCAGTTCTGTTGGATCCACAGATTGGCTGGCCAATCACCTTTAGGCCCACTTTTAAGGGTCCAGGACTAGAGTGGCACCACTTGGCAGGGTAGGACTCACAGATGGCACAGTCCAGTTTCTGGGTTCAAGTTTGTTGGAGCCTTCTATCCCTGAGGACAGACAACTAGCCCTCGGATTCACTCGGGGTCGTAGGTTCAACAGGTTTAGTCCTTCCCACCCAGGCAGGAGGGCGACAGCCAGCTGTCAGCACAGCAGGGCAGCAGTCAATCAGAGCAGCAGTCCTGCACAGTCCCTCAGAGTGGCAGACCTTTCAGCCGCACAGCAGTACTTCTTCCTGACAGACTCTCCACACATCCAGAACTTGGTGTCTGAGGTTCAATATTTATACATGTGTCTTTCTTAGAAATGGGTTAAGCTTCTAGAGGTTTACCTTCGAAGTCCACAGGCTTCCTGCCTTCCCTGCCCTGGCCACAGACTAACTATAGGGGGTTTTCAACCCTTTGTGTGGAGGCCGGACACAGCCTATTCAAGTGTAAGTAGGGCAATGTCCAGCTCTTGCCTCCCATCCTGCCAGTGATGGCCCATCCAGGCACACCTAAGCTATCTATTGTGTGTGATTACCTAGGATGAGTACAAAAAGCCCAACTGGCACCAAGGGCCAGATGTATCAAAGGGTTTTACCCATTCTGTGTCTATGGGAAAATGTGTCCATACATATGGCCCTTAATTGCTACGTTAGGGAAATGTCAACATTTTAAAAGTAGCATTTACAAAACTGTAATTTAAAATCTGACTTCACCATGAGAGAGGACTTTTCATTACAATTCCAAAGACACCAAACATGAACTGGTACCTGCTCCCAATTGGAAATTATCAATCATTAAATGAATTAAGGTAACTCCATTGTTATCAGATGGGAGAGGCAAGACTTGCAGTAGTGAAAAATTAATGTAATAGCTTTTCATTACCAGGGCATGTTAACCAAAAAAGTACATGTCCAGCTTTTTAAATACATTGCATCCTGCTATCTGAGATGTCCAGGGCCTTCCCTATGGTTGACATATATGCATTAAAAAGGAAGGTTTGGGCTTGGCAAAGGGTTTGTTTAGCTGGGTCGAACTAGCAGTCTAAAACTGCACACACAGACTGCAATGGCAGACCTGAGACATGTTGACGGTACTACTTAAGTGAGTGGCACCATCAGTCCTGCAGGCCCACTAGTGGCATTTAATTTACAGGCCCTTTGCCAAGGTAGGGTCATGTCACTAGGGAACTTAAAAGTAAATTAAATATTTCAATTGGGTATGTGCCAATTCTGCCATGTTTTAAGGAGAGAGCATAAGCACTTTTGCACTGTTAGCAGTGGTAAAGTATGCTGAGTCCTAAAGCCAGCAAAACAATGTCAACAAAACAGGAAGATTCAAGGCAGATAGTTAGGGGGAAAGCCACACCAAGGGTGCCGGGTCTATCAGTAGGTACAGTAAGTAAACTGGGTATGGCATGCAGCTAAGGGAGATATTCTTGATTAGGCATGTTAGGTAGGTGAGGTGTGTATTATATGTGTGATAGGTAAGTTTATGATATGGAAATTATGGTAGGCAGATACGGTATGTTAAGTATGAAGGACAGTAAGTACAGTAGTTATCGTATAGTAAGTATGATAGTATTGTGGGTTAGGTGTCATAGGGATGGTAGGTAAGCACAGTATTGGTAGGTATGGTAGATTATGTATGGTAGGTTAAGTACAGTAGGAACGCAGGTTGGTATAGTAGCTAGATATGTAGGTTAGATGGGGTACATTAGGTGTGTAGTTATGATATGGTAGGTACATATGGAAGGTATGTATGATAGGTATAATGTAGATCAAATATAGATTGGTAACACAATTATGATATAATAAGTAGTGTTCTTTGATTATTGTTTTCTATTTATTGTTTTTTATTGTGTACTTGATTAGAAATGTTAGGTGTGCTGTGAATAGCAGGTGAGATAGGTAAGTTTATATTATGTAAAATATTGTCATCAGATATGGGAGGTTAGGTATGTAGGTTGGTAAGTATGGTAGTTATGGCACAGTGATCATGATCGTATTGTGGGCTAGGTGTGGTAGGTATGGTAGGTTAAGTATAATAGGTAGCTTTGATATGGAGCTATGGCAGATATGGTACATTGGAATGGCACTGTAGCTAGATATGTAAGTTAGATATGATATGTTAGGTATGTAGGTCTGGTACAGTAAGTACATATGATAGGTAGGTATGGTATGCATAATTAACGTTCCCAGTTTTCTGTTTTTTTGTATGCTGACAAATAAATACAGAAAGAAAACCATATATTTTCGTGTCCATGTTTATTTCTAAATATGGAAATATGTCTTTTGCATGATTATCACTATTGTCAATGTGGGAATAGGTCAGTAGCTGTGCAAATTGGCAGGTAGGGGAGTTAAAAGAGAACAGATGTCCTAATGGAGTTTAAATAACTGCGTATGTACAGATTTTTAGGTCTCGCCTACGCAGCGCGTATGCGCTGCCTAGGCAAAAATACCTTTTCCTATCGCTACGGCTTTTCAGGCAAAAACGTGCACACGTTCCATTGCCTTCAATGGCAACTAGTGCACGTGTGGCGATTTACTTGCAGGAGTGCACTGCGCCGTATGGGAGCAATTATCGCTACTGGCGCTGCTCGCTCTCGCAAGTGAAACGCTTTAGGACCCTCCTGTCTTCCCCCCCCCCTGTTGCCTCCTTCTTTAGGTGAGTCGCGCGCGTTTCTTTTCTTTAATGGCGCGCCTGTGCTTGTTTATTTTATTTTGCGGCCGCGCCAGAGGCACCACTCACCACAAAACAATTCACTTCTTCAAAGCTCCTACCAGACTTGGACGTAGGCTGTAAGGATCGCGTACACCCCGGCCGCCGCACACATCACAGCTTCCCGGGAGCTCCTCAGCTCTGCGACTCACTCCTTCTGGCTGCGAGCCGCCAATCCATCTGCTACAGTTTTGTTACAGTGCCTTTCGATCTGAGGCCTGACATCACAAGGTTCCTGTCTTTTTAGGCGGATATTCCGCCACTGCCGTTCTGGACTACGTTTAGGATGGCGTCAGAGCCACGCACCATAAATAAAAACATTCATAAATCAAAGTACTGGTGTGGTCCTCGTGTATGATATGAAATCACAGATATCCGTAGAATTCGAATGCAAATAGTAAGGGTGCCAGCAACGGCCCAACTTCAAGCCAGGCACATGGGCCTCGGTGCCACGGGTTGGCTAATAAAAGACCGACTTTATTGGGGTGTACAGGGCTTTCCACCTGCTGGGATGCGGGGGCCGCCGTAGTGAGAAAATCCACGCCCACTATCCAAATTGTTCCCTCTATTCCACTGGAAAGTGTGTACGGAGCCAGTACTTGGCACAGAACTGAACGTAGAGCAAAGCAGCAGCTGCATGGGGAAGTGCAAGCAGTGCATCGTAGAGCAGTGGCCTATACACTCCTGAGAGTAACTTTTACAGCCAATGTATGTGCTGTGAATATCTCAACGGTGCTAGGCTGGCACTGTGTATGCAGTTAATAGCGCCTTGATGCCCTCTCGATAATGTGTGTGCAGTCAATATTTTCTCAAAGCCAATCTGATCATATACTTGCATGCAGCTGTTCCCTGATGCCATCCTGACAGTATATACGTGCAGTCAATAGCTCCTTGATGACATAATTACTGTGGTGCCGTCCTGGCAACACATGTACAGCCAACTGCACCCAGCTCATGCCCCTGACAATATGATTCGCATTTCGGAACATCGAAGTAATATACGATGTAAGAAATCCAACACTAAGATGTGTCGGCACTTTCTGGAACACAACCACACTGCTGACTCCATAAAGTGGCTCATTCTTGAAATCCCCAATATAAGATCTAAACAGGACTTATTTCATAAGGAACAGCGATGGATACATAGGCTATCCTCAGACAAACAGGGACTTAATGAAGATATCCCATGGAGTAGCCTATGACCACATTGATGCTAACACTACTTCTCTGTGTCTTTAATATGGGTCTATATATTATTCCCATGTTCTGTTGTATATATAGTCCTGGCACCATGACTTTGTCATGACTCTACCAATCCGAAGACTAACTCCACCAGACTCTTACAATAACTAAATACCCCTCGTAATGTGTGGACATTCGCTGACAGCGCTCTTGAAATCATTGCAAAATACAACTGACTCCTGTTGGTGTACACATATGACTGTACATAGACACAACATGGTTGACTTCCCATTCTAAGATGGCGCCCACACGAGTGCCACCTATCACGCGGCATACCCAACAATGTTTGTAACGTCTCCTACACTAGTGATCATTATGTATAATGAACTTTACCAGGTAAAACATATCTATGTCCATCATGCTGATTGAGCCTGTTGTATTTTGCTCTTAACTATCGGGTTATTTGCACGTTCCAAGATGGCGCCCACGATAGCGCCACTAGTCAGGTGACACACTAGACACACTGGTAACGCCCATTACCTTCGATATAACAATCCGACTACCAGGAATCCACTACTATCCGGATCCCGGTAGCGATGGGTAGGCAAAGCAGTCCTGACCAAGGCCTCGAGAAGTAAGTAATGGTGCTTCTAAGTTGAGGACGCATCGAGAAAGAGACTTACTTGTTTTACATGTTGTCTGGCTGTGTGTGTGCGCCTCCTCGTGCAGACAGTTCGCGTGCACGGTTGCCTCTGAATCTCCGAGTTTGGGAGTGGAAGTGAGCGGGCAACATCACGAATACTACGCGGGTGCGTTTTTGCGCCGATGTGGATGGCCATTCACTCAGGCACACACTGGGTGGATCTGGCGCGTTCATTACAAACGCGGATTTTTGTACATCGCTGCTTTTGGTACACCAACCAGGCGAGCTTAC
Source organism: Lissotriton helveticus (assembly GCF_964261635.1). Taxonomy (NCBI): domain Eukaryota; kingdom Metazoa; phylum Chordata; class Amphibia; order Caudata; family Salamandridae; genus Lissotriton; species Lissotriton helveticus. The sequence continues at coordinate 306,158,066 of NC_136059.1, forward strand.
AATGCGACCTGGAGAGCATTTGATAAATGTCGGTAGAGCTTGGTTGAACTACACTGTGGTGCTCCCCTAGACCTAGGGTGTACCTTTGCCTTACAGAGTGCTTGAAACTAAGTAGATGACTGAAGGTAGAGGAGTGTCTCTACAATATAATGTCCAATACTAAGAGTACAAATCATAAGGCATAAACCATAACCCCACCCCCTCCCTTCTCTCAGAACTTGGAGTTGTCTTGACCTGTAGGGAATACTGACAAACCAGAATTGCGTGCCTTTGTCTCCCCTATAGCCATTAAACTCCTATTGGCTCTCCCCCTTGAAGTCACACCTACCGGGTACTGTTGACACCTGTACTCCTTGACCTTTAGGTGAGTAACTACATAACCCCTTGGATGTTTACTATTTAGACACCATGAAGAAACTGCTGCTGAATTATTTTACTTTATTTTATTTTCTATTTTAATTTAAATCTTATTTCAGAGGTGACATGTGGTAAATGTGATTACAGTTGATACTTAATGGTCACTGCGCACTCAATGTCACTGCCACAGAGTCACTTGTCTCCACACAACCACAGTGTGTTCACCGTCAAATATGGGAAACTGTTGACTCTGTATTTTGGTAACTCTTTCTTTTGTCTCCTCTAGGCAAGAGCAGTCCTAACCAGGTAGTACAACAGTAAATAAATATATGTATTAGAGGTTGATACTTTTATTAGGTCATCCCTTGAGATAGATGTATATATTATATTAGGTCCTGAAGAATCGCAGCTCAATTGCAAAAGCGAGAAACATGTCGACCTCACAGAACTTATTGTAGTCCTAGATCGTGATACAGAACCTTATTTCTGGCGATCATAGGCTACCCACTGGTTTTAACATATAGCACGGGAACCACCAGAATAAACTGATCTCCGGTATCTCGAGCTATATTTTAACGCACCCACCTACACTATCCACCCCTCACTTGGCCCCTCACTTACACTTCACCCACAGGCTGTTGGAAAAAAGATCTCCGATAAAGAGCCCCTCCTAGAGGTGAGCCCGTTGGACATTGCACCGCCTGTCCAACGAGGAGCAACGGCCGATGATGAAGCATGACACTCGCAAGGGTGTGTGAGGCCATTCAAGTCCAACTAATGGGATTCCCAGGGTAGCCCTCCACTGAGCACTACCCTCTTATTTATTTTCTTCCCTTATATTTGACCATACTCTTCATCCTTGATCTTTAGGAACAACCGAGTCCCTCTTGTCAGTAATATGCTTGCTGCCAAGTGCATCTTGTTACTATCCTGGTAATACATGTGCAGTATGTTGCTCGCCAATGCCGTTACAGCCGATTGCACCCTGTTGCCATTCTGTCAGTATATTTGCCGTTGATTGCAACATGCTGCTAGCATGAGAACATACGTGCAGGCAAATGCACCACGCTGCTAGCATGACAACATATCCGCAAGCAATTGTCCCCCGGTGCCATCCTGATGCTCCACGTGCAGTTGGTTCCACTCTGTGCCATCCTGACAATGCACATGCAGCCAGTATCACTCCGTGCCATACTGACAATACACGTGCAGTTGTTTCCACCATGGGACATCCTGACAATGCACGTGCAGTTGATTCCATTCTGACAATGTTCGTGCAGTCAGTTGCACCCCCGGTGCCATACTAACACTGCACGTGCAGTCAGTTTCACTCCGTGCCATACCAACAATGCACGTGCAGTTGGTTCCACCCTGTGCCATCCTGACAATCCACGTGCCATCTGTTCCATCTGTTCCATCCCAGTGCTACACTAACAATGCGCGTGCAGTTTCTTCCACCCTATGCCATCCTGACAATCGAGGTGAAGCGGGTTCAATCCCGGGGCTATTCTGACAATGCACGTGCAGGTAGTTGCACTCAATGCCATACTGACAATGCATGTGCAGTTGGCTCCACCCCGTGCCATCCCGACAATGCGCGCAGTCTGACAGTGCACCACATCCAACCAATATGTTTGCCATCACTTGCACGTCATTATCGGTCCGTAGGTGCTGGTTTTGTGCAGAGGCGGGTCCAGTGAATCGCCTGGAGAGAGGAACGTCTGCCACGGATTTGCACATTACCTCACTGCACAAATATGTCTGCATTACCTTCCGTCCGCTTCCTGTGGAGACTCTCGCACATTCGGAGTACATTGTCGGAAATGGAAATTTCTGATAAATTAATCTCTTCACCTGGGGCTAACTAGTCTGTTGTCAAATTCGAAGGCTTCCTGACAGGCTGCTGCCTTCCACAGGCTGGTAGAGTTGGAAAAGAGCCAGTTCGAATACCGGCAAGACTCGCCCTTCTCTCTTTCCGCGCCCGGTTTTCAATACCATATATTAAGTAATAATAATATCAGTTATTTACAGCGCATAGAGTTGGCTAAAGTCGGTATGAAGCACTATGTGAATTCAAACTATGACAATAGGAGCATCGCTCCAAGTTACAGCGAGAGGCCGCTCACTTTCGATAGTTCATTCTGTCACTGTCATTCACCTGCTTCTTACTCATGTACCAGCTTGACAATCTTGGGTTTGCCCCTCTCACGGAGCATAGCCTCTTTACCATCTATCTTGATTGACTATATGTTATGCTTTCAGAGCTTGCTTTTCAAGCTCTACTTTAAAAAAAAAATTGGATTAGGCACTTCAAGAGAGTACGTGTGTTTTCAAGTTGTGTCCCTGGTGTACTTCTCTCCCCCTGCTGCTCTCTGTCGCCCATGTGCCTCTCCCAGCCCCTTCCATGTTGCCTTCGCCCTGGTGTACTTCCCCCTCTTGTTCTCTCACCTGCAAGCTTCTCCCCCACCGCTCCAAGTTGCACTCTTGCCCATTACTCCAGCCCCAACCCTCACCCTTCTTCTCTCGCCTGTTGCTTCTACTTCCCACCCACCCTTCAGTTGCTTCCACCCTCCCCATACATTTCCCCACCCTTATCCTCTGTATTTCTTTTCCTCTTCCCTTGCACTCAACTATGCTTCCCCCCCCAACCCACCGATGCACTATGTATTGCTCTCACAGCTAAACAAAGAGGGTCTAGATCAACCTGTAGCCTTCATCAGCAGGAGGTTACTTCCCAACTCAGGCTTGAAAAAAATACTTTGTGCTACTTTTTTTAAGTTACTGATTCAACTTGATAAATAAAAAAAAATACTTGAACCATTTTGTAGGCACGCGCATGCATAGTGTGTACGCCTACAAAATGATGCGACCGCCACATCATAGTGCCTAGGCTGCATAGCACGGAGATGCTGTACAATATGACTAAAAGACCCAAAGGTGAGAATTATTGGCTTTGCCAATGCAAAATAAAAAAAAACTTTCAATCCCAGAATGCAAAGTACTGTGGACTCAAAGCCCAGGATTGGATGAAAGTGCCACACATGACATTTGCCCTTGCCTTCTTGTCAGCTTTACCCCATTCTAGTACAGTATGAACGGGTCATATGTCAACCGAAGCGGAGGGGTGATATTATGAAAGAGAAATGCTGCTGGGCGCTCCCTGAAACCACCCCTTCTGTGCACTCTGACATCACTTAGTCAGACACATGACAAAGAACAATGGCTCCTTGCTCTGAGGGTCTAATCTGAGGACGTGCAGGTGATCCCCTTTCCCATGTATAATAGGGCTTTGTTATTTGTTTACTCGGATCAGCAGGGCCTTGCACTTGGATTCAAGTGTGTATTGGGTGGAGTTCTTTTGCGAGGTCCAGTTAAAACAAGCATTTGCAATGCCATAGGTCTCGCATTTACGTAAGTTTAAGCTATTGCCATTGTAAATTACAATGCCTTTTATTTATGTTTTAAAAACCAAAACATAAAAAAGCATTGTCATTTACAATTCCAATAGCTCAAACTCGCGTAAATGCGAGACCTATTGCATTGCAAATGCTAGTTTAACTGTTCTACAACGTTGATGTTTTCAGAGGATAGCATTGTAGTAAATGGCTAAAACCCACTGGTCACTAAAATGTAACTATACATTTATTGGTTAAATAAAAGTGGGAACATACCCATTGTAGCTTTATTTTTTTAGTAAGCACAAAATATATATACATAAATATACATAAATTGAGTAAAAAAGAAACGGATAAATAATGGTGGAAACGGTAAAAGTCAAATACCATTAGACCGGGAGCCCTAGGTATAATGTAGGTCAAATATAGAGTGGTTACAAAGCCATGAAATCATAATAAGTATTGTTAATAATGTATTATTATATTGTAAGTTTATCACAACAATAAAAAAATTAAAACAGGAAATAAAAACGTGTGTCCATACCACTCTTCCATTAGAGGCAGTGACTGGCATGGTAATAATGGAATAGTGCAGTTTTTTTTATTATTAAAGAAGCATTCTGTGGAAACTCCATACAATAAGTAAAGTAACCCTTCTTTTGTTTTGCAGAATATTTTCAGAGGCTGTTGCTTCGTTGGGAAAGCCTATTTGCGCTTACCTATTTACTTTGTCAACAAAAAAGTAGATTTAATTCTCATGACAGGAAAGTAACACAAATGAACAAGCATTGGTGATTAATGAATGGGACTTTACCGTTATTATGAAAAGGAATGAAAGCTGCACCATTTTCTAAGCATTTTAGCCGTAAATCAATAATTAAAACGGTCTTGTGTCAGCAAAGTATACACAAGCAAGAACACAAATAGGCTTTCATTTACAAGTTGCATATACCGGGGAATCTTTAGTCTAACAAAATGACTACTTCGTGCCCCGTCACCGACCCTAATAGGAACATACTGGTAAATCATCCAATTAATGTCATAGCCTTGAGTGACAGCACATCCACGATATAACAAACCATGCGAACACATAAAAGCTAATGGCGGAAGGGGGCTGACCAAACCACTCTCTCTCCATACTTCTTGTACTTTTTTGAAGAGCTGATGACATGACATCTTACAGACTGCTAAAGGTGTCTGTAGACAGGCCTGCAAATCATGACACACTCATTAATACACCGGAAAAGCTGCTACTGGCACAACTTTAGAGAAATACTTCTGCTAAATTAGGGAGAATAGGACGAAACTGTAAATCTTCACCTTTCAAGACTCGTACCTCTCAAGCGCAGGTTACAATTGCAAAAAGTATTTAAACTATATTCAGAAATTATTTTAAAACAAATATGAATTTAATTTCAGATTGGTAATTTTATTTTAATGTATTTGTAAGTATATGGCTGAATGAAAGTGCTCCTTGTTTCACACAAGGTGCTTTCTTATGCTATTCGAATGTATATAGACAATGGTCTGAGTTCGCAGAGTTTCACTATGCTCAACTCTGCAAAGTGACCAAAAAAGTGTACCGCGCTACTCGGAATTCCGCAAGTGGCGGGGTACTTTGGATCACGCTGTTCGGGTTGATTTTCAGCACCGAGGGTTTGTCCTGTGCTAAAAATCAGCTCAAACAGAACCGCGCGCAAAGCAAAAGGGCGCTACTTCCTTTGTGCCGCTCATGTAGATTTTCCAATGGACAGGTAGCTTTCTCTTTTTTTTTTTTTTTTTTTTTTCTTTGGCAGAGGTAAAACATACAAGGATATAACAGAATGAGGAATCCAACATAAGTCTTTACAAAAAACAACCATTATACAGTTTAAATCCAGTTATCAATAGGGGACCATAACTTCCGACCGAAAGTCTTCTTTTTAAGTCCCTTCAATTTATAGACTGCTTTATCCATTCTATAAACATTTAGCAGCTTTCCCAACCATAGCTCAAAAGTTGGTGGGTCTATATCCAACCATCTAGAAGTGATACAGGCTCGATAAATAGACATTCCCATAAACATAAAGTGTTCTTGATCTATAGTTAAATTCCGAGAGGGAAAATATACACCAAGAATAATAACAGCAGGATGGAGCGTAATCTGAACATGCAACAAGTTAGTCAGAAACTTTTCGATCTTCTCTGTATATACGGCCAATTTAGAACAGCTATAAAACATATGAATTGAATCAGCTGCTAAGGTTCCACAGCGGCTACAGTTAATACCTTTTAAAGCTTTCCATTTTGCCAGTTTTGCAGGTGTATAGTAAAGATCTAAAGTAGACATGTAATGTTGACTCTTAAGAGAGCTGTTAATTAGTGTCTTATTACTCATCTCAAAAGCTTTTACCAAATCAATCCCTTCAATACAGAGCTTTCTCTGCCATTTCAGGGTTTGATGATCAAGGTCGTTCTGCAGCCTATTACTCATTAACTGATAAATGGTACCGATACGATTGTTCTTCCTAGAGCTCTCTAAGATGTCAATAGTTTCCATAGTATCAGTAAGTAATAGATTTTTTTTTCTAGGAAGCTACGAATCTGTAGATATTTAAAAAAATCGTTCCTAGATAGACCAAATGTCTCTTGTAGTTCAGAAAAGGACATGAGAATCCCGCTTTGATACAATTGTCCAAGTAAATGGATCTGTCTCATATATGCCATTGGTGAATTGCGGTATCTTGGAAAATTTCGGATAATGACTTATTATCAGACAAAGGTGTATAGTATTTCAATTTTGGCATTATGCGTAAAGTTTTGTTCATTTGCCTCCAAACTGAAAATGCAGCAAGGACCACCTTGAATTTTGTTTTTTTATAGTAACTGGGTTCAATGACTTTCAACAGGCACTGCCGCGCATGAGTGCCTAGAAGCATTTCAAAAATGGAGGGTGCCATGGCCGGTTCTGTTACATAATCATGAAAAAGCAAGACCCGAATAGTTTTCAAAGTAATAGCCCAGTAATACATTCTGAAATTCGGGAACCCCAGCCCAGCAGAATCTGATGGAAGAGTACACCATTTTAAAGATCTTCTAGCGCGGCGGTACCCCCACAAAAACCTGGACAACATTCTGTCTATTCTGTTGAAGAGAGACATTGAAAAAAATAAAGGAATAGTACGAAAGAAATACAAAAATTTTGGAAAAATCATCATCTTAATGACATTAGTTCGTCCGTATAACGACAAGTGTAAATTATTAAATCTTTCCAGCGTTCTATTAGTGGATATGAGTAAGGGGTCTATATTTAATGCAACAATATCCTCGACCTTGGGAGATAAAGTAACACCAAGATATGAACCAGTAGTATTTAGTGGGATGTCAGTAGGTTTACCCGTTTCCGAATGTATGATCTGGGTTTTTGTGATATTTAACTTATAACCAGAAACTTTCCCAAACTCTCTGGCCACATCAATAATAATAGGTAGCGCAGAGGAGACATCAGAAGTTACAATAGCCACGTCGTCTGCGTACGCTAGAACTTTATGGTCAACTTCGAAGAGACGAACTGGTGGGATATTAGGTTCCAGAATAAGTCTATTCAAGTAAGGTTCTAAATATAGCGCAAATAGAAGCGGGGAACAGGGGCAGCCTTGTCTAGTCCCCCTAGTAATCGGAAAAGGTCTCGAGTGGTCAGTACCTAATCTTATTACACCCTTAGGATTAGAATAGAGTGAACGTACCGCTTGAATGAATTGTAGAGGAAACCCTTTCCATTCTAACACTGTCCAAAGGAATCCCCAGTCTACTCTATCAAACGCTTTTTCCGCATCGAGTAAGATCACCCCGACTGGGGATTCCTTTGCTTGTGCCCAATCTAAAAGTGTAATAACACGTTTAACATGATCAGTAGTATCTCTATATCTAATAAAACCATGTTGAATGTGAGAAACTAAGCTGGACATTACCTGGTTGAGTCTATTTGCAAGAATTTTAGAATAAATCTTACTGTCTGCAGTGATAAGAGAGATGGGTCGATATGATCCTAATTCTTTTGAGTCCTTGTTCTTCTTTAAAAAAACAACTATAATAGCGGTAGACCAGGAATCAGGTGGTTTCCCTTGAAATGCCGAATTAAAAATCTTTAACAATTCTGGTTTCAACATATGTCTGAATGTCCGGTAAAATTCAAGAGGTATCTGATCAGATCCCATGGCTTTACCTGCCGCAAGACTCAAAATAGCATATTCGATCTCATCCCAACTTATTGAGCGTGTAAATAAATCAGTCTCTACAGAACACAATAATGATTGGTTAGTACTGTGAAGATAATTTACAGGATTGAGAGTCTTATCAACTTCATTGTTAAAGTCATTATACAATGTTTTATAGAAATCAAAGAATGATTCTAAAATTCCTTCCCTGCGTTCATGATAAGCACCATTCATATCTTTGACACCTTGAATTTCATTAATAGAAGATTTTTGGCGGAGGCGTTGTGCTAAAATTTTACCGGTGCGCTCACTATACTCATAACGTTCAGTTTTATATAGCTTAAATTTTGATGCTACTTCGTCGGCAATATGAGTCCGTAGGCCAGAACGTTCAATTACTAGACGTAATTGCGCATCTTCTATACCTGTGTTATTTTTACATGCGGTCGAAAGATCCATCTCGATTAGCCTGATCTTATTTAGCCTCTCCTTAAAGTCTGTTTGGATTTTTTTCCTCTTAAAGTTTGCAAAACTAATTGTCTCTCCACGTACGATTGATTTAAAAGCATCCCACACCACTTGTGGGGAGGCCGTGTCGTTATTTGTTAGAAAATAGTCATTAATGATAGTCGCCATAAATTGAAGATAGTCTTCATCTAATAACAAATTTCTCTGGAATGACCAGGATCTAATTGAGTTCTGGCGTTCTGTGGGAACCTGGATCTCAGCAATTATGGGATTGTGGTCTGAAATAACTTGGGGTAGAATTTCGATACTAATTGTCTCCAAGAACTGCGAAGAGACAAAGAAATAATCTAATCGGGCAAATTTCCGATGGGGACTGGAATAGAAAGTATATCCAGGATCTTTATGATACAATTTATGCCATACATCCGTTAGCCCATTATTCAAGACCAACTCCCTGAGGGCACTATAAGTTCTAGATTTATGACCCATATATCTCCTTCCTGATTTAATATTCCAGTCAGCCGGCAGATGAATATTTAGGTCCCCACATATTATAATTGGTTGTGTCCACATAGCTAGTTCTGTATTTATAGTATTGAAAACTTCAGCGTCATCTAGATTTGGACCATACATGCAGCATATAGTGAATTTACACCCACCAAATATTAATTCAGCAAGCCCCCATCTGCCCCATTTATCGGCTAAAGTTTTCAAACACTTCCCAACTCCCTTTCGCATACAAATAGCAATGCCTCTTTTTATACCCATCTGCTTAGATGTAAGCAACACATCCAATCCCAACTTGTCCAGAAGTGAACGCTTATCCCATGCAATATGAGTTTCCTGGATGCATAATAAATCAATAGATAAAGTCTGGAGCATTGAGCGAGACATCCCAATCTTTTTGAAGTCATTGAGACCATTGATGTTGATTGTGCATATTTTCACCTTTTTATCCATATTGAAATAGTAATTGAAAACAAATATTAGCAAGCATCAACAATGTATACTCCTCGCTACTACAACTTAAGTACCTAATAAGCATCCTTGCAATGAATACCTCTGCCTTACACCCCCACCACCAACCCTTGCCCCTTCCCACCCCCACCCATTGCCCCGGAACCCCTCCCCCCACCCTCCCCATTATAGGAGGCATAGGAACTACCAGTTCCTAGAACGTATGGGTGCCGCGTTCCTGGACCATAGCGTCCTGACAAAAAAAAAAGGAGAAGAGGGAAACAATGAGAAAAAAGAAGAAATAGAGGGAATAGAAAAAGGAAAAAAAGGAGCTTAGCAATCCTACTTACAAAGAAAGAAAGAAAGAAAGAAAGAAAGATTAAAGCTTCAACAGAAATTACTAAGCTAATAGCCCTTATAATCCTACAATATAATAAACTTGTATTCTAGAAAGACTTAACTCCTTATTGTTATTCAAATAGAATCCAAATATTCTTTAGCTTTGGTTTCTGAGATAAAGTATTTTACTGTGCCCTTGAATACAGTCTTTAGTTTTGCTGGGCCTTGAAGAAAGACGGCAATCTCTTTCTTTTGAAAGTCAGGAATCAGTTGTCTCAATCGCCACCGTTGGGCCACTGTGGCTTGACAATAGTCCGGTCGTACAAAAAAACTGACAGCCCAGACCATCCGCTTTCTTATCAGGTCTCGCAGTCGCATAAATAGCTTCACGGGCAAGAAAGTTATTAAATGAGACCAGAATAGCCCTAGGATAATTTTCTTGGCCTTGTCGTGGGTTCCTCACAGTGAAGGGAAACCTATGAGCACGTTGTATTTCTCGTGTCCAATCCCAGTCTGTCATTTCAGGAAAGGCATCCTTTAATAGATTAATAATGAACCTCCGTGGATCAGACCCTTCTTTATTTTCGGGAATTCCCAGAAATCGTAGATTACTTCTGCGGGCCTGATTCTCCAAATTAGCTATCTTATCAGACAGATCCTCTTTCAGAGCTTTAAAATCACCGACTTCCTGTCTCTGTGTCATACTTTCTTCTTCCAAAACAGCGATTCTGGCCTCCGCTTCAACAACTCTGTCGGTAATCTCAGAGCACATCTTAATTGCACGACGAACTGAATTTTTAACCTTAGCACAAGTCATCTGTGTGCGTAGATTTTCGGCTTTACTTTCAGCCCTGTGACTCATCATGGTATCAAAGATCATTTTCAGAGTGATCTCTTCACTGCCTTCATTATTTTCCTGTAATATGGCTGAATCTGAGATGGAATTGCGATTGAATCCCACAGTGTCAGTGGTATCAGTAGTGGGAACAGATACTGAATTAGGAGATAGAATATTTCCCCTCTAAGTGAATTAGGGGCAGCTTCTTTACTCCCCACACGTAGTGACCTCTTTTTCCAAAGCTTTTTTTTTATAATAGTAGCTGCGTTAGTATTGTCAGGACTCATACTAACTTCACCATCTGAAGATAGACTCTCGCAACTGAACTCTGCCCAATCTTTATTTACGCCTGTTGCCTCATCCGAGGAAAGTTCAGACAGAGAAAAAAACTTTTCTGAGGCCTCCAGGTTGGTATGCTGTGTGGAAGTTTCTGTTGCCTTCTGTTGGTCATTTTCTAATAGTACTGAAAGCGTGGGAAGAGAACAGGATCGACTAATACCGGCTCCACCGGAGACTACATCTCCCATAATACCCTTCTTCGAGGGATTAGTCAGCAACAAGTTTAAAGGATTATTGTGATTTTCAACTGTAATAGCACATTGTTTAGGCGGTTGTAATACAGTCACATCTGTGCTTTGTAAATTGCCATCTATTATTTTTTTCTTAGCCGCTTGTTTCTCAAAAAGGACAGGCAATGTTTGTGACGCAATATTCTTGGCACATGCGGCTTCATTAGGTTTCATAACAGGCTTGTTAATGTTCTTACCCTGTTTTGTAGCGGTTTTAGCAGGGGTTGGAGGCGCAGCCTCTGCCATCACGAGCTCCTCGCTGCCCAGTTCCATTCTTCTCTGGTCTCGACCTTCGCCGTCTCTCCGGTTGCTGCGGGTGCTGACAGATGAAGGTAACGGTATCTTCTTTTTTCCCTTCCGTGAGCCACCTCCGCCTCCACCTCTACCGGGAAAAACACTGCTCTGCGCCCAGAACAGACAGAGTGTAGCGCGCCACAGCGGGGACCGCCGACTGAACTCTAGGAAGTTCAGCAACATTCGTGAACTCCGTCAGGGGATAGTTTGTATAGTATTCACCACGGTAATATGCCGACTCGTTAGCACTTCTCCACGCTGCTTCTCCACGCTCCACGCTGCTGAGGGTACTTGATTGTGCAGCGCACACACGGGTGTCCAGCCCGGAAACGGTCAACGCCTCAAGCGGCTCCGTCCAGCAGCGGATAAACGTAGACACAAGCAGGAAAACGACCATGGGCGGCCGTACGGAATTATTCAGCCAGAATAAGTTGCGTAAGTATGCCCCTGCAGAAAAGGTATCATAGCAATTTTCCTCGAGGAAAGCGGGTTTTTCCTCTCTCCTTCTCTCCCAGACGCCTGAAACCAGGGAACAAGCTGCTCACACAGCCTTCCTCACGGCAGCCATCTTGCAGCTTTCTCAATGCAAATGGCAGGTTTCTCAATGCGAGCAGTCACTACCCTCCGCGACCGCCCGCGTTGAGAAATCTGACAACCCGCATTGAGAAATCTCGCTGGGAGGTGGATTTTCCTCGCTCGCGCTCGCCAACTTGACATTGGTGAGTGCGAGCGAGGAAAAAACTCCACTCTGCATAGCGTGTTGAGTTTTTCGCAACTCAGCGTGCTCGGCAGAGCACAAAGTGTGAAAAACTCTGCGAGCGGAGTTCACCACCAAGGCCTAAATGTATACAGCTCCATTGTTAAGGTAAACATTGCAAACCCACTAATTATTGCCATTTTTGAATAAAAATACATTTTATGAAATTACTAACAGCATAATTGCAGTCATTGTAATTTCCCAAGTGCAGGTACTGTCTAGCAAAGAGTCCATGCCTGAAACTACTCTCTTTAGGGTAATCTAAACTTATTTTGCTCTCTTCTTTACTTAAAACACATATACCAATAAATGAAGAGTGTGAATCATACACTTAAGTCAACATAAAGGTGAATATATTTGATTTAAAATATTTCCTTCCCAAATACATAATTTTGTGCATAATGAGTGTTGATTTAAATTACCTCTGGAAAGGAGCTTCTTAATCAGGTGACATCATCTTCATTAATAATGTCAATCTAAATCAATGAGTTATAGCTTTGATGAGGTAATATTCATTATTCATTATTTAATACACTTCATCAAGTGACCAAATCTTGCCATGCTGCCAAAACAAATATGTATGAGGTCAGCTTACCTATAATGACTTTCAGTGTAGATCATATTTTTTATAATTGTTGGTCATTCTAAAAAATGTATTTTACTCTTCGATGGCTTGACATGTCCAGCCCTTACTTTGTATTGAAGGACTTTATCTTTCACGTCTTACTCCTGCATTTGAAGTGCAAAACTTCACCACTGGAATAAATGATTTTCCACTAAAATATCAACTGAAGCACTAAACCTTCAGGAAAGACTTAACCATAAAAAATGTTATGCAAGACTTCACATGCTAGACACAATTGATAGTGGTGCCTCTTCCTCATGGATGGGATAGCCTACAACAACCGAAAGGCACATTGAACCTTGCTAGATCTACATGTACATGGAAGGCACAGCTCTGGTATTTCACCAATCTCCCAAATATCACACTGAAAATAGTATCCCCGGTATAACATCTGTCTAAGGTGATCCAGCGGTGACAGAGTAATGCTCAACAACCAAATGAGTTAATTTATATATTTTCTTCATATTTCTACTTAACGAGTCCATTGTTCTAACTTAAACAGAAGGGATTTTGCCTACTTAGATTCTTGTGGTGAGACACTATGCTGTAACTAGTGTCCTAAATTTCTTGCATGGGAGTGTGGAGCTAGCTGAGCATCAGGATAGCCACATAACAACACTCCTTCTGTCAGCTCGGAAACCCCACACTAATCCTACGCATACAGCATCTTGCAGGAACAAACAGAAACATGCAACTTGAAATGTCTCTGTATAAAACAAGACTTGCTACAATAAGAGGAAGAGGTTAAACTGTTGAAAATACTATAAAAACACTGTCTTGTGTGTCCTGAGCAGTACTAACCCAGCATCGACAACGAGCAGTAGGACATGCAAAAAGTACTCCTCCCCTCACGGGGGAGTGATGGGTGACAAGTGGCAGAGTCGGTGGCTGGACTTGGTGCCATGTCCCCCTGAAAGTGGATCTGTGTAATTTTGGCTCCACCTTTGCACGTCACAGATACGCAATAGTTATCTGCACTGAACACTATATTTATTGTGCGCCTTAACCTTATTAATGAGAAGTGAAGTTCCAACATATTATTGGAGTGCATTCACTGTAGAAATTAGGGATTCATATAAACGTGTGCTCTATTTTTTCGTTATAATTTTACAAATTGTAGTTCTCATTCACACTTATACTTCTGTATTTTGAGTTATATTGCTTTTACTGAATTTGTATTTCTTATATGCTCATGTATTCATTTATTAATGCTTTTAATTTATTCTGTAATCGAATGTGCACCTTTAATCATGTATCCGAAGTGCACATTAGCTGTCTCACCAAGTTTGCTTAACCATAGAACTGAGGCATTTGATATTTAATGTTTAACCTTCAACGTGAAAGTTTTGCATGTGCTCCAATCCTCTTTCTTTTGTTGCAGGTGTTCCCATGGTCTCATAGCTACTGATAGGCATATTGTATACTAGCAGCCCGTCCCGACCTTGTCCGGGTGCATCAGGCTTCCCCGACCCCCGCCCGCCCCGACATTGTGCAGCAACCCGGGCCCCCGCCCGGCCCGTCCCCCGCCTGCCCCGACCCCCGCCTTCCCCGACCCCCGCCTGCCCCGACCCCCGCCTGCCCCGACATGGGTCCCCTTACTTGAGCCGCCGCTCCTCCCGCCTGTCCGCTGCTCGCACCGCCGCTGGCCTGTCCACTGCTCCTCACTTCACCGCTCCTCCCCCGCGCCATGTCCGCCGCTCCCTTACCTCAGCCGCCGCTCCTCCAGCCTGTCCCCTGCTCGCACCGCTGCTGGCCTGTCCGCTGCTCCTCACGTCACCGTCCTCCCCCGCGCCATGTCCGCCGCTCCTCGTCGCGCTCCTGGACGCCGCTCCTCCCCGCGCTCCTGACGTGAGCACGCACGTCGCGGCCGGCGCTACTTCGGAGGGACTACTTTTTTTTTTTACTGTCATTTTTTTAAATCACGTTTTGTTTTTGAATTTATATAGCCTATAACCATCTACACACCCTGACGATTCCAACGGTGTATTGGGTGTGTGGATTGGCACTGTGGTTCCCGAGTTTACCCGCCTCAAAGGCTGAAAGTTCTTCCTTTATTATAGTAGTATAGATTACAGATAGTGAGGTCCAGGAGGAAACTTTTGGCAATGACGAGCGGTGCAAACGAACTGAGAAGAAGACCTCTACCCATGTGAAAAAGGAGCAGGGAGATATCCAAGATCGTCCTGATGTTCAAATCGAAGGATGGGAAATTCTATTGAAGTTGCCAATTTCTACAGTGAAAAGGTAAAAAACTACTGAAGTTGATGACGTGGAATTCTCGAATGTTCTATGGGTTTAATTAGTGTTCACACTGTTAGTCTTTAGAGCAAATACCCCCTTGGGCTCAGAGAGGTACAGACCTCTCTGCTCATATTGCCATTGTGTGGGTTTATGCTATACGTTGCTCTGATTTGGAGAGCTTTTACTGAAGTCTCCACTATGCTGACATGTTCCTCTTTTCCCCGATTTAAATAGGGTTTCCCAATTTCTATCCTTAGTTTAGGACTTGTTTAGTTGACTTTAGATTTATCAATGTATAAACAGGAAGATTGAAACCTGTACACGAATCATCAAATTCTATTTCTTATCTTTTGTATTGCTGCAACTGAATTTCTAGTATGCCTTATGCTATTAAGAGTTAGTTTCATCCAACACTTTCTATTCCCTGTGGTGGTTCTGTATCTGTACAATAGGTTCTTGAGATTCATTCACATTAGTTTGGCTTTGTATCTGGAATAAACCCATTTAACCTTACCCATTAGTTCCTGGTCTCAATTGTGTGGCCAAATGGGCTACACTGAAATTAAAATTTTGATTAAGGTTAACTCTCTTTTACCTCTCAGGCGACTAAAAAAGGTCTATCGCCAGAAGAAATTATAAGAAGGGCCCATTGCTCTCTCACAAATGTGTAAGACCTGGCGTAAGGAAAATGATGAGGTGTCCCTGCAAAATGTGATGAGGGGCCCTGAGCCCCCCATATCGCACAGATATTTATTGGGTTTGGGCTGAATGGAGGCCTTCTGAAGGGCTGCCCCCCTCCCCTCCCTGAAAGGTTGGGGGCCCCTCCTGAGATGCAATGGCTGCAGAGGGCTGAGTTATGCTCCTACCCGTGACAGGTCACGAGCAGATGTTAAGAGGACCCTCAAGCCTGGACTCCTTGAGCAGGCTTGGCTAAGCAGCTGGAGTCCTGCATCCTTTTGAAATGTGCCAGGGAACAGCGAGTGCTCTCCTCCCATTAGGGTGTGCAGGGTGTCTGTTACACCAATGCCTACACTCTCTCTCTCTCACGCTATCTATCTCTGACAGTGAGAGCCATGAGGTATCTTTGTAATAATCCGCTCTTAACTTGCAACATTTAATAAAAATTTTTGCAAGTTTGTAACTTCCTGCTGGGTAAAATACTACTGTTTCCTGAGTGTTTTACAGTAACTGCAAGCATTTTGCAGACTGGAGGGGGAAGAGGCCCTCTTCTGGAAAGGGTAGCCAGGGGACCTGCCGCACCACGGGGGCAGCGGACCAATTAACAATCTTGTTTATAAATATATAGATTAACAAATGAGTATATTGCTTATGGTTATATTTTTCTATGTTTAATATGTATATAGGTCACTGCATTAATAAGTACATTTGTATAATAACTATTCATCTACAATTGCTTCAGTACTGTGGGGGAATATATATATATATATATATATATTCAACACAATCCACCAGCGTCTTCCTTCTAGTGATATCAAAAAGAACAACACAGGAGCCGTGGCCTCAGTAAATGGTGCAGTTTAATGCAGATGCAACGTCCTACGCGTTTCGGAGTAAGCCTACTCCTTCATCATGGGCAAACTTTGTGCATTACAGTGTTGATAATAAAGTAAAAAACTATGTCACGTGATAAGAACATAAACAAAATACTTTGCCATTACACAATTTTCAATTGGTGTTTGTAATAACATTGGAAGTGACTGGAATATATATACACATTGATCGTGGTGACAATAAAAAAGCATAATTTAAGCACATTTTAGAACACCTTTTGTGCTTGTTTATAAGTTTCGTGACCTTCGCCTAAAGTAATGACGTAAATCATGTACATCGGGAAAAACAATTTACAGCACTAAGTTCAGTAATAGTAATTTCAAAAATAATAATAATAAAGTAACACTTTGCACCAACGAAATAGTATTGTCTATCAATGAAAAATTGGGCAACTCTGCTGATAGAGGATCCGAACCCCTGACCTCAAAAGAGTAATACTCGGGGTGAATCAACCCACTGTGCTGTATGATCACCCGCATGCTGATTACTGAAAATTACCCAGTCATCTTGTAAAAGGTCATAGCGGCAAGCGTGAGGCTAACATTACACATGGGGGCTGACAAAATTATAGTGCAAAATGAGTGTAAATGAGAAATTATTGCCCCAGTGGGCCAAGATCATA
Source organism: Lissotriton helveticus (assembly GCF_964261635.1). Lineage (NCBI taxonomy): Eukaryota > Metazoa > Chordata > Amphibia > Caudata > Salamandridae > Lissotriton > Lissotriton helveticus. The sequence goes on from NC_136059.1 coordinate 306,175,296, forward strand.
TAATTAAGAACTCAGTGCTATTAATAAAGTTCATTACGCGAATAAGTCAATCATAAATCTATATATATATATATAAAAATAAAGGAATCTCCTGGTAACCCCGCTGGGTCCCCTTGTCTATTTCACAGGGAAGAAATCGCTGGGAATATTTGCGTGCTGGCAGTGATACGCAGGGGACACGTCCAACAAGTGTTCGGAGGCAATCAGTGGCAAAAGTTGAGTGATTTCATGTGAGTGATTGGGAGCCTCCCGACCGCCGCAACTAAACGGAGCAAGGTACTGCTGGCGAAAGTACAGTCCATGACTTCACGGAGAGTCGTGTTCACTGCATCACGTCTCCGGGTATGCTCAAGCTTGGCATTTGTGGCAGGATGTAGGGGGCCAGGTGACTGCATTAAGGCCATACTGAATGCCGGGGTGATGGGAGGATCTATTAACGAGACCAAGTACATGTAAATTAGCCCACACTCACTATGAGAAAAACAAAATCAGACAGAGCTGTAAGAGACATTATCCAAGCCTGAAAGGATGCATGATGGGATTTGCAATCCATGAAGTGGTGCTGCAGTAATGCTCTTCAACCGAACTAAGTTCAGCGTGCTCCCACCAATGAGAGCGTAGGAGCATATTCAAAAAATGAACAGTACAAACTTCATGTGTCAAAGACATTGGAAAAAGGCTTAAGCCGAAACGCCTTATTCCGTTTGGAAAATAAAGGAGTCTCCTGGTAACCCTGCTGTGTCCCCTTGTCTATTTCACAGGGAAGAGATCGCTGGGAATATTTGCGTGCTGGCAGTGACACGCAGGGGACACGTCCAACAAGTGTTGGGAGGCAATCAGTGGCAAGAGTTGAGTGATTTAATTCCGAGTTACTGGGAGCCTCCCGACCGCCGCAACTATAAGGAGCAAGCCACTGCTGACAAAAGTACAGTCTGTGACTTAACGGAGAGTCGTGTTCACTGCATCACGTCTCCGGGTATGCTCATGCTTGGCATCTGTGGCTGGATGTAGGGGGCCAGGTGACTGCTTTAAGGCCATACTGGATGCCGGGGTGACGAAAGATCTATCAGCGAGACCCCGTTCGTGTAAATTAGCCTGCGCTCACCATGAGAAAAACAAAATCAGATGGAGCTGTAAGAGACATTATCCCAGCCTGAAATGATGCATGATGGGATTTGCAGTCCGTGAAGTGGTGCTGTAATAATGCTCTTCAAATGAACTATGGTCAGCTGTGCTAGCACCGATGAAAATGTAGGAGTATATTCAAAAGGTGAACAGTACAAACCTCAGGTGTCAAAGGCATTGGAAATAGACTTACCGCCGAAACACGTCATGCCGTTTGGAAACGTTCTAGTAACCCTGTTGTGTCCCCTTGTCTATTTAACAGTGAAGAGATTGTTAGGAATATATATATATGTATACATAACATTTGCTAAAATACAGCAGCACTTGAGTCTGAGTTTATTTAATAAAACTTAAATATAGATATATTACCTTATTTATACATACAAATCTTGCAAATACTTATGCATCTTTATATTTATTACTTTACTCCTAATTCAACATCTTCAATACACTACCCTATATCCCGCCCCATACCTCACTCAATATATCCTCTACCTCCACTCTGTGACTCATATCAAACTTCAGTCTACTGCTCTCTTCAATGCACTACCCTGTTTCTCACCCTACACCTCTCTCACTATATCCTCTACCTCTGCTCTCTTACTACAAGTGGAGGAGTGTGGCTCAATGGTTAGAGCGGCAGACCCTGATGCAGAGTTCTGGCCCGGGACCAGGGTTCAATTCCCGCCTCGGTGGGTCTTGGGCTCAATTTCCTCGGACCTGACAATTCTCGCCTTGGTGCCTATTCTAATCATGGGCCCCACGCTGCAACTCTGGGCAATAGCTTGCTTAACCTCCACACCGGCCCCAACAGCGCTGGGATGCCTGGCTTCACCATAGTGGTGCCCAGGAGTGGACACTTCACAGGGAAAGCCAGGAAGGGTTCCACAGCGGTATGAGTAATAGCGCCAGGAAACCGCTTGGTGGCAGTGTGCTCTACAAATACCTTGACATTTACATTTACTACTATGATCCCCAAAATAACCCTTTCTAGACTCCTCCCACCTTTACCCCTCCTTGCATCATCTCAAACCTCTTTTACTATTCAGATTTCCCAAATAAGCCTTTCTAAAACCTTCCCTCTGACTCTCCCCCACACTCATCCCAAACCTCCTGCTGCTATGATCTACAAATAAACACTTTCTAGATCCTTCCCTCTTCTATCTCGCCACAATCCTTTTCAATCCAAATAACACTCACATGTCCACCCCTCAAATTAATTTCATATTTCCCTATATTAATTCACCACTAATCCTGTTTAGGTTCTGGAGTAGAGTGCTACTCTTGAAAAGTGCTTTGGTGCTTCATCTGGGGTACCAAGCGCTATATAAATGTGAGCCCCTCCCTATCCCTCCACTATCCTTTTTAACCCAAATAACAGTCTCATATCCAACCCTCAAATTAATTTCATATGTCCCTATTCTAATTCACCATTAATCCATTTTGGGTTCTGGAGTAACGTGGTACTTGCCACAAAGCGCTTCGACACCTCATCAGGGGTAGTAAGAGCTATATAAATACAATTTACAATTACAACGTATTTCGTCCCTGCTGATAAATGTAGATATCCTCTTGCTGAAATAATCAGTCGGAGATGACCTATCCATGTAAAGCACAGAGTGGGAATCTTTGGCGGAAACCAGTTCCAGCCTCAGTCCTGGGGCACATTGCCAGCTGTGTCTTGGTGCAGTGTGCCCACGCTAGGGCACCTAGCAACAAGCAGGCAGTAAGAATTCAGTACATGCCATGATGTGCTGCATCCAGCACAGAGACTGCAGAGGACACAGTGCTTCCACGCAAAGGCCTCACACTTAGAGAATGAGTATTCCTTTTGTCAGAGTGACCTGGCAAGGAGCAGGGGTTAGGGTTCAAAGTACGCACTGCCACACCTTTCCCCCATGCTCTGCAGCCCATCAGAGGGTACATAGGTGCACCGTCCGTCCGCGTGCCACTTCAAAAGCAGGATCTGCGTACGTGTAGTATGTAAAGTGCATGTGTGCTCCAGTGCGCACATAGAGCATGCAGGCCATGTGTGATATTACACTAACATAATCATATATACAGCATACCATAACATTAGATGGTCTTGGCAAGCAATAACAGATATACATTTAATCAGCGTTGAAGAAGAAGAAATTATTGTTTACACTGAGTGTTTTTACCTGAATTCTAACCTGTGTCTTACATGTTAGGCACCCGCACCCCCATACAATGGTTTAACCCACTCAGCTAGATTACTAGGATCTGAACATGTGACCAGCAGGGTGTACGAAGTAGGTCGTTAAACTCTCTAAGCCATTTATAACTGTTCTAATTCAGGGCGCGCAGTTAGCACAACGATCGCCATAATAAGTGCATTAACCATCTGATCTATCCTATTATAGGCTGAAACTTTCTGCATACACATAGATACAGACCAGGTGCTCCAACCCTCCAAGACATCCGATAATGTGGTCTGTTTGTGACCAATTCAGAAAAAGCTTTACCGCTAGAATTTCTCCTTGTGAATTGACTTGAGGGCAGAGCTTGTGAAAAACTTTCATCCATATGTCCTGGCACACCATAGGCTGAGACTGCCTCCAGCTTTCAGGACTGGCTTTCCCACTTTCCCGCCGCCACCCCCTCTCCCCCACCCCAGTTCCATTTCCAGTACTTAAGACCTAATGTTCCTACATTTACTGTTCAGGATATTTAATAAGAAACACACAATATGACCATCATACAAAATACTAGTTACATTAATTCAATCCAACTTAAATGGTTTATACCAAACACGAGTTTCTTAAAACACATCAGAACTTCTACACAGCAACACTTTGACGTCCATTTAACTTCAGTCAGAGCAATTACCATAACCAGAAACACCTGTTTGCATATATATATATCCTAGAGACTAATCTTTAGTCACACCGCGGCAGCACACCATGTAACCGTCAAAGGTTGGGGAGTGCGATGAAGACAGACTTCGGAGAGCCCGCGCGTGGCACCTGACTCCCTGGTAGGAAGAAGCCCACTGCCCCCGACCCCGGCCAGCAACAACAAACCGCAAAGGAATATTACTTTGATACGTCCGACTATGAACGCTTGACGGCACACATACCTTAATTCACCCATGGGCTTATGGAAAGTGAGCAATCAGACAGCAGCACGAAACCCCCGGCTGATCCCGGCTGCATCTATTTTTACCCGCTTGCCAAGTAACAGTAACTGACACTCCGAACATGCGCCCGTCGCCCGCGGCCGTCATAGACACAAAACACAACATAATTCACCTCTGAGGGAGGCGCCATGTTCTTGCACACGTACAGTAGGTAAGGAGGCAGCCAACAATAACACACTTTCATCCCCTTGAGAGAAGGCACCGATTCGGTAGCCTACACCGTTCACTGTCTAATTACACCACTACCGTACTACACGAGGTGCTAGCAGTGGTACAAAAAGTAATACAAAATCAATTTACACTTTTAAAGTGGTTAAAGTTGTCTTTTTCAGTAAAATGAAATCACGAAGCGAAAAGGCAAGGCCTGAATAGGGAACGGCGGCCTATATCTTTCTTAGACTTTTAAACCCGAAATGTTTCTGTACTGGCGTTCAAGTGGCTGCTACGTGTAGAGTCGGGAGAGGGGTATTCGGCCTTGCACTGCAGTCCAGTGGCCGTCCTGTAGGTTAAGTGAGAGATGCGCATTCCAAAGATATTGGGGCGTCTCGTGAGGAGAAGCAAAGGCAGAGGGTGTCCTTGGATGGCTGTACTCTCGGATAAATTAAATTATGTCTACAGTGACGAAAGAGTTACGCTTGCTTGCACGAGCAGCAGGGTCACAAATACCTTTACAATGAGCCCTACTTTTCCTGGTCACATATCTTATTGCACGGGGGCGAATCATCACGATAAGAAAGTGATCTTTGTGCCCCATTTCAAATATTTAACAATAACCCACTCCCAATAAAATGTAGCTATTTAAAAAAAAATCGCAAATCAGAGGACATAAAGCAGACGTTCCAAAAGTGAACCCTACATTGACGACCAAGAAATAACAAACATTGACACATCGAATAGCTCTGCTTATTTTAAGTGAATGTGTTCTTTGTAGTAATGGCTGTGCATTGTGTGAACTGTGTAGATGAACAATCAGACAACATAAAAACTGGCACCCATATACACATTCTTGGAAATGGCAGAGTCTACTGTATCCCAGGGGTGCAAGTCAGAGCGAGATGTGCATGCTTGGGAGGGGAACCAAATGATTTCCATATTTTTAGGGTGATGTGACCATATTTCTTCAGGACCTTGATGAGTGCTGCAGCATGTACGATTTCCTTAACGGGAGCAGCTTGAAGTCTGGGAGGCCATGGTGGAGGGCATTGCCACCATTCAGGGTCAAGAGAATGAGGGCGTAAACAGAAGTGCTGAAGTCCCTGCCTGGGAGGTATTGTTTCACTTTCTTCACTAATAGAACTGGTCATCTTTTTTTCCTTGTGATATGTTCTTTTAGGTTCAGTTTGAAGTTCAAACCCATCCAGGCTCATGTTGTTGAACCAGGTTTAATATATTTGTTACTTTGTTACTTGGCAAAGAATATGAATTCTGTCTTGGTGGGGTTGAGCTTGGGGGAGGTGCTGGACAACCAGATCTGAATAAGATGCAAGCAGTGTTTCAGGCTTTGGAAAGCCGGAGCAGAGGAGACTTTCAAGTAAAGTTGGTTGTCACTGATGACCATCGATGAAGTTATCAGTGAGTGGAGTCCTTGGGGGTGTCCTGTAGCTGCTTAAGATGATGGGGAAGATGGAACTCAGGGGGATTCTACAGGTGAAGAGAATGTCCAAATTTCTGGAGGTGCATATGTGAACAAACTGATGTTGGTGTGGTAAAGAGTCAGGAACACCAGGTAAGTCGTAGTAGCATTTATTGAAATTAGGTGGATAGGTAGGAGGAGAACCAGTGAAGCATGTTGGCAGTGAATCTCATTTAAGCCCCTGGGGTGTGAACGAGGGTGGGATAATCAATAGCATCAAAGGCAACTAAGCGGTCCAGCAATATCAGGAGTTCGGGTCACCTTTAACTGTGGACAGGAGGCACAGTCTGTTATTTGTAACAAGTTGTCCTTCTCTTGTAGTGTGATCTGAAGTTTAACTCAGAGTCAGACAGAGGATGGTTGTCATTGATGTGATCACGTACACTACTTTTTCAATGATTTTACTGATGATGAAGAGTAGGGGCGTCATAGGACAGTACCTGGCAGGGTCATCTGGGTCTTTTGTGGGGCTACTTCAGAAGTGAGATGATGTAGCCTGTATTAAGAGCTTTTTTTGCCTTCCTCAGTGACACCGTAAGTGTAACGGCTACGCTCAGACATGTGCCCCATCTCACTGTGCCTCTGGCACTTAGCTGCACCCGACTGAATAGGCCCAACTAGGCCAAAACCAGTCATGGGTTGTGTGTGTTCCAGTTCAGAGAGGACCTGATGTGGCAGTTCAGGCTGAACTATTTCTAAGAGAGCAGGACCAATGCTGATTTACATATGACTGAGCCCAATCTGAGGTGGCATGGTGGGCAAGACAATGATGGTTTGGAATGCTACCCCAAACAAATGCCAATGGTTAGACTATTTACAAACATTCCTCCCATCAACTTTTGTATGTTTGATGCAATGCTCTAAGTAACCAAGGGTATGCCCAGATGTGGGTCTGGCACTCACAGTGCCACTAGAACCATTTGCACCCTACTGAAGAGGCCAGGTGAGGGGGAAATGGTTGCTTGTGTCCTGTTCTGAGAGGACCTTGCTTGGCAGTTAGGGCTGGAATGTCATATTGGAGCAGGACCTAGGCTGACTTGCATATGGCTGGGTCTAATCTGAGGAAGCATGGTGGGAAACAAGATGATGGGTGGGTATGCTACCCCGAGCGATTGCTAATCATTAATCTATTTGAAAGCATTCCTCCCATTACTATAACTGTTGAATTTCAGTGTTTTGTTGTTTTTTTTATTTTAAAAAGATAGGTTTTACATTGACTATGGCTAAGAGTTTTTTTGAATGTAATTTCTTCATGTTCGGAGGAGAGCTGTACCAACAAATGCATGGAACTGCAATGGGCACCTGTTTCTCACCCAGTTACGCATGTCTGCATGTGGGCTGGTTCGAGGATCAGGTGCTCCACAGGGCCTATGAAGAAGCATGGGCAGAACACATCATAATTTGGATCAGATTTATGGATGATCTTTTTGTGGCGTGGAAGGGGTCTGTTGACTCGTCGGAGCAATTTGTAAGAAATCTGAACATCAATGATCTGAATTTATCTTTTACATAAGACATAAGTACATCCATGGTAACATTCCTTGACATTGAGGTATATGTGCACGAAGGGAAACTGGAAGCGAGATGGCATAGGAAAGGCACTGCAGGAAAAAACCCTTCATGCCTCCAGTTTTCATCCTACTCACTCGTAGATGGGTATCCCATACGGTGAAATGACACGCGCTAGAAGAAACTATAGCACTGATCATGACATGAGAAAATGTCAGGATGAGATAAAGAGTAGTTTGAGCAAAGGGGACGCAGTGCCACAGTAGTGAAGGCAGCACGAATGGCAGCCAATAGAAGGACAAGGGAAACAATTTTTCTCCAAATCAAACAGATTGAAAACAAAGGGAATGCAGGCATCAATAAGATCCATAACCCCTTTCAATAGCCAAGAAAAAGAACTAAGAGCATTAATGAGAAAAAACTGGCACGTGGTAAATCAGAACCAGTAATAGGCAAATTGGTGCAAAATCATCCCATAATCACATACAGGAGGGCTCCATCAATGAACAATGCAGTTGTTCTAAGCAGCCCGGAGACACAGAGTGAGCAAATATGGTTATGACCTCAACCTGGCGTTCGAAAATGCGTACATTGCAGGGCCTGCAGTTTACGCCAAAATACCATGACATATCTGACACCTTTCGATAAAAGAGCAATGAAAATCAAGGGAGCGTATAACTGCAAAACAGAATTTGCTGTATACGTTTTAACATGTACTTGTAATCTAAGGTATGTAGAGAGCACTACATTACCGGTCCATAAAAGAATACTACAGCATATGAGGGCGATCACTAATCGTGCCCACACAAATCCAGTGGCACATCACTGTGAAATGTTTCATCAGAAAGACCCAAAACAAACCAAGTATTTTGTAATTGATGTGGTACCCACCAGTAGAAGAGTGGGCGACTGCACCAAATTGTTGAGAGGACTAGAGATGAGGTATAACATCAATATGGATTACAAAATACCTAATTTTTTAAACTATGATGAGGAGCTACATTCAAGTCTCTAAAGAGATGAAGGGATTAGGACAGTGTTAGTTATAAATGACATTTATACCTAGATTTTTTGATAATTTAACTTCTCACTTTTGTCCCCCTTTTTTCCTTTCTTTTCAGTTTTTTTCTTTCCTACTACTTCTTTTCACAATTTGAGACAGATACATGATTATAAGGCATAGATACAGTAAACAAGATTCTAGGTATGCATGTACAATACAATATCCAGCTAACAATAGAAAGTGACTACGTGTATGAAGAGCGGAGGGGCTGTCCCAGGCCTGAACGTATCCTCAGGATCGAACCGATGCTCCATGGCAGTGCTTTCCAAATTGTGCGTCGCGACACAGTAGTGTGTCGCCTCGCATTTGTGGGTGTATCGCTTGACGATGACGTCTCCGGGCGTCTCCGGGCAGATTAGGGTGAATGCTCTCTTGGGCCGAACGTATTCAGTGACGCAGACGCAGTCCAGCTGAGTACCCTGAGGACGAAGGAGAAGTGTAAGGCGAGCGTGCAGCCTTGTTCATTTTGCGACGCAGTGAAGAGGAACTTGAACTGCCTCTGCACCCCATCCCAGGCGCTCCGTAATGGAAATATCCGAAATTGTAAAACGTTGTTGTCATCCCTCCATCTACTTTTCTCCTCTTTCGCTGCTCCTGCTCGCTGTCTCCCATTGTCTCTTTTTACCTCTTCTTTCATTCTGCTTATGCCCACGCTGCGCTCTGTAAGGGAAATTGTCGGAATTTTAAAACTCTGTTGTCATCCCTCTCTACTTTTCTCCTCTTTCGCTGCTCCTGCTCGCTGTTTCCCATCGTCTTTTTCCCTCTTCACTTCTGTTGTTTAAACATCTGACCAAGTTCATGAAGTGATCGCCGCTGGCCTGAGACAGTCATTACAGAGGGCCATTTGGGCAGCGTGTGATTCACGAAGGCCCCGAACACCGGCCCTCAGCCATGGGATTCAGTGTGTAAAGCGGGGCATACGGCTATCAAAGGCAGCCCCCCTTGTGTGCGGCTTTCTCTGCATCTGTTATATAGGCTTGGAAGAAACACTCATGAATGTAAGTGTGTGCCTAGCACGCTGTGAAAGAAGTTGACTGACGTGAATCATATCTTGTCCAGGGACCAGGGGCGCAACTAGGTCTTCATTTCGGGGGGGGCTAACATGGCAAAAGAAGGGGCGTGGCTAATGTTAATCAATGGGGCGGAGCTAAAATGGCAGATAATCAGGATCGGTTAATGCCCCCTCACACCTTAAAACCCATACCCGCCCTGAACTCTAAAATTACCCCCGGCACCCCAAAACCCATACCCATCCTGATCCCTAAAATTATCCCCCCCTGGCACCCCAAAACCCATACTCACCCCACACCCTAAAATTACCCCCTGGCACCCCAAAACCCATTACCACCCTGAACCCTAAAATCACCCCCCTGGAGCCCCAAAGCCCATACCCGCCCTGAACCCTTAAATTACCCCTGGCACCCCAAAACCCATACCCGCCCTGAACCCTAAATTTACCCCTGGCCCCCCCAAACCCATACCCACCCTGAACCTTAAAATTACCCCTGGCACCCCAAAACCCATACCGCAGTGATCCCTAAAGTTACACCCTTGCCCCCCAAAACCCATACTCACCCTGAATCTTAAAATTACCCCTGGCACACCAAAACACATACCCACGCTGAACCCTAAAATTAACCCCCTCACACCCTAAAACCCATACCCGCCCTGAACCCTAAAATTACCCCTGGCACCCCAAAACCCATACCCATCCTGATCCTTAAAATTATCCCCCCCCCCGCGGCACCCCAAAACCCATACCCACCCCACACCCTAAAATTACCCCCTGCCCCCCCCAAAACCCATTACCACCCTGAACCTTAAATTACCCCTGGCACCCGAGAAACCATACCCATGCTGAACCATAAATTCCCTCATTGCCCTCCAAAACCCATACCCACCCTGAACCTTAAAATTACCCCAGGCACCCCAAAACCCATACCCATGCAGAACCATAAATTCCCCTCTGGCACCCCATAACCACCCTGAACCCTAAAATAGCCCCCTAACATCCCAAAACCCACACCTGCCCTAAACCCTAAAATTACCCCTGGCACTATAAAACACATACCCACGCTGAACCCTAAAATTAATCCCATGGCACCCCAAAACCCACACCCACCCTGAACCCTAAAAGTATCCCCCCCACCCCTGGCACCCCAAAACCCATACCCACCCCACACCCTAAAATTACCCTCTGGCACCCAAAAACCCATACCCATGCTGAACCATAAATTCCCCCAGCACCCCATAACCCATACCCACCCTGAACCCTAAAATTGCCCGCTGACACCCCAAACCCCACACCTTCCCTGAACCCTAAAATTACCCCTGGCACACCAAAACACATACCCACGCTGAACCCTAAAATGACCCCTGGCACCCCAAAACCCATACCCACCCTAAACCCTAAAATTGCCCCCTGGAACCCCAAAACCCATACCCGCTCAGAACCCTAAAATTAAACCCTGGCACCCCAATTTGTAACCCACCATGAACCATAAAATTACTCACTGGCTCCCTAAAACCCACACCCACTCTGAACTCTAAAGTTACCCACTAGCACCCCCAAAAGGTAATGATGTGCTGAAAAATGCATTAAAGTTACTGGAACTTACATAAAAAACTTCTGACTGCTCCTCTGATACTATACTGTGGAGTCGGGCTGATCAGCAGCACTGCGTCCTGGCATCCAGCCCCTCGAAGGTCTCAGAGTAGATAGGTCTCCTGGATTCTCCTTACCTGGGTCCCCTCTGCTTCTTCGCTGCTGCCCTTGGATGCGAAAATAGAAAGATCCATGGCCCTGTTCACCATTTATCTGGTGAGCAGTGTGGTGGATGTGAATTCCATCCAAGTGCACAGACAGCAGGGTGAAAGGGATAGCAGTGCAGGTGATGCTTTTCCTTTGAAAATTAATTTCTGCTGGTGTCTTAGCCCAGGGTTTGCTGTCTGTGCACTTGTATGGAATACACATCTATACAAGTGCACAGACAGCACACCCTGGGCTATGACGCCAGCAGAAATTCCCATACAAAAGAAAAGCGTTACCTGCACTGGCCATGCCTTCCTCCCTGCTGTGCACTTCACACCCCATGCTTATAACCCATCAAGTGCTTAGGTGAATCCCTGCCTTCAGGCAAGGATTTCACCTCTGCGCCACTCTAAAGGAAAACAAGAGGTCAGGGCAGGGGGGTTCACTCGAGGAAACTGTTCGGAGGCTGGCTGTCTGCTCGGGCTGCTGGGCCTCTCAGAATGCATAATGAAAATCACATTCTCGGCTCCGATGCGCAGCGTTAGTTAATGATTTCAGTGCGTGTCATCTTAGCCCGGGCAGAGGAGGCGACGGGGGGGGCTGAAGCCCGGTGAGCCCAATGGGTGTTGCGCGCCTGCCAGGGACTGCGCAGGTAGCTGTTGGAAATACGGGCTACAAAAACAAGTCCCAGACTTTGTAAGGCCCCGTGCCGGCACAGAGCGGCACACAGTGGTGCATGGTATTTACTTTGAAGCACAAAAGGTATTTTGCGCTGGAAACTGACTCATTTCTCAGCACAAAAAGCACCTTCTGCTGCTTTGTAGCACTTTATTTCAAGGGATAGTTACTGAAGTGCTACGTGGGCAGATCTGCACAGACACTCATGATCCATTAAGGTAGCCAGATTGGGTGTTGCATCAAAAAATAACACCTTTGAGAAGCAGGCGCTAACAAGGAGGAAGGTTTTCATGTCTCAAAAAACACGAAAATTGCATGTGTGTGAAGTGTGTAGCGCACATCAGTGTGTGTGATCCTCCAATGTTTTCTATCAACATACAAATTTTACTGGAATTTTATGCTTCTAGTACAAATGGAATGCATTACAGTGCTGTGACCTCTGCGAGGCTGTGCATCACACAAGGCAGCCTTTGAGAGCACACGCTGAGGTCGACAGCAGCAATGCACCACTCTTACAGGATATGGCTCGGCGCTGTATATATTCCCTCTCACACAAAGCAGTACAGCAAATTTGGTTGCCCCACAGCGCTGCATAACAAATTAGTAACTGCTATGTAGACTCTAAAACGTGCACCAGAAAGTATCAAATTTCCATAAATATTTGCTTACAAATATTCCAATGTGACCCCACATCTCCTCGGACTGGAGCTAGATTAGTAAATCAATGACGCCCTATAATATGTTAGATCAGTGAACAGCGCGTGGGCAGCGGAACCCTAGAGGCCCAAGGCCGTCTTGGAAACTGAAATCAAGATATCAGGATACAGGGAGGCCGGCCCTCGTCCTCTAGTTACCCACTCCCAGCTTTAGGCCTGGGAGGGGATGTGAAGGGCGCTATATAAATAGCAATATACTCGTTTCAGCTTTTAATGCAAAATGCCCCCCAGTCCCCAAGGGTATTTAGCTGCTACTTGGCCCAATGTCATGTGTGGCATTTTACAGGCAAATCTGGCTTAGTTACCAAGACAATAAACGGATGACAGTAGTTTCTAAACACTCGATCTTAAGCAACAAATATCGTAACATCATTCTTAAACATTGGCAGTTGTTAAGTAGAGAACCCGATTTCAACGGGCTGTTTGAACCCACTCCGATATTTTCCTATACTCGAGGACGAAACCTCAAAGATTTACTCACTCAGACGGATTCGACACTGTCAACCAAGAAATATCATGGCACACAACCTTGTTTCAATTGCAGTAACTGCAATAACATCATCAAAGGTAACACCATTCACCATCCGATGAAAGGCAACATCATCAAACTCAAGGTGAATGCAACATGCAATACTTGTAATGTCATCTATTTACTCAAATGTCCATGTGGCCTTTGTTATGTAGGCCATACAGAACGGAAAAGTAAGACGAGAATATTGGAACACAAAAGTAATATTCGGACACAGAACTTAAAATCCATTGTAGCCACACACTCTGCAGAAAAAAGACATAATGTTTCTCAACTGAGATTTATTGTACTTGAATTGGTGTCCCAGATTGAGGGCACCAACAACAAGAACAGACTCCTTCAGAGGGAAAACTTCTGGATACGCTACCTATGCACGATGCAACCCTCTGGCTTGAATGATAGGATGGAATTTCTCTGTTATCTATAATTGAATTTGACCCATAACATGTTTCCAGTATATCTGTTGTTTTATTTTATTGTCATTATTGTTTTTCGATATGTTTTTCACTCATTTGTATCCACTCCAATATGGCTGCCAGATATTCCGAAAAACTAAGTCTTTTCTCTATCTCTAACACACCACGTTTACTCACGTTCGACGTCACCTCACTTTACTTTTTGCCTCGTACTAACGGATTACCGCTTGGAATTGTTCGTTGGAACACCCGACTCTTAACCACCCTTTAACATCACACTCGTAAGTACTCTTAGTATAGAGACTGAGCTATTTGGGATTGGGTTGTCCCAGCACCTTGATTAATGATTATGTTCGGTTTTTTCGATATTTTTCAGCTTTGAATACACGAAGTGCGTGCATTTACCTGCAGGTACCACTCGGGTTTACTGCTCGTTTTTTCACCCGTGTTAATTCACATTATCACTTACATCTTTCACTATCTACTTTTTCTACGAGCACATACCCATTTTTAGAGTCGTTTATTTAACACACCGATGGTTGATTATGAACGGGTATTATCTCATCTTTTTCTGTCTAAACGATCTCCTACCACTTCGATCACCACTCTAATCCCACTTTGCCATTTGATTTAGCATGACAGAGACACCATAGTCACCTTATGCACAACTACGATCATCACAAATATTAGCCACTAACAATTTTCAGCTTAGACATATGTGGCCATTTCCTCGACATCAGACCATGTATCATTTTTTGTGTTACAGAAATTAACCCCTGATGAAGGGCCACATGCCGCCCGAAATGCATTGGGATTGATGAAAAGGGATTGAAAACAAACATGTATGGAATGTTGGATATGATAGAACCAACCCACATGATGTAAAGGAATAACATTGAACATTTGCGAACTATGAATTAGATAGTTATACTGTTCTACGTGTGGAACTCACTCCATTATACCTATTTATTGGTACATTATATGCTGTGCGTAGGGGGACAACTCCTAACAGGAATTGCTTTATAGATATTTCTTAACGCTTCACAGTCCAGAAAGCGCAGCCCCGGCAGCACGCAACAACGCTCAACCTCCCCACTCCACTCACAAAAGTGGTGCCTGTCTCTCATCATGATTAGTTACCAAGAGCACTTTGCACACTGCTATTTTCAAGCCCTTGCCACTGCAATGCATTTACTTTGAGGCTTTTGTAAAGCGCTGCAGATCATAGCTTTGCTGCCTGAGAGCGCTAATAGAATGATAGAAACTAGAAATTCTGGAATGCAAAGTCCCATATTAAAAAACTTCAACCCATATTTATGATGGTTTTGCATCACACTTGCGTCACACAAGGTAGAACAAGGGCAACACAATACCTAAATGACATTTACCAAACAACACAAGGCCAACTTACATGGGTGGCCCTGCGTAACTTTGGAACTGTGGAGTAACCCAAGGCAGCGCACGTCGCTGCGTTGCGTTACCCTGCCCTGGGGAGGCATTCCATGGGTGTTCCTGCGCATCCACCCATGGATTTTGACGTATTTCCAGATTTACCTTTAGTGGTAGACCTGGGAATTTGTCAAAATGCTTCTTTTTTCCTCTTTCTACGTGGAACCGCCTGCCCTGTATGGAAATATGGAAATGTAGCTGCTGGAGTCCCTTCTGCGATGTTAGAGGGTTAACCGCAAGTCTTTCACGTCGGGTCATGTCTGCTACCCTCCTAATTCCTGATCCATAATTTCAGATTTAAATAGTTTTGGATGCAAAATGTCTGATTTTCTACATCTCTCGATCCTTTACTTTTGTGGACATGAGTATATTATGTCTAGATGTGGAGTACGATACAGGGATAATCAACTGAAATATAATAGGTACTGAGAACGCCCTAATTAGCAGGATAAGGTCCACACCCCCTGTCACATTAGTAGAGTATGTTCATTAAGTCATTCACAAGTGAGAAACTATTTAGATATCATGCTCTCCAGAGGCGTAACTACATTTGAGGAGGCCCTCCTGCAAAGTACATGGATGGGCCCCGTCTAAACTCCACCAGAAGATATCAGGCCACAGAACTGTGCACTGCAGAGGGCTGCGGGGGCCTTTGTTATGGCACTGACCCTCTCGGGATCAATATGAACACCACTGAGGTGTTTCACATATGCAGCAGCAGCAAAGCCTGCATGTACATATATAACTGCAGATGATGTTCAAAGCATAAAGAAGTACAGGCACATCATGGAATTCATTACATGTACAACCCATACATGGATTACATTTTGGAGTGCCCACGTCTACATGCCAAAAGACCCGATTCAGGCGGAAGACAACCAATTTTTTATTTAAGCCAAAAATGGCTTTATTTTAGCTGTCTCCTGCCTGAAATTGCATTTTCTACAATAGAAGTCAATGGGGAATTTTCACTCTCCCATGTCTCTGTCCTAAAATGTTGGCATGTATGCTATTATACATATAAATGCGTAGGGCTGATTTAGCAGACCACACTGGGGTGGGAGTCCTGAACCAGTGTACCACAGGGTCCGCAGTGTTAAATTGAACCCTATCAATAAAAAAATATAATCTGTACCCTAGCATGCACTTTTAGCTAGCAGGCCAGACTGAGAACCAAAAAGAGCACTGGTAAATATGTTCCAAGCAGCCTTGTTTCCATCCATCCATCCATTTTCTGTATCTCCTTTTTTCCTCTTTCGCTTCTCCCTCTCTCTCTGATCTCTCCCATCCTCTCTTTTTCCCTCTTGTCTCTTTCTGCCTATGCCCACGCTGTGCCTGCTATAATAAAGTGACAGAGGTGTTAGTTAGTGAACTAATATGGCACCAATCTCGGGAGGTGTAGTTGTAACTACACCTCAGAGAATAGCGCCACATAGCTGCCAAGGTTTCAGATTGTTGTCTATAATTTAAGTGACACCGCTGTCAGGGGATTTACTCAATGTGGCAGGATATCGCAATGACAGGCTTCTGGTGGGGTCAGTTTTGCCAGTCACTGTCTTTGTTAGAACAGATTCACAATTGCTTTATTAACCTTTCTGCTTTCTCAAATTTGCTTGGAAATGCACCATTTGCCCACTATTTTTTCAAAACTTTCTCGGGGGAGAACCCCCTCGAGCCCCTCTTAGGTGGTTCGGGCTCACTCGCTACGCACGCTCGCGTTACCGTGTCCCTCCAAAAAAGGTTGCCAAAAAGGTGTGTCACCAACAGGAAAAGTTTGGAAAGCTGTGCTCTATGGGGTCCACCTCTCAACAGCCCCAAGTCGGGATATGAGAACAAAAATACTAAAGGGTAGTCAAGTGGGGGAAGGAAAGGATGGGGACAGCACAGAGGGAGATCTGTAACGAGATACAAAAGGAGAGGTAAGTCCTAACACGCGCTACTAATAATATCTATCTCTCATTGTCCCTTTTTACCCATTCTTCCACTAACCTGTAAAAGAAAATACACAAGCTGGCGTACAGAGGGGTTGAGTTTGTTCCTCTTATTGCCACATTGAATGCTGCAAAACATAAATAGGTCAACCAGAACAAGCCCTTTTTGTATGGCTTCAAAGACCCCCCACTCCGGTACCCTATATCACCTGTGATAATGAGGAACACTCAAAGACTCAAACAAGACTTTCTGTCGTGGACCCCCTGTGAATGTATGTAAGAAAGGAACAGAGCAGCGAGGAGCAGCAGCAGATTAAATGTCAAGGAATATTCATTAAATGTACATTTAGGTATAGCACTCCACAAGACAGCAGTGTTCACCAGCAGTGGCACAGATAGCGCCCCAAAACACGAGAAGAGTTAAGTCACTCTTCCCGCATGATACTGTCTTGCCAAACAGAACTGAATATAGGATCCCCTATATCGAATACAATGTTTGTTTGATATAAGACTTACCCCCCATGAACTTTAAGAAAATAGAGAAAGTTCGCCAACGTAGAGAATCTTAACACACAAAATAAATGCCAAAAGAACGTAAACGTTTTTTGTGCCAATCAAGTAAACAGATCTCTTCCACGAAAGCACTTGGAAAGTATAGGCGAGTTTCCCAATGTAAGGAAGAGAAAGCAAAGCACTTCGTCAATTCAGAAACACCCCCAATGGAGCAAGCAAACGTACTTGGGATGTCCTGATAGGATTGAAGGAAAGCGGTGCATACAGCACCCTTACCCGACCAGGAATAAACAGGAACGGATGTCACCAGAAGTCTTCAGCAAAGCAGAATAATTGGCAGAGTCTTTTTCCCGCTGTCCGGCTAAATCCGCAGTTCCGCATCACATGAGACGTGTCGATTACGTGGCGTCTGACGCGATGCGCTCTGTCAAGGCTGCCGGGAATCGTAGTTCCCAACGTCAGCGCGTGCCTGCGCGCCCGCCGCCTCCGTGACCCCTGACAGTACATCCCCCTCCCGAAGAGCACAGGCATGCGCAAGGGCTGTCAGGGCAACTTTGTGAAAGGCAGCCAGAAGTCTAGGAGCATGCACTCAGGTTCCCAAGAGTTCTCCTCCGCACCATTCCCCTTCCATGCGATCAAAATCCAGAGTTTTTTATGTCTGACTCTGGAATCAAGGAACCTCACCACCTCATATTCCTCTTCCTGATCAACCCATACTTTAGACGGCCTAGCTTGAGCTGGACCAAAAGCAGGTTTCAACAAAGAAACATGAAACACAGGGTGTATGCGCATATTGGAGGGCAAAGACAACTTCACCGCCACTGGGTTAATAAGTCTCACTATTCTATAGGGACCTGTGTACCTAGGATTGAACACACTATACCGTCTAAAACGGATGTTAAGTGTTGAGAGCCACACCAAATTACCTTTTTTGTACGTGGGCCCTGGACGGCGATGTTTGTCAGTTTGTCTTTTGTACAAAACTTTAGCATGGATCAAATGTTTCCTAGTACTTAGCAATACTTTCTGTATCTGCCCTATTCTCTCATGCACCTCTGGAATACGCTCGCACCTACCAGGCTCAGAGAATGGAACAAAGTGGGGATGATAACCATAGGTGCTATAGAAGGGCGAGTGGTTCGTGGAAGTGTGTTGTGCATTGTTATATGCAATTTCAGCCAGCCATAACCATTCCACCCAAGCGTCTGTGTTGTTATTAACGTAACTACGTAGATATTGCTTCAGAGTTCTATTCAATCTTTCAGTCTGCCCGTCAGTCTGGAGATGAAAACTAGTAGATAGAGCAGATGATATGTGTAATGCGGAACACCAGACTTTCCAAAATTTGGCCGTGAATTGGGATTCACAATCACCTTAGGTAGTCCAGGCATTCTTACTACATGTTCCATTAAAAGAGTGGCTAAGCGTCCAGCAGTAGGGATCGTCTTGCAAGCTATAAAGTGTCCAATTTTCGTTAAATAGTCTATGACAACTAGGATGACCGTATGTCCTTGATCAGGTGGAAGACCTACAATGAAATCCAATGAAAAACTTTCTCATGGGACTTCTGGAGTGGGGAGAGGTTGAAGTAACCCTTGTGGTTTCCCTGGAATCGTCTTGTTTTGAGCACACACTGTAGAAGCTCTGATCCATTCCAGTATGTCTTTTCTAATAGAAGCCCACCAGAACTGTCGTAAGATTTTTTCACACGATGATCTGCACTAGGATCTGTGTGACACCATTGGAAGACGGTCCGTCTCAGTTGGAGAGAGGGAACTAGCACTTGAGTCCCTTTTATCACGACTCCTTGCCTTCTTATCCATTCGAATGGTGCTCTAACCAATCCTTCCACTTGAAGGTTTGAATTCCTTTCGCTACATCACATAGAAAATTATCACTGTGTATTACTCCAATCACTTTCTGTGGTTCCAGTATGGTTTATTTATACATTTATTTATTGTTCGGGATTTACCAAAGGTACTACGGTGGACTCCCGACGGGTCAAAGCATCAGCCTTTTTGTTCATGCTTCCAGGATGGAATGTCACAATAAAATCATATTCTTCAAAGAAGGTCATCAATCTGAGTAACCTAGGCGTGAGTTGACGGCCAGTCTTTAGAAACTGAAGGTTACGGTGATCCGTGTATACGGTGACAGTATGTTGGGCTCCTAATAGCCAATGTCTCCATTCTCCAAACGCCTCCTTGATTGCGAGTAGCTCCTATTGCGAGTAGCTCTTTTTCTGTTATCGTATAGTTCTGTTCGTCCCCATTTAGTTTCTTCGACATAAATGCGATTGGATGCATTTGCCCTGTTACGGTATCCTTTTGAGAAAAGCACGGCTCCTAATGCCACATCTGACGCGGCCACTTCAACTATGAATGGCAAGGTGGGATTGACGTGCGAGAGTATGGGACAGGTCATAAAGGCTTTCTTCAGTAGATCAAAGGCAGTTTGCGCTTCTTGAGTCCATTGGAAACAAACATCTTTTTTGGTGAGACGAGTGAGTGGGGCCGCCTTGTCTGAGAACTGAGAAATAAAACGCCTATAAAAATTGGCAAAGCCCATGAAACACTGGATGTCATTCACATTTTTTGGACTGGACCAATCCGTAATAGCTCTCACCTTACGTTCTGCCATTTCCTGTCCTGAAGGCGTGAGTGTCACTCCCAAAAAATCAACGGTAGAAACGTGAAACTCACATTTACTGAGTTTGCAAAAGAGATGATGTTTCCTTAAGGCCTGTAGGATGAGACTCACATGTCTCATGTGGTCCTCGGTCTTCTTTGAATAAATCAGGATATCAACTATATAGACTACGACTATCCGATCCAAGTATTCCCTCAGGACATCATTCAAAAAGAATTGGAACGCGGCAGGCGCATTACAAAGGCCGAAAGGCATAACTAGATATTCGTAAAGCCCATACCGCGTTTTGAAAGCTGTCTTCCATTCATCCCCAGGGCGCATCCTTACTAAATGATAGGCCCCACGGAGGTCCAGTTTTGTGAATATCACGGCTCCCTTAACCTGTTCCAACAACACCGAAATCACCGGAAGTGGGTACTGATTGCGTATGGTGATTGTGTTTAAGGCACGAAAGTCTATACACATTCTTAGTTCTCCATTGGCTTTGGGAATAAAAAATAACGGAGAAGCCGCAGGTGAACTGGACGGACGGATGAATCCTATTGCCAAATATTTATCCAAATATTGGCGTAGATGTTGATTTTCAGGTTCGATTAACGCATAAACCCTTCCACAGGGTACCACTGAGCCAGGTTTCAAGTCGATCCTACAATCGTAAGGCCTGTGAGGAGGCAACACTTTCGCCATCCCATCATTTAACACATCTTCAAATTGTTGATAGCAGGCGGGCAATACGGTCTCTTTCTCTGCCGCAGTAGCAATGTGAAATTGGTTTTCACTGGTAGGAGTAACCCAGTCGGCATCCTTCCAACAATATTCTCTACAAAAATCAGAATCCAAACTCAATGATTTATTACAACATTCAATTGTGGGGTTGTGAGTAGATAGCCACGGTAACCCCAATATGATGCCATATAGAGGGGCTTGAAGAATATTAAAAGACAAGAGTTCTTGATGCCTGTTCAGACACTCCACATTGTATGGTTTGGTGACTTGACTTATGGGACCAGATTCAAGTTGCTTTCCGTCCACAGAAAACACCACTTCAGGTATGGATTTGGGGATCAGGTGCACTCCCAGTCGGTGAGCTTCTTGGGTATCCATGAAACAACCGGTGGCTCCGGAATCCACCATGGCTTGGATGGTACAGAGTCTTTTATCAATATGGATCATTATAGGTATACAAAAATTATCTTTAGAGGCCACAACTTCTGTATTTAGGGAAGGGATGAATGCTCTACTCAAAAACTCCCCTTCTACTAGTCTCGAGCTCAGCAGTTTTCCGGTAACAGCTTTGCGTTGTTCACCACAGACGCTCCCAAGCGAGTTCGATTGAACTTGGGTGTGATGGGACACTCTTGCAAGTAATAACCCCTTTTTCCACAATACAGACATAATCCATTCTTTCTCCAATGGTCCCTCTCGTCGACATTCAGTGAAGCTTGCAAGGTTCCGATGTCCATAGGTTCAGGGGCTGATCCTCGTGCATCCAGGTACCTTGGCCTTTCGAAGCGCTGTGGGTATTTCTCTCTCTTCTTGCCTTCTTCTCTTCGATCCCTCATTCTATGGTCCAACCGCATGGTCAGTTCGATCAATGCAGAACACGTCCGAGGTTGCGGATCCACTTGTGCTATTAAATCCTTCAATTCATCTCTAAGGCCCTGATAAAAGATTACTGATTGTTTGCCTTCTGGCTATTGTGTTTCCGCTACCAATCTTCGAAAGGTGTTTAGGTATCATATTAAGTCTTTGTTCCCTTGTCTTAACTCGAGTAATTCTCTATCGGCTGAAAAGATATCTGCTTTTTGGTCAAATGTTTTCATCAACTCTTCTCTAAAGGCATCCCAGTCATTTAACATGGGGTCGTTTTTACGGGTGATTGTGCGCTTTACAAATGTGGACTTTACTTTTTGCAAACAAAAGGGACTGCCCATTGAGCTGCATCACCCACTAGATAGGATTTGAGAAAAGCTACTCTAGCCTGATTAGTCGAAAATAGCTTGGGTTTACAATTGAAATGCAAAAGTATCTGTGTGATAAAAACCTGGACCTTATGAATGTCTCCAGTGAACTTCTCAGGGGATGCAAGAGGAATAGGAGTTGGGATTTCTACCACCATAGAACTGGGTTGAGGCTGTCTTGGATTACCAGAGTCAAAAGGGTTTCTTTGCATCCTGTCTACTCTGGCCTGTAAAGCAGCAGTCTCTGTACATGAAGCTGAAAGCTCTACCTGAACTAAGGCCATTGCTGCCATCACGTCATCTAAAGTCGCCATCCTAGGATCAGCTCGACCGGGAGGATAAATCTATTCGTGGGCCGATTATTCTGTCCCAGGCCTGAATGTATCCTCAGGATCGAACCGATGCTCTATGGGGTCCACCTCTCAACAGCCCCAAGTCTGGATATGAGAACACACAGACTAAAGGATAGTCAAGCGGGGGAAGGAAAGGATGGGGACAGCAGGGAGAGAGACCTGTAACGAGATACAAAAGGAGAGGTAAGTCCTAACAAGAGCTACTAATAATATCGATCTCTCATTCTCCCTTTGTACCCATTCTTCGGCTAACCTGTAAAAGAAAATACACAAGCTGGCGTACAGAGGGGTTGAGTTTGTTCCTCACATTACCACATTGAATGCTGGAAAACATAAAGAGGTCAATCAGAACAAGCCCTTTTTGTATGGTTTCAAAGACCCCCCACTCCGGTACCCTATATCACCTGTGATAATGAGGAACACTGAAAGACTTCTGTCGTAGACCCCCTGTGAAGATATATAAGAAAGGAACAGAGCAGCGATGAGCACCAGCAGATGAAATGTCAAGGAATATTCATTAAATGTACATTTAGGCATAGCACTACACAAGACAGCAGTGTTCACCAGTAGTAGCACAGATAGCGCCCCAAAACACAAGAAGAGTTACGTCACTCTTCCCGCATGGTACTGTCTTGCCAAACAGATATATATAGGATCCCCTATATCGAATACAATGTTTGTATGATATAAGACTGCCCCCGCATGAACTTTAAGAAAATAGAGAAAGTTTGCCAACGTAGGGAATCTTAATACACAAAATAAATGCCAAAAGAACGTAAAAGTTTTTTGGGCCAATCAAGTAAACAGATCTCTCCCACGAAAGCACTTGGAAAGTATAGGCGAGTTTTCCAATGTAAGGAAGAGACAACAAAGCACTTCGTCAATTCAGAAACACCCCCAATGGAGCAAGCAAATGTACTTGGGATGTCCTGACAGGATTGAAAGAAAGCGGTGCATACAGCACCCTTACCCGACCAGGAATAAACAGGAACGGATGTCACCAGAAGTCTTCAGCAAAGCGGAATAACCGGCAGCGTCTTTCTCCCGCTGTCCGGCTAAATCCGCAGTTCCGCATCATGTGAGACGCGCCGATTACATGGCGTCTGACGCGATGCGCTCTGTCGAGGCTGCCAGGAATCGTAGTTCCCAACGTCAGCGCGTGCCTGCGCGCCCGCCGCCTCCGTTACCCCTGACAGGGCAGACCACTCAGGCACTTGCCAGTGGATACAAATGTCCAAAATCGATATGGGTATCATCAAATTTAATGAAATGAGGATGAAATTGTGATATAAATAAAGCTGTTCAGAACTTTTTTTAATGTAAATCTATGGTCATTTGAATTAACAGAAAGTGATAATGTATTACCAGAACTTGAACCTTGAATCAGGGTTCAAAATTTAATTAATAATGTATCTATGCATTAAAAATGGGTGATATATTGTGATAACTTTCATGTGTTTAACATGTTTTTAGAATAAACAGTAATTACTTTTGTTCTACATTATAACAGGGGTCAACTTTTACAATACTTTACAGTCCTGAAGATGGTCTCGTTTATGAAAAAGTAGAGACTGAAACATCGACCTACGCCTTTTCTTCTGAAATTTGTTTTTATTTTTATTAAGAGGAAAGGTGTTTACATTCGTTACAGTGAAGGCTTCAAATTTACACTGTTACCTTCCTGTCACATTGTTTGTATATTTTCTATAAAAAGTACCCTAACTTGTCTAAGATAAAAATGAATATTTTTCTATACACACAAGTCTTAGTTCTTTATTTTCTCTGTATACTTTTGCATTTATGATTTAGATCATGCATGATAAATGCCTCTATTTGTGATCTTTGCACACTATTACACTGAGGTACCAAATACTTGGAATTAACTATTACTCAAGGAAATCATTCATCTGGCCTTGCAATTTAATTATACATAGAATTCAAATCAGAATACTCGAATAAATCCCTTGAAGGCACTTTTACCATATCATTTTCATGAGTAAGGCAGGAAGGTAGACCAAGGGAGTAGCCAGAAAATGTAAATACCCCCCAATTTGAACCACAGCTTTTGTGGCAACAGGCAAACGAAGCAAATAATCAAAACCCTCTCCAGACGAGCTCTCTTGGCTCTTCCATCCAAGCATCTATCCATTCATCCTTCCAGCCTCCTGCTGATATCCACAATTTCACCTTTACATGCTGTCATCCATTCATTCTTTCATTTATCATTCAGTCTTTCACTATTTCGTCCTTCTGCCCAGCCATATTCAAACCTATGGATGCATCTTCAAGCCTATCCATTCATCTATCTATCCATCCACTCATCCATCTCTACATTCACCCTTTGACTAATCCATCCATCCATCCATTCTGTCGTTCATCCTTCTACTCTTTCACTCATCCATCCATCCACCCGTTCACTCCATCATCCCTTTCACTCATTCATCTAGCCACCCTTTCATACAGCCAACCAACCATCCATCCTTTCACTCATTCTTCCACCTAACCACTCATCCATCCAGTTACCCTTCCACTCACACATCCACCCACTCACTCATCCATACATGCTTTCACTCATCCGTCCATCCATCCACCCTCCCTCTCACTCATCCATCCATTCTTTCACTCATCCATCCATATACCCTTTACTTTTTCCACCCTCCCTTTCACTCATCCATTCTTTCACTCATCCACCCTTACATCCATTCACCAATCCACCCTCCTCTTCACTCACCCATTCATTTTTTGTCTCGTCCATCCTTTCACTCATCCATGCTTTCAGTCATCCATCAGTCCTTTCACTCATCCCGCCATCCTTTTGCTCATCCATCCACCCTTTCACTCATCCATCCATCTACCCTTTCACTCCATCCATTCATTCTTTCACTCATCCATCCTTTCATACATCAATCCAATCTTTCACTCATCCATCCTTTCACTCACCAATCCATTTACCCTTTCACTCACACATCCATCCATGTTTCCTTTCACTCACTAACTTCTCTTTGTCTACCCAGTTGCAGACAGAAAAGGCCCATCAAGAAGTCTACCCCACTATAGCTTCTAAAGTTGGGGGGATCACAGCATTCCACATCCATCCATCCATCTATCCTTTTGGTTATTCATCTATCCACCATTTCATTCCATCCATCCACCCTTGCACTCCATCCATCCTATCACTCCTTCCATCCAACCTCCCTTTCACTCATTCATCAATCCCTCCTTTCACTTAGCCATCCAATCATCCACCCTTTCACTCATCCTTCCACCTAACCACTCATCAATCCATTTACCTTTTTACACACACATCCACTCACTCACTCATCCATCCATGCTTCCACTCATCCGTCTATCCATTCACCCTCCTTTTCACTCATCCATCCATTCTTTCACACATCCATCTACCCTTTACTACCCTTTAAATGTTCCACCGTCCCTCACACTCATCAGTAGCTTTTAAAGTTGGGGGGAATCATGGCATTCCAGCATCAATCCATCCATCCATCCATCCATCCATCCATCCATCCATCTATCCTTCTGCTCATCCATCTATTCACCATCCATCTATTCACCCTTTCACTCCACTCTTCAATCCACCCTTTCAATAATCCATCCATCCTTTCTAATCATCCATTCACCCTTTCACTCACCCATGCATTCTCCCTTGCATCCATCCTTCCACCCTCTTTCATGCTTCCATCCTTTCTTTCACTTATCCATCTATCCACACGTGGATCGATTCATCTACCCTCACTTTCACTTATCCATTCATTCTTTCACTCATCCATCATTACACCTAACTCTTCACTCATTCTTCTACCCACCCACCCTTTCACTCACACATCTCACTCACACCATCAGTCCTTCAACTTAACCAACCAACCACCCTCCCTTCAATTATTTAAGAGCCTTTGTCTGCCGAGCTGCAGACGAAGAGGCCCATCAAGAACTCCACCCCCGCTTCAGCTGTGAAACGGATGGGGCTTCAGGACGCCCCTGTGGTAGACACCATAGCTTATGTTTCCATAATCACTTTCATTTGGGATGGAATCGTAAGAGTCAAGGACCTCAAATATTTTGAAATGTATGCAAACACCCCTAGGGTACATAAGCAGGTCTTTCCCGCACAATGCACTTATCTAACCTAGGGAACAAGCCACCTGGGGTTGACAGTAACCCAACAATGTTGTACATTATCATGTTGACAAGTACTTAGCCTAAGGTAAGAAGTAATTTCTTGTAACTACAGACTTCTAGGTCTTTGAGGATATGAACGAGAGTTAATTTTGGGGTAAACAGATATCCACACATTATGTTTGGATACCTGCAGAACCCCATGTCTTATGGATTAAATCTCCATTGGCTGAAGGGCATCTAAGACCATAAAAGCCTTTTATGGGCGTTGTAATGTCTATGAAGTTGGTTGAATTGGATCATTCTGTACCAAGCGGAAATAACACCTCTTTTGTTGACATTGAAACATTCCTCCACTCCAGACAGCCTTCATTTGTCCCGACATTTGTCATAAAGTAGGGCCCAAAAAAACTTTTGTGATCATAGTGTCAGATGCCGAAACACCATTTGACCATGTCAACTGGGGCTGTACGGGGAACGCCCCTGGAATGTGTGGCTGATGGGCTCCACCCTGCCATTGATTTTGCAGCCAATGCTCTTGAACACGATTTAATGTCTTTACTTAAAGAGCTACTGTTGCTTACTTTCTGAACTCATCCCTGGCATGCAGTAGTTTCTTTTGATCTACCCTGGAATACATAAAAGGCAATTAAGAGTTGGATCATGAGCAGTATTTCTGAACCTCTAAATTGGGACTTCCAGATAATGCAGCATGAACCCTAGCAGTGCCGAGAGGGCACTCTGCCTGGTGAGCCACTGTCATCCTGTGGAAAACTTGCTTTGTTTGATCACCTTTAAAGGAGCACCCTTATCTAGTTCTGACTAGCCTTCCTCTGCATGGTGTGAGAAGAGGCTCATTCTACCATCAGTGGCTTGGGACTCAGAGGTAGTGTTCCCAAGAAACATCTGTCAGTCCCAGACTCGCACTTTCTAAGCAAAGGTCGAGCACCTGCCTGACTTGCATGCTGGCCAGATTTGGAAGCTAAAAGTGGCCTGGTCTAACCCTTTTCAGTGACCGATGCACTTGTATTTATTTTAATCAAAGGGCTGCACAGAATAAAGTCAATCATAGTTTTGTGCAAGCCCAGCAATGACAATAACACAGCTTACAATCCTTAGAAGTAAAGCTAGTTAGATAACTCAAGTATATGGACTTTCAGCAACGTTTTAAACTTGGGTAGGATTGATGCACTGCAAATGTAGACAGAACGTTTATTCTACAGTTGATGAGCTAGAAGGACACATGAAAAAAGTGAGATGAGCAGTTGGGTTTAATAAAAGAAAGACAGACACCGAACGAAGATTTCAAGAAGTATAGAGTCAAACTTAAAAGGTCGAGCCAGTGAGTCCCACGTAAACATGGGACAAAGGAAGTGAAACCTAAATTGAGGAAGCACAAGATGCCAGTAAAGTTCAGCAAGTTATGAAGCGATGTGAGCATGATGCAGATGTCAGGATAAACGATGAACAGAGGTGTATAAAAAAATGTGGATAAGAGCAGGGATATATTCAGGAACACTCAACACATTCATTAAGATTCAGCACCCGAAAGGTTTGAAGCAGAAAGTTCATAAAATTGGATTTTACGAACTTTATAAACAAGAAACTACAGGTTGTGGAGTCCGAGGTAATTTGTTGAAGAATGTTGAGAGAAGAAAGAAGCTCAAATCTGAGACTCCAAAACTTGTGTTGAAATAGTCAGTTCAGTGATAAAAACGAGATGGCAGGAGTTTGAGAGATACGTGAGGAAGTATGTAGAAAGGGATTTTTTAAGGTAGTAGTTTTAGGACAATGGGTGTGCATCCATGCTTCAATAGTTGAGAGACAGACACTTTAAGCTCGCGTTGAGTACAAAAAGAAACAAAGGTATCCTCTGCATAAAAAATGGACTTAAATGAAATGTAGAGGTCCTACAGCAGGACGATAAGAAAGTAGATATAAAAATAACCTCCCAATCACATCCCAGGATAACTAATGCAGAGAAAAAACTGAGAAAACGGGGTGGTCTTCCAAGTCGAAAAGCTGAGAAAAGGTTTCTTAAGATAAGAACACTAGGAAGCTGGTGTGATGCACATGAAAAAGACGATTAGAAACATGTAATATGTCAGTTTCAGTAGAAAAATGAAAATAAAACTTGAATGAACTGCGAAAAATGGTCATGAAAGTGAATGAAAAAATGTGGTTGGCAAAGCTTCAAAGATTTTTTAATAAATAAAAGAGAAGAGGAATATAATGGAAATTAGAGAAAATTAGAGAAAATAGGAGGGTCAATGATTTTTTAAGACGCGGGAGACCAATCGAAGATTCATAAGAATCAGAGAAAAATGTCAGAGGTGTGTGAAGTATTGGATAACTTATCCCTTCACTAGGGACTGAATAGCACTAAAAGATGGATTAGAACCCGTTAGTCTGGCTTTCAATGCCGGAGGGGCCATGGATCCTCCAAACACCCGATCACCCCAATGCAGGGCCGTACTGGCCATACAGGGTAGCAGACGTTTCCCCGGGAGGCTGGAAGGGTGGGGGCCAGTTTTGCAATGGTTTGGGCTAGTTTTGTTTCTGGGGTCTGGTTTTACAGTGGTGCTGCAACATCGGCCCCATTGTAACAAAAACAGCAAGCTAGCGTTTCCAGCCTCCCGTGGCCAGGCAGTGCTTTTGCATGGGCTGATCTGAGAAAATTGCCAGGGCTACTTTAGGTTCCCAGTCCGGCCCTGCCCCTGTGCCCTAAAGTGGTACTCTGACTGTACACCACTTTCAGGAGGGGCCAGGGATCCTCCTCTCATACCATCACCCTAAGGTGTGCCCTACGGTGGTACACTAACTGAGCACCGCTTCCCAATGGGTACACAGCCAGTGTGGCATTCCACAACCTGTTTGCCCTTGCGTCTGTATGTGTAACACACTGGCGCATAATGGAAAAGGCATTGCATCATTGGCATGGGGCCAGACCACACAATTAAAGGAATGGCCCCTTTGGAGCCATTGGGATTGCAAGGGCCCAACATGTGTACCGTCACGCTACATATTGCAGAAAGGGCCACACAATTCTGTAATACCAAAGGGCCCCAGAGGCACAAAAAAATGGTTAGATAGAAAGAAGGGTGCAGTACTGCTGGGGACCGGGAATGCAGAGTTGGTAATACTAAAGAAAAGGAACCCGTGATACAGAGTGGGACTGTGTGAGAGGCTGGCCTGGTATATGATGAACACTTATGTAAGTGGACAACTTGCACCAGTACAGACAACCCTTATGGTGATTTAGGAGGTCTTAGACAACCTTAGCTATCTAAGTGGTAGCTGTGGAGAGCAGCCTTCAGGCTTAGTACAGAAGGAGTGTAAAGCTGCTTGTTTTACCAAAATGCAATCTTATGGGTATAGATTAAATGGAAAAGAACCACACAAGGTATTTATAAAAATTTGTATTTATTATGTAATAATCTCTAACACATTTTGATATCTCCTACTCAGAGATATGCACAATGCACACAATACTTTGCATTGAAATCACCTGAATAGCACAGAATACACAGTGAACCCCGGGGGTGGGGGTACAAAACCATATATTAAGAAAGTGGTAAAAGAACCTCGACTCGAATCAAGACAATGTCTGGAGGACGTAGAAGTGCCGGGACCCCAAGGAACCACCCAAGGTGAGTGACTAGGAACGCCACGGAGCTTGTGTGCGGTGTGGGAACACGACTGCGTTCTCTCTACAAATCAATGTGTAAGTTGCTGTTGCAATTTTAAAGAAAAAAAGTAACCTTCCCAGTTGACCCTGAAGAAACCCTGTTGAAGACAGAAGGTTGGAGAGCCACCCCACCAGTGGATACCCTAATACCCACGTTACCTACACCAGGGAAGCCGGGTGCATAGGTGCGAAGTGGTGTTGGAAACCGCAGTCATTACCAATGGAGGACTTCTGGAAAGTGCCTCTACTGGAGAAGGAGAAAGTGTCTGGTGGAATCCGAAGGTAGATTCTAGGTGAGATGTACCTACAAGCAGAGAGGACACAGTCTATGTCACTCAGGAGTGACCTGGAGACCTGGAAGACGAATGCCCATCAATGTCGGGTGTTGCAGGAGAGTTGACGAGGATCTTGACTATGCAGCAGTGAGGACCAGGTGACGTGGAGGATGACCAGGAGTCATGTACGAGCTGTCTCATGTCAGATTTCACGAGCTGAGGGGTCAGTGTCCGTCAGAAGCACCAACAAGCTTTGGCAAACGCAACCAACGTGGATGTCAAAGAAGGTGCAATGTCAGTACCAGCAAGGTCCAGGGGATTCACCACAAGCAGGGGAGTCAGGGCAGGCCCCGAGCAATCGGGGAGCCCAAAGGAAACAAAGGTGACCCTCAACAGGACCCACAGGCCGGAGGCATTGGAGTCGCAAGAGGACCTTGAGCAGCTCGCCAAAAGATGCAGGCCACGATGCAATCGATGCGGGTGTATGAGGATTCTGGTCACTGAAGATCCTCGAGATTGGGACTACTTGGAGCCCAAAGATCTTGATGGAAGAAAGCCAACAAGCCTTGGCAATGGCAAGTTGATGTGTTGCACAAGGGTTCGGTTCCTGCGGCTCCCATTAGGGATACTGGCCTCAAACTTGGTGAGAGGGCAGTGATGAAAAAGGGCTCAGGCAGATCAGGTCGTTTTACCCCTTTTCTAGGTTTGCCCGGCGTTAGCCGCTTCCCACCCAACTCACGATTACCAAATAAAGAGGCAGGCGCTGGAGACTGGAAAGCGGGAAACAGGAGTTTATTTCCGACGGAAACAGAACACGTCAAATCAGACAACAGGGTATCTTCTCGAGGTGCTCTAACCGCATCTCTGAGGCCTGGCCTCTTATACACAGTTTTATGGCTTTATTACATTTGTGACATCCGTGGTATTGCTTTGAAGTACGGAAAAGGCATCTTTGGAATCCCCGGTTCAGGCCCGTTCCCACACACATCTACAGTAGGAGTCCCCACCCCTAATCTCAGCATGATGGCTATCGCGCAGCTGGACATTCCGCTGGGAACAGGAATGCGGGTAATCGATCGGATCTGGGGTGTGAGGGCATTGATTAATCCCCGCTCCTTTGAAGTGAGGCGAGGTCCTACTGTAGGGGCAATAAACTGCATCTGCTGGGCTAAGTGATGGCCTGGGATCAGGCCGAACAATCTGGCAAGGAGGAAGAGGTTATCAAAGGGCCTGTTTTATGAATGAGATGAAAGGGTGTGGGGGGTTCAGCACGGGATGTGGCTCGGAGGCAGGGTCGCGCTGGAGGTGCGTTTAGGGCCCAAGCAGGAGAGACCGGGGGCTGTCAAGGGGGGGGGGGAGTGTGTGTGCTTGCGAGGCCGGGGAGTGAGGGGGAGAGAGAGACGCTGGCTATCGGGAGTGGGCAGAAAGGCCATGGCAATCAAAATGGTTGCTGCTTACGCGCACGTATGGATCTGAAAAGGACAAGATGGCGCCGATAATGTTTACGCCACAATCCAGATTTTAACAGTCCTCCCTTTTCAACATATCTAGCCAGCTTGTCAATTTATGTCTATCCCCATTATATTACGTATTTCGATATCATACAAAGCGTTCATACGTTCAGTGTCGAGATTCGGAGTCTTAGGGCACATGCAGTTGGCGATGAGTGAGCACAAAGGTGGCAAGCATTGAATACCTAGGCAACACCCACACAGTACCACGACCGGTATCAATATAAATGTAAACAACCTCCATCCCCAGTCCTTCAAAGTACCCCAAAACCAGCTCCCAAGCGACCATCCTTCTTGCTCCTGGTGAACCTCTGAGGAAAGTCTGTGGAGGTGTTCGATTGCTTTGTAGACTGAGGGCGAGTTATCTGGCACGTAGGTGCAACAGCTGGATCCGATGATGCGGCATGCTCCTCCACGGTCAGCTAGAACCACATCTAGAACAAGGCGGTTCTGAAGAGCCACCAGGCGGACTGCCTGAAGCTCGGCTGTATTGTTAGTGAGGATGCCAGCCGTGATGTTCATGGTCGTTTCTACTGCCTGGGTCAGGTGTCGGATGGTGCGGCTGTTTGCCATTGGGCCCCACAGAGGAACAAGTCCCTTCACTGCATCCAGGAACTGTGCTCCGGTGGAGTCGGCTTGTTCAATGTCTCTTGCGAGCTTCTGCCGGTGATGGTTTGCTGGAGCCACGTACGTTGGAGGGAGAACGAAGGCGACGTAGCAGGTACCCCCCCAACTTTTTGGAAGCCAAGTGTAAGCTTTGGTGCCACAAACAAAGTACATATTCGGAGAAGCAACAAAGGAGGGGGGATCGATGGAGTCCAATGTTCTGGTGATGTGGCAGGAACTGTGACCCACCGGCTGTGTTCCCAAGCCTTCGAGGCACACGAGGCCCGTGACATTGATAACAGACAGAGCCACCGTCAGAGTGGCAGCAGTTCGTTTCCGTAAGTAGGAGAAGGTGGGTCTGGCTGGATTATGGAATACCTGCATTTCGACTCGCTCCTTGGCAGGGATATCCATCTGGAAGGAGGAGCCAGAGGTCAAAGGACAAAAGGGAGCAGAAGTCCTTCCGGTTTTGTTCAGCCAGAACCCGTGGTAGAAGTGCGACACTGTTTGACCAGAAGTGGCGTTGTCCTTGTAGCTCTCCTGCAAGAGGGTCAACCAGGCAAGGCAAGAACCGTGAACCGAGAAAGGGGAAGGGATGAAAGGGATGGAGTGTCCAGTGGCATGCGGGAGCAACCCGCAGATCCAGCAGTTTGTGGCATTGGCAGCAAGGTTGTGCTGGTGCAACAGTTGTACGAAGGAATTGTTCCAGAACTCCTTACGCCTTTCTCGGAGCTGAGGCGAAAGGGAGATCAGGTGATGTTCCTTCATAGTGGTTGGCTGTGCAGTGGTCAGCAATATCTGATGAGCGGGTGCGCTCTCTACCATGATCCAGAAGGAAGTCATGAGGAGGAGGCAAAAGAGGAGGACAATGAAAAGAGCAATTGTCTTCGATTTGTGTATACTGTCAGTCTTTGGGTTTCGATAACGGGTATTTCCTGTTGCTTCCGTTGTCTTCTTATCTGGCGCTTCCATCATCTTCAAGGTGCTCGGTAGTGGGCAGAACCGCTGACTTCGTTTAGCCTCTCTTCGGGTAACCCTTGGTTGTGTTTAGGCTACCGTTCTGAGATTCAACTTAGTCTGTGGTCTACTTAGCCGAAGCTCCCTCCTTTCGACGCAGGAAATACCCTTCCCTGGATGGCACAGTGGGATCAGAGAATTTTGCAAGTTCAAGTGCCTCGGTATCAGGATAACAGTTCAACGATGGCCGGTCTTTGTTCAGCAGTTCTTCTTGGGTGCTGACGTTTTCTGTCGTGGTCAGGGTCGAGGAGACCTTCTTACAGTGGTGTGCGTGCAGCCAGTGTCGCTTCCCCTCCACTCGAAGAGCTGTTCGGGTGGTAATCAGTACTTGCCAGGGGCCCGTCCACCGGGGTTCCAGACTCTTTGTCCGTTGGAAATTCCGGATCAGCACATAATCTCCCGGTTGGATATCGTGACCCGGACCCTTGGAAGCATCGGGGATGGCCTGCTGCACCTGCTGATGAATTACAGACAACGTTTTAGTCAATTTGCACAAGTAATCAGACAGTAGGACGTCCGGGACGTCGTGAATGGAGGTCGGTTTAGGGGCAGTCCAGAGGTTCATCGGTCACCCAAATACAACCTCGTAGGGGGTCAAATGGTGCTTAGTGGGAGTGGAGCGCATCGATAGCAATGCCAGTGGGAGGGCATCTGGCCATTTAAGTCCTGTGGTGGCCACTATCTTTGACAGTTTTAGTTTCAGTGTGGCGTTGTGTCGCTCAACTAAGCCAGCAGATTGGGGGTGAAAAACTGCATGAAACCTCTGTTTTACACCCAACCCTTTCAAGATTAGTTGGATAACTTCAGCTATGAAGTGGGGGCCGTTGTCGCTCCATAGAATTCGACAAAGACCGTAGCGAGGGAAAAACTCTTTCAGCAGTACCTTGGCAGTGGTCATGGCAGTGTTATCACGGGTTGGATAGGCTTCTACCCATTTGCTGAAAGCACACACAATGACTAATACATACTTCAGGCTTTGGCATCTTTCTAGTTGGATGTAGTCCATCTGGAGGACCTCAAAAGGATGGTCGGGGACCCCAAACCCTCCCCGGGGTACCACAGTTCCTTTCCCAGGGTTGTGTTGCAAACAGATAAGGCATTGCTGGACCAGGCGTCTGGCTGAGTCGGGGATTTTGTCATTGTGCCAGACCTTGGAGATGAGTTCGATCATGGGGGCTGATCCTATGTGCGCAGGGGAGTGAGCCATAGTCAGTATGGGGATCAGGTATGAATTGGGTAGCAACCATTTGTTTGTGTCCTTTGTCCGCCAGCAGCCTTCCTCGTCTTTCAATCCCACCCGTGCCCATTCAGTCAATTCGTGTGGTGAGCTGGCCATCTGGATGTCCCTAATCGCTTCCCTGGCGTCAGTCCATTTTTCTGCCTGTGACCTGGTCACATACATGCGGGTCGTCGTCCTATTCTCAGCTGTGGTTCGGGCAGTGATGTCGGCCAGCGCGTTTCCCTGTCCGACTAAGTCTGTCACCTTCTTGTGTGCCTGACATTTGATTACCGCTAATCGTTTGGGAAGGAGAACTGCTTCAATCAGGGCGGAGACTAAATCTCCGTGGAGGATGGACGTGCCGTGGGACGTCAAGAATCCTCTTTCCCTCCATAAGAGTCCAAAATGGTGAAACCACTCCGAAGGCGTACTGGCTGTCCGTGTAAATGTTTGCAGTAGTCCCTGTCGCTATAATACATGCTTGTGTGAGGGCAATCAGTTCTGCCGCTTGTGCGGATCGCTGCGCGATGCGGGCAGTTTCAACTACGGTTTGGGTTGTGGTAACTGCATAGGCAGCTGAGGTGGTGCCGTCGGGGAGTTTTATGCAAGAACCGTCTACCCATAGCTCTCCGTCAGGGTCTGTGAAGGCGGTGTCCCGGAGGTCAATTCTACTCCTAGTCTGTTCGTCTGTGAGGGTCACACAGTCATGTATAGGGGGGACGTTCGGGTCGTTTTCGGGCAGGGGCAACAAGGTGGCTGGGTTCAGTGTGGTGCATCTTTTCAGCGTAATGTGGGGTGCAAGCAGGGTTAGTTCGTACCCGGTCAGTCGTGCGCTGGTCAGGGGTTGCGTCTTAGTCTGGTTTAGGAGGGTGTCAACAGCATGGGGCACTAATACCGTGAGGGAATTCGAGAGTATGATCCCCTCACTTTGTCAGATAGAGACAGCAGCGGCAGCTACGGCTCGAAGGCAGGCAGGCAGGCAAGGCTCTCGCTACGGGGTCAAGGGTGGCAGAGAAATAGGCACATGGTCGTTGCTTGGGGCCAATAGTTTGCGTCAGGACAGACAAAGCGCACCCCTCCCTTTCGTGAGTGTAGAGAGAGAAGGGTTTGGTGTAATCAGGGGTTCCTAGGACTGGCGCAGAACAAAGGGCGTCTCGAAGCTCTTTGAAGGAGGATTGGCATTCGGGGGTCCAAGGGAGTGGGAAGGGGACATCTTTGGCTAGTAGGGAAAGTAGTGGCTTTACAATGAGGCTGAAATTCGGCAACCACTGCCGGCAGAAGGAGGTGAGGCCTACCAGGGAGCGGACTTGTTTCTGGGTCTTTGGGACAGGGGTTTCTAGAATGGCCTGAATTCGATCGGGTGTAAGCTTTCTCCCGTCTTTGGACAAGAGGTGGCCTAGGTAGGTGACCTGGGGTTGGCAGAATTGCAACTTCTTCTTGGAGACCTTGTGGCCATTTTCCGCAAGGAAGTGCAAGAGTTGGATAGTGGCTGTGACCGCAAGCGGAGTGGTGTCAGCCGCCAAAAGGATGTCATCGACGTACTGTACCAACACCACTCCTTCCGGTAGCTGAACGGCGTCCAGCTGTCTCTTGAGGGCCTGGCTATAGATGCTGGGGCTTTCTGTGTAACCTTGGGGAGCTCTACAAAATCTATATGAGCGGGATTTTAACGTGAAGCCGAAAAGGTAGCGGCTGTCCGGGTG
This sequence comes from Lissotriton helveticus, assembly GCF_964261635.1. Taxonomy (NCBI): domain Eukaryota; kingdom Metazoa; phylum Chordata; class Amphibia; order Caudata; family Salamandridae; genus Lissotriton; species Lissotriton helveticus. The sequence continues at coordinate 306,211,883 of NC_136059.1, forward strand.
GATGGGGATGGAGAAGAAAGCGTTTTTGAGGTCTATTACAGTGAAGGTGGTGGCTGTGGAAGGAATCAGGGTCAGAATGGTGGCGATATCTGAGACTACGGGGTACTGAGGTACAACTACCTTGTTGACCTCTCGAAGGTCGATGATGAAGCGGTACGCTTTCTCATCTCCTTCGCCCTGCTTCTTCACAATGGGTAGGATAGGGCTGTTGCAAATATTGCTGACTACTTCCTCTACCACTCCTGCCTCTACCAGGGACTGGATTATCATCACCAATGCCTTCTCACCTTCGGGCGATATCCGATATTGTGGGAGTTTTGGGAGTATCGCATCTTGGCGGACAGTTATGCGCACGGGGTCGATCATCATTCGTCCTACATCAGCGTCAGTTTTAGCCCATAGATACAGAGGTAGAGAGTCAAGTAAGGATGCGTCAGTGTCAGAGATGGAGAGCATGTGTCGTGCATGATGATGTCTGAGCAGAGTCGGGTTATCGTACAGAATGACTCGAACCCCGTCCTGTGAACACCTGATAGTAGCTCGGAAATGCTTTAGTAAATCAAGTCCCATAATGGCATCGGGGGTGTTGGAGGAAAGCAGAAACGTCGTGTCAGTGGGGTTACTGTCCAAGTCGAAGGAAACCGGTGCGGATAAAGGGTTAGTGGAGGGCGTTCCATCAAAGCCTATTGATGTTATGTGTGAGCCAGACAAGGGTGCCCTTGGAATCAGTCGTTTAGATAACGCACTACGTGTCGCGCCAGTGTCTACCAGAAATGGAGACTTCGTACCTATGACCTTAGCGGTGACGTAAGGACCTTGCTGGTCAACATAGAGCTCGACTGGATCTCTTCCTTGCCCTTGGCAGTCCTATGCAAAGTCGTGAGTGTTGTCGCAGTCAGACTGTTGGCACTGATTCTGTCGGGGGCGGTCAAATGTGTTCGGTCTGCCAGGTCTGTCATTGTTGGTGTCGTGGGTGTGCCCTCGTCCCTGCCCTCTAGTCTTGGGGCCATTTGCATGTCCCTTGTCTCTTTATTTTTAATCATTTCCAGGAGGACCGGGCATTGAGACTTCCAATGGCCAAATCCTTTGCAAAACGCACACTGGTTCTCATCGCGGTCTGTTCGTGGAGCGCCGGGTGTGCGGTCTCTAGGGGGTGCATTTGGTTGGTAGTTTCCTCTATACCGTTCCCTTCCTGTCGTCACTCCCTGCAATTGAGCAATCATCACTCGTTCTTTCAAGTCCTTTTTCTTTTTCTCAGTCGCCCTCTCGTTCTCGTTCTTTTGGTGTTCGTAATACTGAGCCATCTGAAGGATAGCTGCAGGTTTGGAGGCCCCCCAACTACTCTCGCTCGTCTGTAACTTTTGGGAGACCTCTTGCGATAGACCCTTTACGTAGTTTTGCACGAATAGGTGTTGTCCGGTTGCAGTGGTCATGTCTTGGCCACTGTAGTCGGAGAACACCGTCTCAAATCGGGAGAAGTATTCTGATACGTCTTCCTGGGGTTTCTGACGGCAAGCCGTGACTACCGACCAGTCTACCTTCTTCTCTGGGATCAATGTCTTTAGCTTCTGAACTATTTTGTCCGGGAGTTCCAGTATGTCTTTTACAGGTTTCTTTCCGGGCTCCCGTTGCCTATCTAGTTCACTGAGTTGATTCCAGGTATGTCCGAACAGATCTGTGTGGTCGGTTTTCCGGATTTGCTTCCACACATCAGCCGGCAGACATAACCCGAAAAACAAGTCAATGTCCGCTAGAGTCATTATGGTTGAGCCCAAGGCTGTACCTAGTTCGGTATAAAATGCTGTCGGCTTTCTTAAATCGGGTAGGGTTTGCCTAAAAGTTAAAATATCTTGCCGATCCCATGGTTGATAAACCCAGTTGTACACAACCCTCCCCTTTGCATCTGCATGGTTGATATCGTCGTTCGTTCCCTGACCTCGTGGGGGAACCCAGTAGGGGGCGGCTTCTCTGATAGGCATCATAGTGTTGCCTACTTCTGATGGGGACCCCGTCGTCTCGGGAACCGTACTCCTAACTTCTGGTTTCTGTTCCGTGAGGTGGCGGAAAACCTCAAGCGTTTGCATGAAGAGGTCCGCCGCGCCACGCTCGGCCTCGACTCCAATATCGACTTTTCTATATAATGCTGTCAGTTTAGCAGGACCCCGATTCTGATACCTATCCTCATATGCGTTCAGAGTGTGGTAACTAAACCGTAAAATGAAATGCCGTCTGTGGCTACCGGCATGTGAATTGTGCATATCCATCGTGTATTCTTCGCTCTCCTTCCGGTCTACCAGTGCCTTTACTATCTTGTCAATTCCCTCCCGTTCATCTTTGCTCAATCTATTCGGTCTAGCCGGTGGCTGCTTGTTAGTCTCGGGTTCATCTGATGTTGTTACTAATGCGGCCAGAGCGGAGACCGTGAGGGCTGGGGCACTAGCTTCAAGGTTATTCTCATTTGCACTCGGAGCTGGCAAGTGCTGTACTAGGGGTTGGGAGGGGGCATATGGGGGGGGCATATAGATGATCGGAGGACCTAGCAGCAGCTCATCGTTCGCCCGTTGTTTGGAGGTCAGCTCAGGGTAGAGCGTAGAGGGGGTCCTAACAGCACACTGGCCTGTCGATTCAGATTCCTGTTTTTGTCTGGCTTCCTCCCTTTCTTTTATCTCTTCTTCTAGTTTCTTAGCGGCCAGGTGGGCTGCCTTTCGTAACTCTTTTCCTATTCTCGCTTCTACTCTTTTCTTTCGTTGCTCTGCTTCTTTGCACCACATGCCGAAACTATCAAGCATAGTGGGCGTGGTTTTATTGTTACAAAGGGCTGTTTCCAGCACGCTTATTTTTGTGTCATCGAAGGATCCTATCAGTGGCCACTAACTTTCCTGATCCTTTTTAGTATATTTATTCCATAACTTACTATAAGCTACGGCGACTAGTCCATATTTTAAAAACATATCCTTATTAGGGGTGCCTTCCAGAGGAGCCGGATGATCCACCTCTAATAAGCGGTCCGGGCTGAACCAACTACTGACCAATGGGGAGAAGATAGGCATGACGGGTTACAACGGGGACAAAAGTCTGCACTACCTATCCTTCAATACTTTGTGAAGACTGGACAGAATATTTCTATTCTGCAGTATTCGCAAATAGGGAATACCCAAAGAGAGAACCAATATCGAACAATTAATGTCCGTTCAATCAAACAATCAGTGGCGAGAAAGAAATAGGCACGACGGGTTACAATGGGGGCAAAAGCCTGCGTTACCTATTCTTCACTATCTGCAAAGGAGGACAGAATAATTTTATCCTTCCCCGTTTGTAGACAGAGAATTCTTGAGAAAACAATCCTCGAACAAACAATGTTCAGGCAAACAATCAATCAGTGGGGGAGAAAGATAGGCACGACGGATTACAACGGGGGCAAAGGCCTGCGTTACCTACCCTTCACTACCTGCAAAAGAAGAGAGAATACTTTTATCCCTCTCAGTTTGCAGACAGAGAATCTCCAAGAGAACCAACAATTCGGAGAGTAATACTAGTATTTTCCAATCAAAACAATCAAATATTTCCCAGTTTGTCGTGTTACACGACCTTACCCGGACCGTATGGACAGTTTCTCGTCTTCCGCTTCCAGCGCCCGATCGTCCTCTATTCTCCGTAATTGATGTGGCACTCCTGATGGTTCCCAGTCAGGACCGTAGATCACTCGAGAGAGGTCTGCTCGGAACCAGTGAAGTTCGGATGATCGGCTGCCAGACGAGGGTCTATCGGGCAGGTGCACTTCCCGATCGTTGCAGTCGTTCACTCCGTCGTCGGGACCTCTCCCACTGGATCCACGTGTCGCTGATGGGCCCCACGTTTGGGACGCCAATTGATGAAAAAGGGATCAGGCAGATCAGGTCGTTTTACCCCTTTACTAGGTTTGCCCGGCGTTAGCCGCTTCTCACCCAACTCACGATTACCAAATAAAGAGGCAGGCGCTGGAGACTGGAAAGCGGGAAGCAGGAGTTTATTTCCGACGGAAACAGAACACGTCAAATCAGACAACAGGGTATCTTCTCGAGGTGCTCTAACCGCATCTCTGAGGCCTGGCCTCTTATACACAGTTTTATGGCTTTATTACATTTGTGACATCCGTGGTATTGCTTTGAAGTACGGAAAAGGCATCTTTGCAATCCCCGGTTCAGGCCCGTTCCCACACACATCTACAGTAGGAGTCCCCACCCCTAATCTCAGCATGATGGCTATCGCGCAGCTGGACATTCCGCTGGGAACAGGAATGCGGGTAATCGATCGGATCTGGCGTGTGAGGGCATTGATTAATCCCCGCTCCTTTGAAGTGAGGCGAGGTCCTACTGTAGGGGCAATAAACTGCATCTGCTGGGCTAAGTGATGGCCTGGGATCAGGCCGAACAATCAGGCAAGGAGGAAGAGGTTATCAAAGGGCCTGTTTTATGAATGAGATGAAAGGGTGTGGGGGGTTCAGCACGGGATGTGGCTCGGAGGCAGGGTCGCGCTGGAGGTGCGTTTAGGGCCCAAGCAGGAGAGACCGGGGGCTGTCAAGGGGGGGGGAGGTGTGTGTGCTTGCGAGGCCGGGGAGTGAGGGGGAGAGAGAGACGCTGGCTATCGGGAGTGGGCAGAGAGGCCATGGCAATCAAAATGGTTGCTGCTTACGCGCACGTATGGATCTGTAAAGGACAAGATGGCGCCGATAATGTTTACGCCACAATCCAGATTTTAACAGTAGGGCAGGCCTCGAGAACTGTGGTGAACCACCACCCGTGTAGTCGATCAGCTTGGTTGTGGTGCATGCAGATGCAGGGAAGTGAATCCTTTACTTCAAGGGATATTCCTTCAAGTGTCCTGGATGCCAACAGACCTTGGAAGGTTCCTGTATGGTGCACAGACAATGTAGCAAACCGAAAGGGGGATGAAGTTGAGCTCAAACAAAGCTCAGCAAAGTCCAGAGTGTCCAGATGGCAGAAGTTGAAGTGGTGTCTGAATTGAATCGTGTCCCACAGTGAATCTAGTGATCCACTCACAAGTAAAGCGTTAAGTCTGGACAGTGGGGAGTTTACTCCCATGTCCTTTTTCCAGTTTCACGCCAGAGCGGGAGCCGATGGCTCCCAGAGCTGGTTTGAACTGGACTACCATGGGGACACCAAATGTGCTCCTCATGCAGACTAAGTGTTGCTGGCAAGCGCACCCACCCTGCCCCAATGCACTAAATCCTGTCTGGGAGGTGGTCACACCGCCTTGTGACAGGATACCTATTGTTCTGCATTCCCCTGCTCGAGCTTGGCTCAGCAGCAGGAGGGCAGAATCGTGTCTCTGGTCGGCAGCAACTATTTTGTACTGTCTGGGTCTAGAAGACTGGTACTGAGAACATGGGGAGCCTAACGGACAGCTCTTCCAGTGCTTGGAATCATACCTTCCACACCATTTATGGTGTGGGGGTATGATTCCAACATGTTTGATACCAAACATGATAGGATTTGTTGCAGCTAGTTTTGAGATGGTCATCGCGTAATTACGCAGTGCCCCTCTATATAGTATATGGCTGCTTCACTTACAACCCGGGAGAATGGACTCCGTAGGCTGTTGGGGTGTCCTGCTCATTCAGGGGCACCCTCACACTTAAAACCAAGCCCCCTGTCTTCAGGATTGTAAAGGCCTGCTATAGGGGTGACTTATAGGTTTTAAGTGCAGTGACCATAGATATAGGAAACCTATTTCTTTAGTAAGTGGTGTTAGCACCAGCTTACACATGCTGCAATGGCAGCCCTGTAGTTGCAGTTTGAATGGCCTCCCATGGGTGGCATAATACATGCTTCAGCCCATGGGGGACCTCTGAGGTACCTATGCCCTGGGTACCTTAGTACCATATACTAGGGACTGATAAGGGTACCCCATTATCCAATCTGGGATGTACCTAAGTACTGAGCATAACAGTTTAAGGGAGAAAGCAGAGAGACTGGGGTCCTGAATATCAGGATCCCAGTCAGACTGGTAAAAAACAGCTTACCACCAGGCAAAAAGTGGGGGTAACCATAAAAGCAGATCCTACTTTCCTATAGACTGAATGGTCGGTGAGTGCTATCAGTGCAGTGTGTGCTATCAAAGGGATGATAGTGGGCGGATAGGTTAGGAGTGTGTGGATAGGGTGAGAGTGTGTGGATAGAGTGAGAGTGTGGATAGTGCTTGATAGCATATAGGTAGGGGTGAATGACTATGGACAGTAGGCAAAAATGTGCGGTTACGGGTAAGAGGGTAGATGATTGAGCAAGAAAAAGTAGACGAAGAGAGCATTTTTAAGGAAGCAAGAATGTGGGTGTGTAGACACCAAGGGTTGGATAGAGATGAGTATGAGGTTCAAGGTGAGTGACGAGCGGGAACTAAACAGAGGAGAAAAAGCAGAATCGGTGAGATGAGGTGCCAATAGTTGGTGGAATTTCTCATTGAGTTACAGTCATTAAACCTCAGTTGAGCAGAATGCAATTTCAATCAACAAAAGGGAGTAGAGTTGCGTTCTGTTTCGTGATACATAAAATTAGTTTGATTTTATCTGGGCAGTGTTTCTGTTCTGCTCAACTAAATTCAGTATTACCCAAACATTTGATTGGCCTACATAATGTTTAGCTTGGAAGCCCTGTTTATTTGGGAAAAGGTTAGTCAAGAGTCCTAGACAATTACTGGTTGGTAATTCTGGTTAAATATAATAATAATGGCCAAAATCACCACGGGTGATAATGCCTGTTCTGTTTGTGAAACCAAATATACAAGGAATATGAGCTAATAGCAAGTGCACTGGTATTATGTGGTAGAGAAAGCTATGTTAGCTAAATTATGTGGCAATTAAAGACACATTTTGCAGCAGTTAAGGGGCACCTCTTTCCATTAAAAAGAGCCCTGCAGAACAATATAGTTTATTTTGTATATGTCTCACTAAGAAGTTCTGTTATGTTGTGTTGTGTGTTGTCTGTTATGTTGTGGAGAAGCGTGGCTCAGTGGTTAGAGGCGGCAGACCCGGAAGCTGAGATCTATCGTGGACCAGGGTTTGATTCCCCGCCTCGGCGGGTCTCGGGCTCAAAAATTCCACAGACTTGACAATTCTCGCTCCGGTGCCTACTCGACTCACGGGGTAACACTCTGCGACTCTGGGCAATAGCTTGCTTAATCTCCACTAGAGCACCTTGCGGCGGGATGCCTGGCTTTCACCTTGTGGATACCCTGCCGGGGTATCTCACAGGGGAATACCAGGACGGGTTCCCTAAGCAAGCGCTTAGATACCAGGTCGGTGATTTGCGCTATATAAATACATTTACATTTATGTGGATCTTAATATAGCACACAACTCATCCCTGTAGGGATATCTCGGCGCGCAATCGTCAGGGAGATGAACTAGAAGCAGCATTAGAACAACCAGGTTTTAATTTGTTTTTTAAAGCCAGATAGATTTGTGCATGCACAGATGAAGATGAACTGGGGAGGTTGTTCCAGTGGTATGGGCCAAGGTAAGAAAAGGCTTGGCCCCCATGTTTATCAGTGCGAATACACCAGGGACATAAAAGAAATTGATTGCTAAATCGCAACTTCCTGTTCAGAGGTTATATAATAAGTCTGTTTTGAAGGTATTTTGGGCCAGAGCCTGACAAGGATTTATAAGTTAGGCAGAGCAGTTTAAACAGTGTTCTCTTAGGGAAGGGGCGTCAATGTAGGGCTCTGACAAAGGGGCTGACGGGGTCCTTGGAGGCTGGTTGTTTACCATACGGGCAGAGGTGTTTTGGACAACCTGCAATTTTGATAGAAGGGATTCATTAGAAACTAGGATTAGGGCACTGGCAAAATCGAGGCAGCTGTTAATTAAAGCTTATGTGAGTTTCTTCCAGCCGCTCAGTGGAAGCCACAGAAAACAATCTTCTTAAGGAGGCGCATAGTACCAAAACAGTTTCCACAGATGGGGGTAATGTGGTCCCTCACAGATAGTTGGTTGTCTAAAAGTATGGCCAGGTTTGTAGCAGTCCTTCTGGGCAATGGGGTGGAACAAAGTTCTACCGGCCACCAATCCTCTGTCCAAATGAGCTGACCTTTGCCAAACAAAAGGATTGCTGTCTTGCCTCCATTAAGCTGAAGACAGTTGAGGGTCATGCAGATGACAATCTCTCATACAGGCAATAAATCGCTGTTTGACATTCTCTGTGTCTGGCTCAAATGAGATGACCAACTGAGTGTCATCTGCGTAAGAAAATGTCTCAAACTCGAAGGACTTAACTAAATGAGCTAAGGGAGCTATGTAGATGTCAAAACATGTGGGGCTCAAGGAGGAGCCCTGAGGAACCCCCTTGTCCAAAGAGGTAGTGTTGGAATGGAAAGCACCCATAGAAACTATTTGGACCCTGTCCTTAAGGTAATCCATCAACCAGTCGAGGGCAGATACCTGGATACTCATCTAATAGAGATGCTGCACCAAGATGGAATGCGAGATGGTATTGAACGCTGCCAATAGATCAAGCAGGACCCGCATGGCAGGGTATCTGGCATCCAGTGATAGCCTAATAGAGTCTACTACTGCAAGTAGAGCAGTCTCTCTGCTGGGGGAGCGTCAGAAGCCCAACTGAGAGATGTTCAACAAACTATTGCTGACCAGGTAGGCAGAGAGCTGTTTGTTGACATAGGCCTCCAAAACCCTTACCCAACAGAGGGAGGAGAGATATGGGACGGAAATTAGCTGGGTCCTTGGGGTCTGCGTTTGGTTTCTTCAGGATAGGTATAACATGAGCTGCCTTCAATAGCCACAGAAAAATGGCTTGGGTATGGAATTGGTTACATAGTGCTGTTAAAGCAGGAGTGAGAAGAGGGGAAAGAGTTGCATTGTCCAGTAGAGGATAAAGATCAGAAGGGGACCATGAGTTTGCTTTAGCTAGCAAGTCAAGTATCTGAGTTTTTGAGAAATAGGCTCGAACCTTTCTTGTGCCACTAAAGCAGATTTTTGTGGGAGGTCAGTGGTGCTAAGGACAGTTGATGAATTAACTGTGAAATGAAAACTGTTGTATATGGCATAGATTTTAGTTTGTATATGGATAGCCAAGGTGTCACTGAAAATCGGAGTCCTATAGCAATTGGGACATTAGACCTAAAAAAGAGGTGTGACATGTTTGTGGGTCTTCTACAGTCTGACTAATCTCTTAATAACACAGATTTGTAAAAATAGATAAAAAATCATAGGCACAAATCTCTAGTTTAGGAAGCGCTAAAGAAGTCTAGTTTTCATTGTTTACAAATTGTTAGTATTTGGTTATGTTTGAATTGTATTAATTTTTATTTTGAAAAGTAAAAACATTGGCTAGACATTGATTTATAGGTTTATTATGAGCTTTGTGAAGTTTTGGAGTATCTACCTCACATCACCTGCCTGAGTGAGCCTAGGGCTGCTCTTCTCTACCGTGATGCTCTTGTGCTAAAGTGGTGTATTTGATGCTCAGTTTGAGCCAATTAAAAAGGTGGCTAATATGACATTGGGAGAAAAGACATCGGAGGCTTCAGGGAGGAAACAACAAACTGAGGACGACAACTCGGATTGAGATAGGATTTCCGGAACTCTGGGCCTTAGTGATGAAAACCCCCAGTGAAGTGGACACACGGCCCGGTCAACACCAAACTTTGCTGTGAGAGGTCCAGTGCCCAGGTCTCACTGAACACTTCATTGCTGTTAATGAAGAAAGTCATACCTGCAGCTGTACCAGGGTATTGTGGGTACGAGGCAGTTATAATGCACATGACTTAAGGGAGAGCCTGGGAAGGTTGCTACATGGCTCTCCCCCCTCACGCAAGTACAAAGTTCGGGGAACCAAGCGCTCTGCTATGTTGGGGTGGCGGGTAGTTCTAAATCCGCCTTGCAGGGAGGCAGGGAGGTGGAAGGGGGGTAACGTACAGTTACGGGGGTTATTGTTTGGTTTATTATTGAAACACAGACCTATAATGGTTGGCATACATGGTGGCAACACGTACTGGTTCATGCGGAGCTCTCTACACACTTAAATAGAAGATATTACATATGACGCACACGACTGCACTCACTGATGTTCCACCCACCCAGCCCCCGAACGATACAGAGACGCCGCCGCCTTTTACGGTACTGTCCTGGAATGTAAATGGACTGGGCGACATGATAAAGAGGGGACTGGTCCTCCAATACATTAAGCGCAAGGGTACGGCTGTGGCACTGCTACAAGAATCGCACTGGACAGGCTCGACTTGTAAGACCCTGGATAAATGGGGCTATAAAATGGCAGTGCACTCCGAGTTTACCTCTGGTTCTAGGGGGGTTAGGGGGGATACTGGTTAACAAATGCTTGCCACTGATACTCACTGGTTCCTGGACAGATGATCAAGGGCAATTTGCAGCCCTGTCTTGTCAATGAGAGGGGCGATAGTACAATCTAGTGTCAGTCTATATCCCATTGACGCACCATCAAGCCGCCTTCCTGGCATTGGGGACATTTTTACTGTCTCTCCCACCGGGTGAGCTCATTATGGGAGGGGATTTTAACGCTACAATAGACACATCCTTGGATAGACAACCCCCCAGGGCCCCAAGTAGTACAAATCACAAATTAGTGGACTTTATCGAAGCTATTGGTCTCATTGATGTCTGGAGAGCCAAGCACCCCCAAGACCGAGAGTATGCATTTCACTCAGGAGCCCAGAACAGTCTTTCCAGACTGGACTATATATTTGCTCTGGCTGCGGGCCTGGAGCAGATATCTGAGATTATGCACTTACCCAGGGGCATTTCTAATCACTCACCAGTGCACCTCACGTACACATCTTACACCACGCTAAGACCGTCTGTTCCCGCTGCACCCCGGTTATCTTAAGAATCAACAGATTGGGAAGGGTCTGATGGCGTCCACAAACCAATATTTTGCAGAGAACGAACATTCGGTATCCTCTCCGACGACGCTGTGGGAGGCCTATGAGACTGTATTAAGTGGCAAGGCAATCTCACTAGTTGCAAGACACAAAAAACTGAAGAGATAACAGATTGAGAGTCTAGAACAAGGGGTCGCACATAAATGCAGAAGCTAAAATACTCGCTAAAACATTAGCCATGAGACTGCAGCCATACCTTACAACAGTTATTCACCCGGACCAGTCCGGTTTTATGCCAAACCATAATGCAGCACTGAATCTCAGGAAACTCCATGGTGTTATGGCACGTAGGTCTACTATCGAAGAAGACGCAGTCATTCTCTCCTTAGACGCGCGTATGGAATTCGATATGGTCGAATGGCCCTTTCTCTTCACGGTCCTCACCCATATAGGCTTTGGGCTGGAATTCTGCAATTGGGTGCACTTGTTATACAAAAAAACCCTGGCGCAGGTTGTGGCTAACTGCCACATCTCAGGGGATTTCCCTATGGGAAAAGTGACGAGACAGGGCTGCCCCCTCTCACCACTCCTATTTGCTATTGTGCTGGAACCATTGGCTGCACGGATAAGGCAGGACCCGGTAGTTCGTGGGCTAAAATGGACAATGGGCTGGGAAGACCGCATCTCGCTATATGCAGATGACATGCTACTTTATCTGGCATACCCTTCACTCTCTATTAACTGCCTTCTGGATAGTTGTGCTGCCTATGGACGGTCCTCGGTTTATACTATAAACTGCGTGAAATCACTTCTCTATATACTTCATGGCCCACGCCACGGCTTCCACGCAACTGTGACATCCAGATTGCTGACAAAGGATTTAAATACCTAGGCATATATGTCACACATCAGAACTCGTACATCACCGAAGAAGATCTTGAGAATCCAGAAAAACGACCCTCACAGGTCCAATGGCACACGCGGTCCATGTCTGGCAACTGGCACAGCGAGCACTGGGTTGGGAGGGAACATTAACACAAGCTACACCATTATGGGACACCCGAAAACTGGGGAAACTGCGAAACACCAAGGGGTTCAGACAATGGGATTTAGGTATTTCAAGGGTGAGAGATCTGTGGAAAAAAGTAGAGGTGGTCCTGTTTGCACAGCTGGAAGTCACCTATGGTTTGGCACGTTCGGAAACCTACAGATATATGCAGATGAGACATGCTCTCATGGCAGTAATCCCACCAGACACATAGCAGAGGCATCACCATTAGAGGAAAGACTTCTAACGGACCGACTACACAAAAAAGCCTTCTCTCAAACATACCGCAAAAGTCAATAATCAGCCGGACCCTACGACAACCCTTAAGGAACCCTGGGAGGTGGACGTGGGACAATTGGATGAAGCAAACTGGCAGGAGGCACTGGCATCCCCAAGAAATGTGGCAATACCCTCTAGACTAAAACTAGTTCAATTGAAATACTGCATCGTACTTACTATATGCTGCCGCTCTTATACAGATTAGGTAAGTCAGACACTCCGCTCTACCTACGGCAGTGTGGTGCACCAGGCACTTTTTGGCACTCAATTTGGGAATGCCCGGCAATCATTTCCTGCTGGGAGAATATCATGCGCACGATCTCTTGGGTTACAGCTATCGCGGTCCCACCGGAACCGAAGAGATGTTTGCTCAACATCTGGGAACCTACAGATCTCAACCATGCGGCACAAGACTGAGTAGCGTTGGGCATGACAATGGCGAAACGCAACGTAGTGCAGAATTGGGGCTCAAGAATGACCCCTAATTGTCTATAATGGTGCCCTGATATGGACGGTGCAATGATTACTGAGAGATCCATTTTTATCTACCGGGGATGCCCCAAAAAATGGACCTTGGTGTGGGGAAGGTGGAACACATTCAGAGGTAATATCTGCGAACCCCCTCAGGAAGAATCTATATCGGAAGATAGTGACTGAATTGCTGTGACAGGAATGCTGTGGGGGTGATGGGATTCTCTGCAGATGCGCAGTCAATTATTAAAAGATGATACTTACTGTTGAATGTAAAATATGTACTACAAATGTGTACCAGGATATGCGATACCATGTATATGTTACCAAAGGCAAGATGTAGGTAGCCCAATACCGGTCGGTAACGGCCGAAATTACCGAATTTCGGCCGTTAACGACCGGTTTTGGGCATTTGAGATGTAGGGGCCTAATTTAAGGATTCGGAAATTTACCGATTCCTTAAATTACCGATTTGGTAAATTAACGAATCCTTAATGTAGGGAGCACTCAAGTGAGTGCATTTCTGAGTTAATGATTCGGTATTTACCACCAACTAAAAGTTGGTGGTAAATATCAAAAACCTTTGAAAAAGCAAATTTGTGCTTTTTCAAAAGTTCCATGTGGCAGACATACATGCCCTTAGGGCATGTATATGTGGCACATGTCCACCCATGCACTATTCAGGGGTGCAACAGGGTGTCAATGTGACACCCTGCCACCCTTGTAAGTCTTCCCCCATTACCGATTTGATATTTACCGAACCGGTAATTCCCATTCAGTGGAGGCCCATAGGAATGAATGGGAATTACCGAATTGGTAAATACCGAATCGGTATTTACCGAATTTTACCGATTCGGTAAAATTTACCAAATCAATACCTACATACCATTTACCGATTCTGAAATAACGAATCGGTAAAATTCGGTATTTAAGAATCGGTAAATTTGGATTAGCTACATATGGCCCCAAATGTCTTTCTGATATGTCAATTGTTCTTCATTTTGAAATGCCAATAAAATGTTTTAAAAAAATATATTTTTAAAAAGGTGGCCTCAAAACACCAAAGTAAAAGACTTGTGTCAAATAGAGAGTGGTTACCCATAATTGTCTGAGAACACTCCACACAAGGCTGCGTGAACTGTAATGGATGTAAACTCTTATAGACCAGTTCCCCAGAGGAAACCAGCTATCATCCCACACACACTGGCAGCACAACAAGCTCCAAGAGCTGCAGTAACTGTCTCTACAGGAAAAAAACTGAATATCAGTGCAAGCCTTTGTGCTAGCAACAGCAAGGCATTTACGACGTGACATGACACACAGTGGATTCTTAACTCCTAGGATGGTTGTCGACAGAGGCTGCTCCTCCGCTATGGCAGAGGAGCGTCGCCCAACTGCTTTTAGGCAGTGTGAAGAAGCGTAAAATGATAATAACTGTAAGTTATTATCATTTTATGCTTCATGCTGCTTTGCAAGTGGGTGGGCGGGCGGCGCTGCTCTGCTCTCGGAACAGGGCAGGGGAGGATTGGTTCACCCACTCCTAAATGCGCAATGGCTGTTTGGCCAGCCTCTCGGGCCACCCAAACCAGTTGTGCTCACTTTCCCCATGCTCCCATTCCCTGGTTGTTCGTCCAACAAGGACGCTCAAAACCAATCACAACACTGCATGGCAGCGTTTGATTGGTCAGGGAACAGTGGGTGCTGACCAATCACAACGCTGCATTGCAGCATTGTGGTTGTGATTGGTCAGTGGGGCCAGGCTGTGCTTTTGTCTGAGACGGAGAAGAGCAGAAGCGGAAATGCATGAACCGGCGCAACGGTAAGTTTTTAAAAAAAACAAACATGTTTTTCCTAAAAAAGTAGCACGATCCGCACGCTATGCCGGCCGCTGCTGGTTGTCAAGTCTGAGGACAATGACATGGCATAGCAGGGAGCATGGCATGCATCGTATGTGTTAGTGTATACCAACCGTCACACCACTGTAGTATGCTTTCTCTCTCCAGTTATCACTACTTTGTTTACTGACCTGACTGCTGCAGCTCTTCCCTCAGAGCTGCCATCTGTCCTCCCCAGTATCCACTTACAATAATGACTGTGGTCTATATTGCACTAAGCTGGTTTATCTAGAGCACGGGTATGGTGTATTAGTTACAAACTAGCTGAACCCTGTATGTGATGGGCTTGTTGCTTCAAAAGCTTAATGTTTGTGCAGGTGCAAGGAAACTGGAGTGGTTTAAGGATTAGTACACTTGGACCTAGGGAGAGTAACTTCTACAAACTGCTGTGTAGCTGTTCGGGTGAGGCTGGAGGAAGATGCCCAGAGCAGAGGGAGAGTCTACATTAAGGAGTCCAGGCGGAGGAGGCTAAGACTCTGTTCACTGGCTTAACCAGTGCTGAGCGATCCCACTAAAAACAACAGGTTTTCATTTAATTTCACAACCAATTGTGTACATGATGTTGGGTTTCAGTGATTCATTCTGGGAAGTTGGTGGGTGGGGACAGCCTGCCTGCCATTGGTCACTGGATATGGGTTCTCAAGAGTAAATAAATGGACAGCCTGGGTCATTAATGTCCCCATCCAAATCTTTAGGCATGCTCTCTCAGCAAAGCAGACTGTAATAGTTCAGAAGTAAAGCATGTGTGGGGGCATGGCTTAGCCGAGCAGCGGAATGGCCGCACATTAGAGCGGCTCCGTCGGCCGAGTTGAATAATTCCGTAAAGAATACGATCAAAGCACATTTCCCACGGTCCAGCCACAGGAAGCCGCCACAAGATCAGGTGTGCAGCCCGGAGTAACCTCTGTTCCGAAGCCTCAACGGAGATCCTAGACGGAGTATCGGCCGAGAGGACTGTTGCCTAGTGGCGCACTGCGGAGGAAAGCCGGGGCCTGGAGTTTGGTGTCAACCGGGAGCTCAGTAGGAGGGCACCGGGCATAGTGCCAATATCGGCCCAGCCCCAGACCTTTCTTCATACAACACACCACTCCACCAATATCCAACACAACACAAGTTGATGGAGAAAGTTGTTGCAGTTTTATTAGCATATACATTATGCGCATGTTGGGTTATTTTACGGGTTGATCCAGAGCAGGCCGCCTCTCGAGACCTGCCCACCTGATGAGCCATAACCCCCCGGGGTGTTAACCGCGGGGGTGTTGTCAGTTTCGGGGGAAGGTCTAACCCCTCCCCTCGGCGGACCTCTATTCCGCCCCTTGCTCACGCCCCCCCCTCGGGGGGCGGAGCGTTGTGGCAACCCCCGGTTGCTCAGGTCTACAACCGCCCGAAGGACTAACGGGGCGCCGTCGGTCCTCCAGGATCCATCACAGCGTGGATCTCCCTGGGGGATAATTCTGCTCTCGCACCCACCGGTGCTCCTTTAGAGGGTACCCCTCTGTACCTTTCTGCATAGGATCACCCTGTAACTCTGCCTGCAACTCAAAGACAGTAATATTAATAGCAACCCCCCCCCCCACTTACTGCCCGAAAGCAGGGTAAGCGGATGGGAGGGAAAAGGCAACGGGTAGTCACCCGCTCAGGGTCCAGGCCAGGGGGCGTGGGTCAGTGCGAGCAGCAGCGGCCCACGAACAAAGAGGGCGCTTGGCCCTCGCCCCCTGGGCTATATAGTCACCCCTCCCCCCAAGAGACAGGAAGTGACATCAGGGGGGGACCACTGATCCCCCCAACCACTAGACCGCTCAGGGTCTGTGCCATCCTATGGCACTAAGGGTGGCCGCCCTCGTAGGTGGCCACCTTTGGTGTCCCGGGGCAGCCCATCAGGACGGCATGCAGCGTACACCCCATCGGCGGAGAGCAGCAGAGACCGTGGTGAGGGCAGCCAACAGTACACAAAAGAAACAAACTGCTTGGTTGGAAATAGTGACTCCTGAGGCCGTACGGTCTGGGCAGGGGAGTGAAAAATAGCCGGAGTCCGTAAACTGGGTAATTGCCGGGCGGCGTCAGACCCAGGGTAGGGTTTGCCACCGCACAGATTTTGCACTGGGACGAATAGCAGACCAAAGATAGCAGAGGCAAACAGTGCTGTGTGGCCTGCGGCAGATGTAAAGGAGGAGCAGAGGCCAGATTCCTAGCGGCTCTCCGGTGTGCGCCGGAAGCATAATGAAGGCTAAGCCACTATTTTGTGGGGACAGGACGGTGCCGTTGGAGCGCTCCGATCGTGGAGCGGACCTGCTTTGGTGGCTGTGGGAGACCCGACTTGGCAGTGTGTGGTCTCCCTAATCCTGCACCGCTCACAGAAGGCATGAGTGGGTAAACCAAAATGAGACGCCACCACACCGGAAACCGCATTAAGAGTAAGCTGGGCCAACGTGAGTGCAAAGCAGCATTTTCTTCATTTTCTTTACCAATGGTGGGGCCCCCGAAGCGTGCCTGGGCAGAGCAGTGCGCCTGATTCGCAGGGAGAAGGCAAAATTGTATGACCAAAGTCACCAGCACACACAGATAGTACCCAATACGGTGGCGCCTCGCCTCTGATACAATCACACGATTTCATTGGGATAATACCAGCATCGAGTGGAAGGCCGCAGCTTGGTGGTGGTAACGGGACCACGCTTTGGATGGGAGGAATATTGCCATGGTAAGGGGCACTCACTCGGCAGACTGTTGATCTCCAGCTGGGGAGTGGCAGGCCACAACTGTGGGGGAGGCACCAAATATAGCGGATCATCTTGATGTAAGGCAAGTGCAGTGTTAATGCCCACGGCGCCTTGCAGGCGGAACTGAAGTGAGCTGGCAGGAGTGTATGCGAGGTGGGATAACCCTCCCTCTCCCCCTCAGTACCGAGAAAGATATCCATGGCAGCAGGAACCACGCAGTTTGTCAGAGGCCCTCTCTAGGAACATTGAGGGAAGCGAAAGAGAAGTCCTGCCGAGAAGGGGCTTGTGCATGCCCATCGAACTAAGACCTGAAAGCAGTGCCTTGCGACATCAACGTTACAGAACAGGCGGCGGTGAGCATAAGGGCAGCAATGGGCAAACCGGACATACGCCAACCCAAAATAAACTTCGACAAGAGATCAGCTTAAGGGGCAGACGGCGAATCCAGCCAACAGGAACAGTCTGATGAGACAGCCGCAAGCCAACTACCAGCTGAAGACATTCGAGCTATGTTTAAAGACCTAAAATCAAGTCTCCAAGGCCGAGACACCAAGATGGATTCACTGGCAGAGAGGATGGACAGGATCACGCAACGAATAGACAAACAAGAAGGCAGCGTAGGCATATTAGAAACAAGAGTGACAGAGACGGAAGAGGGCCAAACGGAAATGGACAATGCAGTGGGTAGACATATTTGGAACATCGCAGAAAACCCAATACAACTTACACCACTAGTGGTACTGCTGGGCTTCGTGAAAGATACACCAAGAGGGGCCCGCAAACTCACAGCCATGCTGATGCTATTAACTAAACGCCAGCTGGCCATACATTGGAAGGCGCGTCATCCCCCAACGATAGCGGGCTGGCTAAGAGCGGCAACTTATTGTAAAGACCAATTGACTAATTACTGGGAGCTCATGCCTGGTAGATCCAGACCGGTAGACATATGGGGGCCTCTTGTGGCCTGGCTGGGGTCAGCGGGTTTGGACCTGCGAGGCGAGCACTCAGACTGAGAGTCTCAGATTGCGTGGAGGAACAAGACTGGGGTCATTTGGTTGGATATGGAGGTAGTGGGAGCGATGCTACGATGAAGGATCACGGAAGGTTGCAGCGGATGGGACAGAGTGTTAGAAAGTTGTGGATATCACATGTTAGCCACTCATGAAAGTATGTCTTATTGATTCGGTATTCTTTAGACAGGGTAGGCTGGGGGAGGGAAAGTACTTGGACTTTGTGTACAGTAGTGGAACAGTAGACTTAGGTTAATAACTATACATGCTTTTGTTTTTCTTCATCAATCAATCAATCAATCAAAGACATTTATAGAGCGCACTACCTACCCATAGGGTCTCAAGGCGCTTAGGGGGGGGGGTGCCGTTACTGCTCGAACAGCCAGGTCTTGAGCTTCTTCCTGAAGGAGAGGTGGTCTTGGGTCAGGCGCAGGTCGGCCGGGAGGGAGTTCCAGGTCTTGGCGGCCAGGTAGGAGAAGGACCTTCCTCCTATTGTGGCTCTACGGATGCGTGGGACGGCGGCGAGGGCGTGGCTGGCAGATCGGAGGTGGCGTTTGGGAGCGTAGAAGTTGATTCGGTTGTTAAGGTAGCTCGGGCCTTGATCGTGAAGGGCTTTGTGTGCGTGGGTGAGGAGCCGGAAGGTGATTCTTTTGTTGACGGGGAGCCAGTGCAGGTCTCTCAGGTGTCCGGAGATGTGGCTGTTCCGTGGGATGTCGAGGATGAGTCTGGCTGAGGCGTTCTGGATCCGCTGGAGTCTCTTCTGGAGCTTGGCGGTGGTTCCGGCGTAGAGGGCGTTGCCGTAGTCCAGTCGGCTGGTGACGAGGGCCTGGGTGACGGTCTTTCTGGTCTCCGTGGGGATCCACCAGAAGATCTTCCGAAGCATGCGCAGAATGTTGAAGCACGACGAGGAGACGGCATTGACTTGCCTGGTCATGGAGAGGGAGGAGTCCAGGATGAAGCCCAGGTTGCGTGCGTGGTTCGTCGGTTTGGGTGCGGTGCCCAGGGCGGGGGGCCACCAGGAGTCGTCCCAGGCGGAGGGCGAGGAGCCCAGGATGAGGACCTCCGTCTTGTCTGAGTTCAGTTTCAGGCGGCTCGTCGTCATCCACTCGGCTACCTCTTTCATCCCTTTGTGCAGGTTGGCTCTGGCGGCGGCGGGGTCGTTGGTCAGGGAGAGGATCAGCTGGGTGTCGTTCATCAGTTTATAATTCACAGTAGTAATATTCAAATTCGCTGCCGGTCCCACGGGATGTCGGCATTACGGCTGTGTTATCTAATTGGAAATTATAATGAATATGCTGCCGGCCCCAGGGTTGTAGGCAAAAAGCTGTGTACCTGTTCCACTGCATAATACATTTTCAACAAAAAAAAAGAAGTAAAGCAAGTGTTGTCAATGTAGGACCAATTGCTGCATCTGTTTTTCAAAAGTAAGACTCTTGCATCATGGGATAGGTGCACACTATTTCTTTAGACGTGTCTAAGCGAAAGCAAAGGAACTGTTAAAATCATTATAGGGAAAAGGTAAAAGCAATATTGTTGTTTATATTGTATTATCTCGCACCCCTCACAGACCAGGAGTCATGCATACCTGGAAGCACTCTCACACACCTCAGAGTACCAGTCACACCCTACCAGAAGCATTCTTACACTACTCATATAGTAGCTAGTCTTGAACTACTGACAGCACTCAAGAGACATTAAAGTAGCAGTCCCGCTCCACCAGAGGCACCCACAGCTCTCAAAGATTAGTAGTCACACACTACTGAAAGCAAACACTCAGTACCCCTTACACACTAGCAGTCTCATGATATTGTGGGCATGGGCATCCACTTGTTCAACTCAAAATATTACTATTATTGCATGCCCATGGGTGGATGAATCAGACAGTGTTAACCCTCAGTTTCACGAGCCAATGTGTCCCTGAGATAATGCACCATACAGCATGTAAAAATATAGTCAATTAAGTAAGGACAGACTCAGTAATTGAGTTCTAGAGTGAAAAAAGAAATTTGAAGTATTTAATAAAAAAATCCAAAAGGTGCGGTATAGAGATCATAAATGCAAATACATAAAGTCATCACCATAAAAGCTCTTGGTAACTAGAAAAATACAGAATCAAATGGAAAATCAGAATAATTCCAAATCCTAAGTGAGCAGCAAAATCAATAAGAAAATGGGCGGCATCTCTAATAGTATTGGAAAGTCTTCTGGCTCACCCCCAAAATCAAGGATTGATGTACAGTTATCTTACAAAGGAAATCATCATATTCTACTAAATCATCTTGGTGTGAGCAAAAGAATTAAACTCTCAGTAAATCAGACCCCAGCTCCATTAAACGTCATATTGCCTTAGCATCTAAGCACTATGGGGCACATGCATTAATGTTGGCTTTTGCGATTCCTTAATTGCGATTATTAAGGAATCGCAATCAAGGAGTTGCAAAAGCCTATGCATGTAGGAATCGCAATAAAGTTAGCGATTCCCAAACATTCCTTAATTACGACCCGCAAATTGCAAGTCGCAATTAAAGAATGCCTTCCCATTCATTCCTATGGGCCTAAAGACTCTTGGAATGAATGGGAGAGTGCATGCGCAATTTGCGAGTACCAATACGTACTCGCAAATTGCGCATGCAATTTCAAGGGTGCAAGGCTGTCAAAAGGACACCCTGTTGCGCACCTGAAATGGAACTGTGCACACATGTTGTGCACATACATGCCCCAAGGGCACCTGTGTGTGTAACCTGCAACTTTGAAAAATTGACTTTAGTGAATTTTTCAAACATTTTTCAAATTACCATCAAGTTCAAATTGATGGTGATTTGCGCCCCGTATCAGCAAAATCGCTATTAGCGATTTCGTCATGCATTGCATTTAAGGAATCGCAATTTACGATTCCTTAAATGCAATTGTAATTTTAGAATTCTCAATAAATTGTGATTTCTTAAATTGCGAGAGCCTTTCAGTTTCATGCATCACAGAGGCCCTTATTGCGGGCGCAAACGGCCGATTTTTGCGAATCGCGCAGTTTACGCTCGCAAAAAAAGTTGATGCATGTGTCTGTATCTTACTACAGGAATATTGAATCTGCCCACTCTGTGTTGTCATCCGGAGATGGCACAACAAACTAGTTACATGAACAACAGCAGACTACTGTGAATTAATGAAGTATGGCGAGCTATCGAAAGGGCCTTGGGAAAAGCAGCATTTCTGTGTCCATGTTTAGAGTTTTCTTCATGAACAGCAAGAACAACATCAATGAAAGTAAACAAACATGACTCTTCTTGACTCTGTGCTGCTGAAATGATTAACAGTGAAACTGATGGAGGAGACATCCATTTTGAACAAGATGGAGTCTAAACATAAAGTGAGGCTTAGATAACAAAAGCCAGAAAAACACACTTCTATAAGTCACAGGAATGTCACTTTCACACTCATCCTAAACTTGCAGTTGCACTACGGACAGCACTTCCACACCCTTCAGACAACATCAGCCTCACACCACCAACAGCATTCTCACACCCCTCTAGACTAGCAGTCACACATAAACAGAAGCACTATGGCACCACTCATACAGTAGCAATAAAGTCAACAGGTCTGACTGATAACTGCAAGTGCCTCTTCACTGATTGGCGGGTTTGCGTTTGTGTGCAGTTTTGTGGATGGCTGACTACAATAATGTTGCAATGGGTGGGTGAATAGATGCATGCATGTAAGGATAAGTGACGTAAGTGCATACGTGATCTGTGACTGAGTGCTTGGATGAGTGACTGGATGGATGGAAACCTCCAGGCATGTTGAGTTGTAAGTCAGATCCATTGGCTTTGCCTGGTTCCTGGTGCTCTATTGTTTCATGCAGCTACCACTTATGTCTTACCATTAGCAGGAACACTTGAAGCATTTAACAATTGACTGCAAATAATCAGCAATGAAACAATGCAGAGGTAGTATTATCTGTTTTTTGAAGTGAAAGCTGAAATTGCAGAAGGACTTGAGGATTAGACGACAATGCCAGCAGATCAGAGTAGAGAGTAATGATTTAATAATGGAATATCTCGAGGTTTTTATTAAGCTGTCATCCTCTCGGGCATCACCATAAAATAAAATGAAAAGATCAAAGGTATGGTGAGGAGTGTGGTGGGAAGCCATCTCTAATATGTTAATTGTAAGTCTAAGGGAGCGTCACGCAGAGGAGCACCGTCATACTAGATGCACTTTAAAGTAAAATGTGGTAGAGCACATAGCTGCCAAGGTTTTAGATTGCTATGTGTGACATTTTCATAATTTTAGTGTAATTAGGTGTGACATTTCATTTACTATGAGTGACACTTTCCCGTGAGCAAAATCAAGCAATGAAGACGAGGGAAACATATAAATATTAGAAATTAGACCCATCTGAGCAACAAGAAACTCTAAAAAGATCTTAAAAGTGCTGCTAGACACCAGAAATGGAAGGACACTAACCAACATGACACATAGAGAGCCCTGTCCCCAACAGGCCACTTGTTACTGGTTGGAAGTCTTAGCTTCCATGCTCACAACAATACCAGAGGGCACAGTAGTGTTATTGAAAACCTTAACTGAAAGTACAGCGAAACGCCAATAAGAACAGGGCAGCTCTGCAGCCAGCGAGCACTTGACTGTAGCTCATGTAACACTACACAACATTCGGAATGACATAATATTGCAGATGTAAAACAAAATACAAAACAAAAGATAATGCTAAGTTTCTTCTTATTCTTCCATGTATTATGAGGGATGTGATGAAAATATTTCGGAATGGAAAAGGTTAAGAGTTCGTAATGTAAATAAATATATTTCCTTCGGAATATTTAAGTTTCACTTGTCTTTCATTTTGAAGTGTGTGCTCTGTATTTTTTATGCAGTTTAAAGTGAACACTGCCTGTACATTACACTTGGACACTGTGCACACTGATGCTGACCAGGCATGACAGTCACGACGGGTTGAGCCAGGCGATAGCTGTAATAATCTTCTAACTGGGGCCATACTTCGGGATCACAGGGGTGCAGAGTGAGGAAGAGCTGCTCTTACGCTTGGACAGACGGTGTTCAGACACATGGCTTTGCCCAGGAGCATGATCACCTACAGGCCCCTGTGCATCGTCAGTGATGATAATACCCCGGCCCGGCCCACACTGCTACGGTGCTAAGGATGACGAGACAGAGCAGCCCTACAGATTGGATCACACATGAGATCTGCAGTGCCGAGTGTGCGTGCCGTGCTGCTGACATTATAACGAGGTTAGGTAACATAAAGACAACACTGACTACTACTATCACGGGGCTGCCTGACCAGCAGCCAGCCCGCCCTGCATATTAGATCACAAGACATCATGATCAGACGATCTAGAAAATGCCGCACGGCCTGCTCTGCCACCTATAGACGGGGCCTAGCTAAGTAAACACGACATGGCCTGCAGCCTGCTCTGCCACTATAGAAACAGCTCAAATTGTGACAAATTCGCCTGTCAGCAGCTCAGCGTGATCCATATGCCAGCAGGTGTTGGGTTATTGCGCAGACTCGTCCACAAGTTGTTGGAGTGACAATAGACACAGATCAGTGCCGCGAGTGCATGCTTTTGTGCTACTCACAGAGCAGTAATTGCATAAACAAACACAGTACTATCAGGCTGCCTACGCTGACCAAATAAAGTACTTACTTGTACAAGTTCACAGTCCTGTGTCCAGTGCAAAGACTATCGCTCTACGCCGGGGTCCGGCAATGATCCTCCTCAGCCAGTCCTGCCAAGCGTCACGCAACAGGTGTGACGATCCGCATCACCGCACTGAATGCATTTGTCACGCATTTTTGCCACCTGTGCCAGCGCACCGGCAGCAGCTCCTGTGTGCCTGGGCTCTCTACAGTTCTGAGAGTGCTGCTTTGCCCGACTAGTGTGCCTAAACAGAAACCTGACTGCAGCTCAGCTCTCAGGAGCTGCTGCCGGTGCGCTGGCACAGGTGGCAAAAATGCGTGACAAATGCATTCAGTGCGGTGATGCGGATCGTCACACCTGTTGCGTGACGCTTGGCAGGACTGGCTGAGGAGGATCATTGCCGGACCCCGGCGTAGAGCGATAGTCTTTGCACTGGACACAGGACTGTGAACTTGTACAAGTAAGTACTTTATTTGGTCAGCGTAGGCAGCCTGATAGTACTGTGTTTGTTTATGCAATTACTGCTCTGTGAGTAGCACAAAAGCATGCACTCGCGGCACTGATCTGTGTCTATTGTCACTCCAACAACTTGTGGACGAGTCTGCGCAATAACCCAACACCTGCTGGCATATGGATCACGCTGAGCTGCTGACAGGCGAATTTGTCACAATTTGAGCTGTTTCTATAGTGGCAGAGCAGACTGCAGGCCATGTCGTGTTTACTTAGCTAGGCCCCGTCTATAGGTGGCAGAGCAGGCCGCGCGGCATTTTCTAGATCGTCTGATCATGATGTCTTGTGATCTAATATGCAGGGCGGGCTGGCTGCTGGTCAGGCAGCCCCGTGATAGTAGTAGTCAGTGTTGTCTTTATGTTACCTAACCTCGTTATAATGTCAGCAGCACGGCACGCACACTCGGCACTGCAGATCTCATGTGTGATCCAATCTGTAGGGCTGCTCTGTCTCGTCATCCTTAGCACCGTAGCAGTGTGGGCCGGGCCGGGGTATTATCATCACTGACGATGCACAGGGGCCTGTAGGTGATCATGCTCCTGGGCAAAGCCATGTGTCTGAACACCGTCTGTCCAAGCGTAAGAGCAGCTCTTCCTCACTCTGCACCCCTGTGATCCCGAAGTATGGCCCCAGTTAGAAGATTATTACAGCTATCGCCTGGCTCAACCCGTCGTGACTGTCATGCCTGGTCAGCATCAGTGTGCACAGTGTCCAAGTGTAATGTACAGGCAGTGTTCACTTTAAACTGCATAAAAAATACAGAGCACACACTTCAAAATGAAAGACAAGTGAAACTTAAATATTCCGAAGGAAATATATTTATTTACATTACGAACTCTTAACCTTTTCCATTCCGAAATATTTTCATCACATCCCTCATAATACATGGAAGAATAAGAAGAAACTTAGCATTATCTTTTGTTTTGTATTTTGTTTTACATCTGCAATATTATGTCATTCCGAATGTTGTGTAGTGTTACATGAGCTACAGTCAAGTGCTCGTTGGCTGCAGAGCTGCCCTGTTCTTATTGGCGTTTCGCTGTACTTTCAGTTAAGGTTTTCAATAACACTACTGTGCCCTCTGGTATTGTTGTGAGCATGGAAGCTAAGACTTCCAACCAGTAACAAGTGGCCTGTTGGGGACAGGGCTCTCTATGTGTCATGTTGGTTAGTGTCCTTCCATTTCTGGTGTCTAGCAGCACTTTTAAGAACTTTTTAGAGTTTCTTGTTGCTCAGATGGGTCTAATTTCTAATATTTATATGTTTCCCTCGTCTTCATTGCTTGATTTTGCTCACGGGAAAGTGTCACTCATAGTAAATGAAATGTCACACCTAATTACACTAAAATTATGAAAATGTCACACATAGCAATCTAAAACCTTGGCAGCTATGCTCAGCCCTCTGATGATGTCGTGCCGGAAGCCCGGTCATGATGATGCTGACCAGACACAGACCAGTCTGAGAGACTAGTGACTAGTGTAGTCACTGTCTCAGGTCGATGCTGTGCGGCCCGTCCGGCCCCGCCGCCGATCGGAAAAACGCCGGGTTAATATTAATGATATATTGTTGCCCTCCTGCGCAGGCAGCAGCGCTGTATCACGTGCCAGACTGAGACAGACACTGGGGCCGCACGGCGTCGGACCAACGACACACACAGCACAACTCCACTCCAGTCGTCGAGTCTGGCCCATGGCACAGCTTCTCCAACTTCATTTCCTTTCAGGACGGACGTGAGGTCACGGCGCCACTATGTCTGAGAGCTATAACGCGGCAACAGCTCTGCTGGGCATGCCACTCCGCACCCGGGGTCTCCAGGCAGCAGACACAGCCAGATTTTGTTACATTGTTGGACTGCAGAGCAAGCCACTGACTCAGAGTATCGACTGAGCGGGCAGGCCGGGCGCCGGCCGGCCCCCCTGCAGACTGCACAAATCGCTATTCTCTAGTTTTCAGGGCAACAGGGTAGGGAACATCAACACAGTCGTCGGACTCTAGCAGGCAGAGCTGAGCAGAGAGATACATTGTAGCGCGGCCGGCGGCGGCGCCGCTCACGAGCTCAGAGAGCTGAGCTGCAGTCAGGTTTCTGTTTAGGCACACTAGTCGGGCAAAGCAGCACTCTCAGAACTGTAGAGAGCCCGGGCACACAGGAGCTGCTGCCGGTGCGCTGGCACAGGTGGCAAAAATGCGTGACAAATGCATTCAGTGCAGTGATGCGGATCACCGTACTGAAATGCGTGAGTGTCACACCTGTTGCGTGACGCTTGGCAGGACTGAGAGCAGGCTGTGAATTGGGAGGTAATACTGAGGGAAACAAGGTGATGTGTGGGTAAAAGATTCGAATAGAGTACATTTCATTATAGCATCTCTTTTTAAATGTTCTTTAATGCCCTTTAATTTATATATTGTCAAACTCCATCAACGTTTTGCTACGAAGGCAAATGGGGTACACGCAGATTAATCGAATTGACCAGAACCACACAGTGTGGTCATAAAGTAAAGCTAGGATTGGAGATCAGGTTTCATTTACCTATTGTTCATTGGTGCCCACCGCTTCCTCCATTCTATAAACAACTAGTTTCTATGATTGTGTTTGGGGTATTTCAAAGTTTTGAGAGTACTCTATGTAAAATATATATTTTATAGACATTTTAAGTAAGAATCAGAACCACATCAATGAAAACAATGAACGTGGGTGTTGAATGTCTCCACATTCCGGGCTTCTGTGCTGCCATTCTTCCTTCCCTGCTGTGTGCACTGGTGGAAAGGGCGTTTCTTGCTGGAGTAGAAGGCTTCCGTGAACGGTGTAAGAGGGGCTTGCCATAATTTGCCTTAATCAAGGACCCCCTTTTCGGTAGTATATATGTGAACATTCCAATGAGGTATAGCAACATCAAAAGCTACCAATTGCTTTCTTTGTTGCCTCACACGAGTGATAAGGTCAAATGTGCAGATCTGACGCCCACGTGACCCCTTTCTGTTTCTATTGTTCCACCTAGCTCTCCGGGTGCAGCAGGGACCAGACCACAAGCGCAGAAGAATCTGTAGAGACCGTGACGTCAGATAAGGCATGTGTGCTCGTCTGTGTGTGTGCCCTTAGCACTTGCGACTGGCAGACTGTTTCTTTTGGCATCGTTTTCTCAGAAATCAGGAATGAAGCAAGCAGTGCTGCCCCATGTCCTGTATTACATCACTACGATGCCCCCAAAGCTCTTGCAACCTCTGTTGGGCACCACCCTC
Organism: Lissotriton helveticus; assembly: GCF_964261635.1. NCBI lineage: Eukaryota > Metazoa > Chordata > Amphibia > Caudata > Salamandridae > Lissotriton > Lissotriton helveticus. The sequence continues at coordinate 306,239,591 of NC_136059.1, forward strand.
ACCAGGCCAAGACAAGTGCGCGACTCACTCGAGCCGCCAAATGCATAGTCTTGGGTGGTGCCCAGAACACTGGCATCCGAGGCCATGTTGTTCTGGATGGCACTGGGCCAGGGCCTGTCGTCCAACACCAGCAAGAGGCCCTCTCTTATCCTGCCTGTAATTCTCTCTCACAAGCTCTAGTCTCCAAGTCTGGGCTTTGCATATAAACATATTAATTAGGGGGCCGGAGCAGGCAGGCTGGCCTTGGCCTATCAATGCCCCTGCTGACATTGACTCTATCTCCTGCCCACAGACAGGTGCAAAGGGTCAAGCGCTCACTAGTCACAGAGCCATTCCTCGGGCCACTGTTTCATCCCAGCCTCTGCGCAGACAACAGATATTACCACATTCTGCAGCATCCTTTTGTAGGCACTTACACATTTAATGCACATTCACACACACGCGATTGGAATACGCAGGCTTTTTTGAAAAATGTTTTAAATATTCAACCAATCATATTCTAAATGTATTTACTAACAGCCAATGATTTTGTGCTGCATGGATGCCTAGGAATGCCATTGTAGGAGAACTGTCCTTTCAATTTCCGTGGGGCATAGACTGCGAGCCATAAAATAATGTACATGTATTCGATGCCTCCAGGTGATGTTCTAAAACGTGTCTTCAGATTTGAGTCTGGCTTGTGATCACATTAGAGGCCCACCTGAAAGAACTCGTTCAACCAAGAAACAGTCCCGCAGACACTGCATATGTAAGATGTGCCTGTCTCACTGGTTGAGTCTTTTGGAATAAACACAGTGGCCCATGACAAGAGGTTAAACATATTTGGAACTCTACTTGAAGGGGGTATCCATGAATGACATCACAGTACATCTCGAAACAAATCATCATCAGACAGAGGCTCGTTCCACAATACTTATTGTTTCTGATTGTTGGAGCTACAGGGCTGGGAAGAGAGAACAGCTTCGGTCTCTACACTGAACGACCCCTTTCAGACTGGCAGTGCTCATGAAATGACTGCTGCTTTAAGAACAGAGTATGCCATACAAACATGAATTTGTGTGAACAGTAAAGCAAAATATTCATAAAAAGGTGGATTCATGTTTTTCGACCGAGTGTTTGAATTACGTTAAAGAATGTTATGTTTTTATTTCTGTTCTAGGCAAAAGACCACCCCAAATCCATCATTTGGAGATGATGACACGGCCCGAGCAAAACTATCACCTTCATACATTTCTGAATACGATCTTCAAAAGTGGAGATTTGACAAGTTGTCTTTTTCAAAATTGTCAAGCATCGTGTTGCTCTCCATATGAAGTGGATTCCGAATTGTATTTTTAGGTTGAGCATTCAAGACCTCTTGTATATATTTTAGTATATACTAATATACTTTAGTATATACTTATGTGTGTTGCTGCAACACATTCGTATTTTTGCGAAAGTAGACGACACTCAAAGTTAGTTTTCCAAAGTGATTTATTGGCAGAACCCCTGCCCCCTCGACAGACGCGTTTCACCTTTACGGCTTCGTCAGTGTCAACCAGTGTATCGTAACACACACCATTATATCTCCGCCCTTCTCCCAGCATAGAAAGAGGACTAGCCAAGCCAGTGCATTTCGGCGGCCATCTTACAGTGTACATCATATTGAAAACATTAAAATACTATATGTATAAGAAGAAATGGTGTCAATAAAGTGCTCGTGCTATTAAAAACAACATGGTTTTAGCCACAATTCATCACTTGTAAATCTCTTTGCAACGCATACCACATATAATATATATCAGGAAAGACAAATAGCGTTACCCATATTTCCAGATCAAAAAGTGTATTCTTATATTTCCTAAAGCCCCAATCATACGTTTATCATTTTCTGAAGGGCACACAATGAATTCTCCTTGCGAGATATGCCAATTGTTTGCACTAATTGACAAGCTCTGTGGTAACTATTTATTCTGATCACTGTTATACCAATTGTATTCCCTTTTTTTGTGTCTGTAAGCGTTTATATCTAGTACTTATATGTGTATGTACATTGTGGGCTCTGGAGATCAGCCTTAGGACTTGTCTATTTCCGCTTAGGGGCTTTTTTTCAGTTTAACTGCCTCTATTTAACTGTCTTGATGGAAAACGACAAATAGAGGTCAGTAAAATACCAGAATTACTTTCTGCTGAGGGACTTTCTCTTTAAAGAAGTTCTGGCAACTGCCTCTATTTAACTTTCTTGATAGAAAATGACCAGCAGAGTTCAGTAACTTATGGGAATCACTTTAACATTCTCCAGATTCCAGTCCATAGAAATTGTTTTCCACGAGCACCAGTAGACAATAATATTTTTTTTCAAATCTTGTATTTTCAGTGATATGAACAGCTAAGGCCCTGATTTTATATTAAAAACAGAGCTTTGGACTATACCATTTCACACTGAAAGGCAATATTTCTCTCCCATATCTGGCATGTTACGCCGTTTGGTGCTTGCTTTCACTCCATGTTAAAGAAGAGTAGATGTTTCAGCACTCAGGCTAATGTGCTGCATACCTAAATACATATAAGTTCCCGAAGGCGAGACCGATTGAATTGCAAATGCTTGTTCTAGCGGCCCTGTCTATAGTGACAGCAAACCTATCCTTCTCTTCGCACAGACAATACTACTCTGCCTTACCCTGCTGATTTATCTCTGGCTCAATGCAAACCTGTCAGTCTGCCTGACCTTTGATCTGTCTGTCTGCACCAATCCATCACGGGAACCCTGTGACAGAGAGCTTAAAGAACAGGACCACTCAGGGACCACGAGCCAGGGAACAGTGATTTTAGAAATAAAGGGAACCAAGAGAGACTGTTCTTGTGGTACAGGGAAATCAAGGTCAGGGAAGATCCAGACAGTGTCTCAGAGAGAGGCTCTGGCCTTTGTGAACAAAAGACCTGGGGGCAAAATAATCGAGGACAACTTCAACAGGGATATAAGTGGGCAGATTTGTAATAACTACAGGGAACGGGTTTAAAGAAGAAACCACAGCAACACTGGGCTAACTAGAACATTTATCAAATCCCCAAAAAACAAGATTCACAAAGACTGCACTACGAGGACTCTGACATGCACCCTCTTCCATCATTGAGAAGGGCATAAGATCCATTGCTTGGAAAAGACACTGCCATAGCAGGTGCAGGTGAGGTGGTGTTCAGCCACACCTGAAAACTATCTGCCAAGGTCCTTGCAGAATAATCCATGGCAGGATTCAGATGGAAGTCACAAAACCCAGCTCCTTCTCCCTGAAACATCACAGGAGGAAAAGCTCTCAACCTCCAAACCACATCACCCTGACCTACACGAGCCAACAAATGACTGAATGCCCCACACCTGTCAGATAAACGCATGATTTCAGATATTTGGCTACTAGAACCTAAAAAAAACAAGGAATCTGTAAACACCGTGTTCTCTTCATACACTCCTGTTCATGAATTTTTCCGACCTGCCATCTTTACCCCAACATTGTCAGGGCTTCCAACACCTAGAGGTGCCCTTTTCCCATAATCACGTGCAACACAGTCCCAAACCTCCCTTCCACAAGCCTTACCCCTAATCGAAATTGACAAAATGTCTTTAGTCTGACATAGGCAGAACAATGTCAGGTTAACAAACGCATCTGAGACAATCTTTCTACACAATTTGACAAGGAGTTATCTTAATTAGCTGACACTAATGCAGCTCTAAACACACAAAAAGGGTGATGCTTTGAATGATCCACTTCAAAGCACTTGAGTTTGGAGTTAAATAAAGATGCTCACATTTCTAGGGGAAACTAAACACGAAGTAGAATCTACTGGCTGCGTTTTCACTACTTAAGGAAGAGTATGAAATTCAATCGGTGGATTAGAGGTTAATTTGTGCCAGAGGGCACCATCGGCACTCATTTAGGGTACTGTTTTTTGCAGTCCATTAGTGTTGTGTAAATAATGTGCAGCCCTACTTGCACAACGTTGGGGGAAAGAGAGAGAATGCGTGCAAGTCTGGGCTTTATGTGGGTTGAGTGCTCAGCACCTGCAGATTTTAAGTATGTCTATATATGGTATTTCCAGAGTGCACATCAGGCCAAAAGGCAGTGCAGTGCTGCATAGGGTCAAAGACAAGTATATACTCAGCTGGTAATAGGAGAGGAAGCTGGTTTGTGGACAGTTAAAGCATTGTAATGCAGCGTTCTTTGAAAAACTGAGTCTTCTGCTCTTTCCTGAGTTTGAGTAGCATTGGAGTGGTCCTGGTGGATATCAGGATATTGTTCCTGATCCTGGCTGCATAGTTGGGAAAGGCAGAGTTTCTTTATTTTCTTCTTCTTTACACTTCTTAGTCTGCAGTGCGATGGTGTCCTGCCAGGTGTGTCGAGAATCACAAGAGATGGTGAGGGTGTCTGCGAGATAAATGGGGTGCTGGCCATGAAGCTGGTTTTGACAATGGTGTGGGATGACAAATAGAGCCACTTGAGTTCCATCTCTTTAAAAAAAAATACTTTGGAACATTTGTGTAGCTCACCCTTGTAACGTTACAAGCAAACAACATATTTTTTTCCGACAGTGTGCGTAAGAATCCTTAAATTAGTCCATGTCATTGATGCATTCAACATTATATTTCACACATTTTACTTCATGTTGCATGGTTTATATGTCCCTATTTTCTAAGACTGTTTTCTTTTCTCAGAGGTGTTTCTGCAGTTTGTTTTCCATACAACACGAGTCTTTTACAGCACAGAAAGAGAATTGAATTACCTCTAGGTGTCGGGTGAGTTCAGGAAGCGCAGAGGTGTTCATCATGGCTTGACTAAGAGCTCTGGGTGGAGGCTGAAGGCATTGTGACTTTCTGCCAGTCACTGTGTTATTAAGGTGTACTACATTCTCATTCAATCCTTGGCCTGTCTGCAATAGTCACATAAATGTGAATTGTTATTACAGTTTTATGGGAAAGTGTGTGCAGGAACAAAACAGCTTTTGAAACATGGAAAAATACCTAAGGAACTTTTTTTCTATGGGGAAACCCCCCACTAAATTCTCCTTGTGGGAAGAGGCCTCGCTCACAGTGGTGTAACCTTGGCATTCTCTGTACAGTCAGAGGGCAGCCCCTTGGGTGGCGGGGGGGGGGGGTGGAGCGTAGGGGGGGAGTGGGCAGCAGCCTTCCAAGAAACCTTTTAGGCACTGGTATTTTTTAAATTTTTTTTTTACAAAGTAAGCACTATGATGGATTCTACTGTACGTTAGGTGTGTCCTTGAGAATCTGGAGAATTTTCAGTTACCAATAAACTCAAAACCTAACCACTACTTTTGACTATTGTGTTTTTGGGAACTAGGCTGAGGTGAGAGCTGTATAAGATAAAAGCCTGGCAGTCACCTAAGCTGCTGACTACTGAGTGAAATCTAAAACAGATTAGTGCAGTGTTGGTATTGTGGAAACGTTAAGGCACATAAGGCTCAAGTTTCCAAAGTCCAAGTGTAACCAAACTTATTAGGTCCAACTGCATATGCCAGAAGCCAAGAAATACACTAGTATGCCTTTCCAGTGTAAATAAATGTGGCCTAATAACAAATGTTATTTGCAAGAAAACTAGCTTTTTGCAGGCCTCCCCCCTCCACTTGCCCCATTTGGACCCCAATGCTAATGATTTTTTACTCTGAAGGTGCACTGGAGCCTGCTAACCAGGCCCAGGTGCCAGTTCTCTCTCCCTAAAAATGGTGGATGTGAATTGATAACCCCAGTGGCAAGGACTTTAACTCCTTTGTAAGTGCCTGTTAAGTGGTACCAGTGGTACCCAGGGTATGAGAGTTAAAAGGGTCACCAGGGCCTGAAGCACTGATTGTGCCACCCCAAGTGACCCAAGTAAACAGATGATAACAGGCCTGCCATTGCAGACGGCAGGATCAGTGCAAACTGATCCAACTCGACCTTGCCTTCACCATGAGGGGCAAGGTCACAGCACTATTTTTAATATATGTCTGTCACCCCTAAGGTAGGCCTCCTGAACCCAGGAGGCAGGGTTCATTATATACAAGGTGTGGCCATATAAGTGCACGCTTATATTTCTCTTGTTAAAAATGTAGGTTTCTGATTGGCAGAGTATACAGCCTGTCCAAGTAAGAGCCACAATACGTTGTCAGGGTAAGTCAGATACACAACCTAAATTAACCGGTGCTCACCCTCTGGTAGTTTGGCACAGAGAAATCAGGCTTAACTTAAGAGACAATGTCTAAAATATTTGGCTTCACTTTAATTTCATTAACACGGTGAAAACACCACAAAAAGACTTCACCTTAGTTTAGAAAAATAGGAAATATTTATCTGAGTAAAATAAGACCAAAACGACAAAAATCCAAAAAGTAGAAGTCAAGATATGAATTTTTTAAGATTAAATCCAAAAACAGTGCTTAGAAATCAATAGCCCTCAAAGGTTATTTGAGGTAGGGCTAAAACCAATCCAAAGTTGAGGCTGACAGCGATGGAGGGCAGGCAAGTTACAGGACCCATGCAGGGCATGCTGAAAAAGTACCTTGTATGGAGCAAGCTTTTGAAGATTCACTGCTTCGATTTCAATTGACACAGGGAGGTCAATGCGTTGGAGTCAAGCCTTGCAGTTAGTGTTGAGGATAAGAGCTGCGTCAAAGTTGAGACTCACAGTCAGTGTTGAGGGATCAGTGCAGCTTCGAAGTTGAGCCTTTGCATTCATTGTCGAAGGATCGGCGCTACGTTGTCATCGAACCTCGCAGTCGGAACCTACGTTGTCACAAATCGGCACTACGTTGTTTCCGATCGGCGCTGAAGAACTGTAATCTTCATTCTCAGGGGTCTCACTAATACAAAGAACTTGGTACAGAAGCTGAAATATGAAAAGACATCTTTATTAAACTTAATTAAGTGAGACTACGTCACACAGGAGCCTTAGCAACTGAATGAGGCAGTCTAAAGAGTACAAAACACAGAGGCCTTTTATATGCTTAGGGGTACAAACTCAGCACAAAAGTAAGGGGCAGTCCTAGCTTTTGCAAGCATGCAAAATACCTAATATGGACATATAAGATCTGCAAAATATTAGCCAATAGGAAAACATTCAGAACAAGGCATCATATAACCAGAACGTCCCCCTTACGTTGTGTTTCTGTCCAACCCACAAGTAAATCAATTACAGCACCTATAGGTCAATCAGTAATGGCAGGACATGTCTGTATGAAGTTAGGCCAGCTGGTGTCTGAGATTGATTTCAAAGCAAGGACAGAGGGGGGTTTTCAACACGTTGCAGTCCAAAGGGCAGAGACACTTCATGAATAGAGCAGCCTCTGTAAAGGCAACACAAAAATGACAACAAATGTAAGATGGAGTCAAAATTAAAGATCCTCAAACCCTCCTTTTGCCATTACACAGGCAAATCCTAAAATCGTTTTTCAAACATTTTAAGGGCTCCTAGTTATTTCAGCGACTATTGACAATGCCAGTAAAACAATAAGAATCAGTCTCCAAACACCCATTCTATGCAATCGCACGGGAAATACCCAGAGTCCGTCGAAGCCTCTCTGGCAGGCTTCTATTGTCCATCAAATCTGCTTCTGTTGTTTTCTTCCGCATGGGCCTCTTCATTCAGGACTTTCATGGAAATGGTGCTTGTGAGAAGTTGGCCTGATATATGATGCTCATTAGTTCTAGTGATCACCTTGTATCAGTCCAAACAACCCTTATGGTGATTGGTTGTAAGTCAACCTTATAGACCAGCTATCCTAATGGTAGCGTGGACAAAGCAGTCTCAGGCTAAACTCTTTTGGCATGTGAAGCCAGCTGTTTTACCACAATATAACCCCTTGAATACCAGATGAAAGGACACCACACAGGTTGTTATGAAAATAAACAATATATTTATTAATAACAAACACCTCTGAACTCTTTATGAGATCAGAGGGCTAAGCACATGACAATCTCTTAGGAAAAATACGATAAGTTGCACAAAATTACAATGGTGCCTAGGGGCACGTCAAACCATATACTGAGTAAATGGTATAAGGAAATCGATAAAAGGAATGGAGCTGTTCAGAGGCTGTAGGAACGCTGGGACTACACTACCCTAACTTTAGGTAAGTAATAGGAGGCCCACGGGCCGCGTGTGCAGAGTGTGAACTCACACGCGAGATGCGTAACAACGTCTATGGACAGTACAGTTCAAGAAAAAGGTGAGTACGGACAATCCTGACTGGTTAGGACTAAAACGACTGTGAATCTAGACACTAGGAGAGTCAAGCTATCCTCGAGCACCAAAATGCTCTTTTTACCTAACCCACGGGCTGCGGGTGCATAGGTGTCAAAGTGTGTTGGGTTTCCGCGTTGAAGTCTATGGAGCCTTGAAGAAAAGATGCTGCAGGCGACCAGGAGGAAGATGTCCGGTGTGATCCAAGGGTGGATCAGAGATGCTGAAGACCTGAAAGCAGAGGGGACAATGTTCAAAGTCACTAGCCAGTGAATGGAGTGGAACCAGGAAGGAACCAGATGTCGTCGTCGCGATCAGGTGAAGAGTGGACGCTTGTCTCTGCAGCCACGTGGACCAGGAGGTGTCTTCGACAACCAGGATGGAGGCACAAGCTGTCCCACGCAGGCTCTCGCTGTCGGCAGTGTCGGATCTGGGTCTGGAGTCAATAGGCCTTGGCAAAGGCAACCCACGCGGTGAGTGGAAACGGCATCTGGAGTGGACCAGGAGGGTCCAGGGTGCTCCTCTTTTGGAAGGGAGCAAGGGCCAGTCTGGAGCAACCAGACCAGCAGTGTAGTTTTCAAAGATCATTGTCTAGGAGGTCACTAGCCAGCCGGCAAGTGACCAGACAACGCATCGAGCAGCAAACAGGCAGAAGGGCCCCACGCAGATCTCGTGGATGCTGGAGGGCTGATCTTCGGTGAGGGGGCTGCTCAGGGCTGGGGCTTCTCAATCCCCAAAGCACTTGGTCGAGTTTACCTCAGAAGTCGTGCTGGAAGTGAAGTGCAGTTTCTCCAAGATGGCCGGTCCCACGTGTCTCGTTGCACCCACTGATCTCAGCTGTGCTGCAGATGTGAGTTGAGGTCGTAGAGGACTGGGAATCCGGGTCTCGTCGGGCTCTGAAGTCTGGATCCTCGAGGGAAGACGACAAAGTGAAGCCGCTGGACGCTTGATGGTGCCTGCAGTTGCAGGGTGGACACTCCTTGCCCACAAGGGAGATTTCTTCAGTCTTCTGTTGTAGAAAGTCAAAGTCCAGAGTTTCTTCTCATAGAGTTTCAGTTCAGGGTTAATCTAATTTGGAATGGGACCAGCTCCTACCTTTATCCTTCTAAAGGGGGCTGTACTACGACTAGGTCCCTCCTATGGGTGGGACCAGGAAGGGGGGTGGTTACACCCCCTATCCTTTGTCCGGTTTCACGCCAGAGCTGGGGCAGGGATGCCCCAGCAACTGGTTTAAACCGGTGTATGCACAGGACACCTTGTGTGCCCTGGGCATGTCTCATTCCTTTCAGGCCTGTCCTACCCAATACACAAAATCCGGTCTGGGGTGGTGCTAGCACCTCCCAAGGCAGGAAACCCTTTGTCCAAGCCTCCCTCGCTCGAAGGACTCCCAGCAGCAGGAGGTCAGACTTGTGTCTGTGGTGGCAGCATCCATTTTGTGATGCCAAGGCTCGAGTTAACTTTAACCGGGGTTCACAGTTATATACATGTTGTGTCCCTCTAGAAGGGTGGAATGCTACCCTCATCGCCAGAATTGGCAAGGGGGTAGTATTCCAATTCGTATGACTCCTTACTCAACATGTTTTGATAATGTTATACCAGAGTTAGCATTCAACCGCGAGGATTAAAATGCACTTAAGAGTATATGGTATAGCGTTATCATGGAACAGCTATTAGGACTTGGTTCCCCAAGCTGCCAGAGCACCATCTCACATAATTCCAAGCACTCTGCCTTCAGGATTGATAAGGCCTGCCATAGGAGTGACTGATAGGAATATATGTGTCCATTTTGGGGTTAGATATAGGTAACTATATCTACAGCAAAGGGTGATTACACCACCTTGCCCCAGCTGTCTTACCAGCCAGTTGTGTCTGTTTAGATGGCCAGCCAGGGGTGGCATAATACATGCTTCAGCCCCTGGTAGGCCCTGGGTACACCTATGCCCTGGGTACCTAAGGTACACTGTACAGGGACTGATAAGGTGGCCCAGTATCAATTGGTAAATGCACCTAAAGTACATGGATGTCAATTTAGAGAGAGAACAGCTAGGCTGTGGGTCTGATCAGCAGGCCCACAGCCAGGGAAAGTCGTAAACCAGTGAAGCAAAAAGCAAAAATCTGGGGTGACCATAGGATTGCAGACCCCATTCTCCTACATAACCCCCCCAAACTTAGGCACATTAAACTAACCTTGACCAGTTGAGTCTTCCTGTTCTAAGTGGAAATACCAGGAGAGACCATCTGCATTGCCATGGTCAGTCCCTGGTCTGTGCTCCACTGTAAAGTCCATCCCCTGTAGGGAAATGGACCACCTAAGAAGTTTGGGGTTTTCACCCTTCATCTGATTTAGCCAGAAGAGGGGCTTATGGTCGGTCTGAATCTTGAAGTGAGTTCCAAACAAGTATGGTCTCAACTTCTTTAGGGCCCAAACCACAGCAAAGGCCTCCCTCTCAATAGCTGACCAACGTCTCTCTCTAGGGGTCAGCCTTCTACTTATAAAAGCAATGGGCTGGTCATGACCATCAATATTCAGTTGAGATAGAACAGCTCCCACACCCAACTCAGATGCATCTGTTTGGACAATGAAGGTTTTGGAGTAGTCAGGACTCTTGAGAATAGGTGCAGTACACATGGCCTGCTTCAGGTCATCGAATGCCTTCTGACAGCTAACTGTTCACTGAACTTTCCTTGGCATTTTCTTGCTTGTCAAGTCATTAAGTGGTGTCACAATGGACCCATAATTTTTGACAAACTTCCTATAGTAACCAGACCGGCCCAAGAAAGCTCTGACCTGTGTCTGGGTGGTTGGAGGAGCCCAGTCCTTTATGGCCTGTACCTTGCTCTCCAGGGGTTGAACCTGGCCTCCACCTACAAGGTGGCCCAGGTACACAACCTGACTCTGCCCTATCTGGCACTTGGTGGCCTTGATAGTGAGGCCTGCCTTTTGCAGGGCCTCCAAAACTTTCCTCAGGTGGATCAGGCGATCCTCCCAGGTGGAGCTGAAGACAGCAATATCATCTAGATATGCTGCACAAAAGTCATCCAACCCAGTGAGGACTTGGTTCACCAACCTTTGAAAAGTGGCAGGTGCATTTTTCAAACCAAAGGGCATCACCACAAATTGGTAATGACCTCCTGGGGTAGAAAATGCTGTTTTGGCCTTGGCATCCTCAGCTAACCTGATCTGCCAATAACCAGCTGTTAGGTCAAATGTACTCCAGAAAGTTGCAGAAGCCAACTTGTCTATAAGTTCATCTGCCCTAGGTATTGGATGGGCATCTGTCTTAGTGACAGCATTGAGACCCCTGTAGCCTACACAAAACCTCATCTCTCTCTTACCATCCTGGGTGTGAGGTTTTGGCACTAGAACTACAGGACTAGCCCAAGGGCTCTCTGAGGGTTCAATGACTCCCAATTCCAACATCTTTTGGACTTCTTTCTTTATGCAGTCCCTGACGTGGTCAGGTTGCCTGTAGATTTTACTCTTGACAGGCAGACTGTCACCAGTGTCCACCTCATGGGTGCACCAGTTTGTGTGACTGGGTGTCAGTGAGAACATTTGTCTAAAGGATTGAAGAACTTGCTTGCAATCCTCTTGTTGATGCTCAGAGAGGCTGTCAGAAAAGACTACACCATCAACTGACCCATTATCAGGGTTCTGACTGAGCAGGTCTGGGAGAGGGTCACTCTCTTCCTTCTGTCCCTCATCTGTTGCCATGAGCAAGCCCATGTTTTCCCTGTCGACAAATGCCTTGAGCCTGTTAACATGAAGCACCCTGTGGGGGCTCCTGGGAGTTCCGAGGTCCACCAGGTAGGTGATCTCTCCCTTTTGCTCAATAATGGTATGGGGTCCAGACCATCTGTCTTGGAGAGCTGCTGGGGCCACTGGCTCCAACACCCACACCTTCTGTCCTGCATGATAAACAGTTAGGACAGCCTTTTGGTCATGCCAAGCTTTCTGAAGTTCTTGGCTGGCCTCAAGGTTTTTGGATGCCTTCTCCATGTACTCTGCCATCCTGGAGCGGAGACCAAGTACATAGTCCACTATGTCAAGTTTAGGCTTTTTGCGAGGTAACTCCCATCCTTCCTTTACAAGACATAGGGGTCCTCTTACAGGATGCCCAAACAGAAGTTCAAAAGGGCTGTAGCCAACCCCCTTCTGTGGGACCTCTCTTTAAGCAAACGGGAGGCAGGGTAAAAGGATGTCCCATCTTCGCCTAAGCTTTTCAGGTAACCCTTTTATCATCCCTTTTAGGGTCTTGTTGAATCTCTCAACAAGCCCATTGCACTGTGGGTGATAGGGTGTGGTAAATTTGTAATTTACACCACACTCCTTCCACATTGCAGTCAAGTATCCTGACATGAAGTTTGCACCTCTGTCAGAGACAACCTCCTTAGGAAACCCCACTCTGGAGAAAACTCCAAGCAGGGCCCTGGCCACAACAGGAGCTGTAGTGGTCCTTAGGGGAATAGCTTCTGGATACCTGGTGGCATGATCCACTACCACCAGTATAAATCTGTGCCCAGATGCTGTTGGGGGTCCATTGGTCCAACAATGTCTATCCCCACTCTCTCAAAGGGTACCCCCACCACAGGTAGTGGTATAAGGGGGGCCTGTGTGGTGCCACCTGATTTGCCACTGGCTTGACAGGTGACACATGAGCGACAAAACTCTTTGGTGTCTTCAGACATATGAGGCCAGTAAAAGTGTGGGGCAAGCCTGTCCCAAGTCTTGTTCTGGCCTAAGTGACCTGCAAGGGGAATCTCATGGGCTAAGGTGAGAAGGAAACCTCTAAGAGACAAGGGGATGACCAGCCTCCTGGTAGCACCAGGCTTGGGGTCTCTTGCCTCAGAGTATATGAGTCCTTCATCCCAATATACCTTGTGGGCACCTGTAGCATTCCCTGCAGCCTCAGCAGCAGCCTGCTGTCTGAGGGGTTCAAGGGAGGAACAGTCTAACTGTGCCTGTCTCAAGTCTGCCCTGGAAGGTCCCCCTGTCCCAAGAAACTCAACCTGTTCAGGTTCAAGCTCTTCTAGGACAGTTCCTTCTGGGGTCTTTGGGTCAGCCTCCTGAGAGGGATGATCCTCAACTTGAGGCAGGGGGGAAGGCTCTGCCTTAACCCTACTGCTCTTCCTCGTGGGTAGTGTCTGGTCCATTCTTCCAGAATCCAGCACTTGTTCAGCTGGGCATTTCTTGGCCTGTGACCTGGTCACAGCAAGGATATGTGAGGAGAGACTTAGCATTTCTACATGAGTCCTGTACTCCACATCTGACCACAGTGAGGATTCCAAATCATTGCCCAAAAGACAATCTACTGGGAGGTCTGAACTAACTACAACCCTTTTGAGGCCAGTTACCCCTCCCCAGGAGAAATTAACAACTGCCATACTGTGATTGGTAGTGACATTGCTAGCATTGGTCACTAGGTAGTCTGAACCTAGCATGATCTGGTCAGGGTCCACAAATGTTGGTGTCACCATAGTGACACTGGCACAAGTCTCCCTGTAGGCCTGAGCCATTTTTCCATTGATTAAAGGCGTTTGCCTGTATTTGCCCAGAGTACTAGGACTTACAGTAGGGGCCATATCCATGTCCCCAGTACAAACAAGAACAGCCTGAGTAGGTATTCTGACTAAGTAAGAACCCACCTCAGTTCCCAGGGTTAGCCCTACTATAGCCTTGGGGGGTGCACTACCTCTACTAACTGTACTAGGGGTTGCAGGTGTCTTAGGGACAGTAGTGGTAGGTGTTTGGCCTTTCTTGGTGCACTCACTAAACCAGTGAGTTTTACCTTTACAGTATTGGCACCATGGTTTCTTAGGACCATCATTCTTCTTCTTTTGGGAATTCTGGGACCCACCCTCCTTAGGTTGTTGGGGCCCTGTTGAAGACTTCTGGTCATTTTGCTTATTCTCATTACTACCCTTCTGGTCTGCTTTCTTCTGGCCACCACCCTGGTTCTGGTTCTGCTGCTTGACCCTGGTTCTGACCCATCTGTCTGCCTTCTTTCCCAATTCTTGGGGAGAGGTCAGATCTGAGTCAATCAGGTGCTGATGCAACAACTGGTTCTGACAATTATTTAAGATTTGCTCTCTCATAATTAGATTATACAATCCTGTGTAATCAGTAACTTTACTACCCAGTAACCAGCCTTCCAAAGCCTTAGTGGCACAATCAACAAAGTCAGTCCAATCTTGAGCCTGAGTTTTCTGGGTGTCTCTGAACATCAACCTGTACTGTTCAGTTGTTAAGCCAACCCCATCAATCAGTGCAGTTTTCAAGACTTGGTAATCATTAGCATCCTCATCTCCAACAGTGAGGAGCTTATCTCTACCTTTACCTTCAAAGGAGAGCCACAATATTGCTGCCCACTGACTCTGGGGTACCTGCTGTACTTTGCAGGCTCTCTCCAGAGCAGTTATCCACTTGTGGATATCATCTCCTGTCTTATAGGAGGGCACTATTTTACTCAGGTGTCTATTATCAAAACTCCTGTCTTTATCCTTAGGGATATTGCTGCCACCAGTGGGTGCTAACCCACTCAACTGTTGCTCTCTAGCAAAGGCAAGTTTCTCTTTGGCAAGGGCAAGTTCTTCCCTTTGAATCCTCAGATTAACTTCCTTCATCTTTGACTCATGCTCTCTCCTCTGAGGGGAAGTCATCCTCCTCTGAGCAGATGCATGAGAGGCATGGGAGTGAACAGATCTGTTGGAGGACCTAGAAGGAGATCTATCTCTCCTGACCCCAAAGTTAGGCCTGCTAGTGGATGGCACTGGGGCTCTCCCAGTTCCCTCCCCATGTAGGTCTAAGTTGGCCCTGGTAAGTCTACTGACTAAAGGTTGGCCATTTTCTGCCTCATCCTCAGATAAGTTTCCCTCTTCCCTACCATTGACATCTTCTGTCTCAGGGAGGTTAGAGTCTGGATCACCTGGATCACCTTCTAAGGGGGGCATGCTCCCATCTGGATTAGAGGGGCCTGCATTAGCAGCCCTTCTGGCATCATATGTCTCTAAGAGACCAAACAGAAAAGGAGTGGTAGGGTTAGAACCCTGTTTCAGCTTCCTGGAGGTACACAATTGCCTCATCTCCTGGAAGCTGAGGGCTGCATATCTGGAAAGGACCTGTGGAGGGTCACTAACCACAAGGGGAGTCACTGAGGCCTCTCCTGTGGTAGACATGCTTTCTAGTGAGGTGTAAGTGGTGCACTTACCTACACTATGGGTTTTCCTACGGATCCCTTGCTAAGAGTTGTAGTCAGGGTGTGCTAGGCCCTTTCTACTACAACAGCTGGTTCAGTAGAACTCAGAGTATTTCTAAGCTTGTTATATGTACCTATGGTACCTTATGTGATCTTTCAAATGATATTTCAAGATTATATTTGGTAAAAACAACAGCAAGCTCAAATCCCACCCGCTGCACACCAATGTGAGAAGTTGGCCTGATATATGATGCTCACTAGTTCTAGTGATCACCTTGTATCAGTCCAAACAACCCTTATGGTGATTGGTTGTAAGTCAACCTTATAGACCAACTATCCTAATGGTAGCATGGACAAGGCAGTCTTAGGCTAAACTCTTTTGGCATGTGAAGCCAGCTGTTTTACCACAATATAACCCCTTGAATACCAGATGAAAGGACACCACACAGGTTGGTATGAAAATAAACAATATATTTATTAATAACAAACACCTCTGAACTCTTTATGAGATCAGAGGGCTAAGCACATGACAATCTCTTAGGAAAAATACGATAAGTTGCACAAAATTACAAAGGGGCACGGCAAACCATATACTGAGTAGCCAGAGGCTGTAGGAACGCTAGGACTACACTACCCTAACTTTAGGTAAGTAATAGGAAGCCCACGGGACGCGTGTGCAGAGTGTGAACTCACACGCGAGATGCGTAACAACGTCTATGGACAGTACAGTTCAAGAAAAAGGTGAGTACGGACAATCCTGACTGGTTAGGACTAAAACGACTGTGAATCTAGACACTAGGAGAGTAAAGCTATCCTTGAACACCGAAATGCTCTTGTTACCTCACCCACGGGCTGCGGGTGCATAGGTGTCAAAGTGTGTCGGGTTTCCGCGTTGAAGTCTATGGAGCCTTGTAGAAAAGATGCTGCAGGCGACCAGGAGGAAGATGTCCGGTGTGATCCAAGGGCGAATCGGAGATGCTGAAGACCTGAAAGCAGAGGGGACAATGTTCAAAGTCACTAGCCAGTGACTGGAGTGGAACCAGGAAGGAACCAGATGTTGTTGTCGCGATCAGGTAAAGAGTGGGCGCTTGTCTCTGCAGCCACGTGGACCAGGAGGTGTCTTCGACAACCAGGATGGAGGCACGAGCTGTCCCACGCAGGCTCTCGCCGTCGGCGGTGTCGGATCCAGGTCTGGAGTCAACAGGCCTTGGCAAAGGCAACCCACACGGTGAGTCAAAACAGCGTCTGGAGTGGACCAGGAGGGTCCAGGGTGCTCCTCTTTTGGAAGGGAGCAAGGGCCAGTCTGGAGCAACCAGACCAGCAGTGTAGTTTTCAAAGATCGTCGTCTAGGAGGTCACTAGCCAGCCGGCAAGTGACCAGACAACGCGTCGAGCAGCAAACAGGCAGAAGGGCCCCACGCAGATCTCGTGGAGGGTGGAGGGCTGATCTTCGGTGCGGGGGCTGCTCAGGGCTGGGGCTTCTCAATCCCCAAAGCACTTGGTCGAGTTTACCTCAGAAGTCGTGCTGGAAACGAAGTGCAGTTTCTGCAAGATGGCCGGTCTCACGTGTCTCGTCGCACCCACGGATCTCAGCTGTGCTGCAGATGTGAGTTGAGGTCGGAGAGGTCTGGGAATCTGGGTCTCGTCGGGCTCTGAAGTCTGGATCCTCGAGGGAAGACGACAAAGTGAAGCCGCTGGACGCTTGATGGTGCCTGCAGTTGCAGGGTGGACACTCCTTGCCCACAAGGGAGATTTCTTCAGGCTTCTGTTGTAGAAAGTCGAAGTCCAGAGTTTCTTCTCATAGAGTTTCAGTTCAGGATTAATCTAATTTGGAATGGGACCAGCTCCTACCTTTATCCTGCTAAAGGGGGCTGTACTACGACTAGGTCCCTCCTATGGGTGGGACAAGGAAGGGGGGTGGTTACACCCCCTATCCTTTGTCCGGTTTCGCGCCAGAGCTGGGGCAGGGAAGCCCCAGCAACTGGTTTGAACCGGTGTATGCACAGGACACCTTGTGTGCCCCGAGCATGTCTCATTCCTTTCAGGCCTGTCCTACCCAATACACAAAATCCTGTCTGGGGTGGTGCTAGCACCTCCCAAGGCAGGAAACCCTTTGTCCAAGCCTCCCTCGCTGGAAGGACTCCCAGCAGCAGGAGGTCAGACTTGTGTCTGTGGTGGCAGCATCCATTTTGTGATGCCAAGGCTCGAGTTAACTTTAACCGGGGTTCATAGTTATATACATGTCGTGTCCCTCTAGAAGGGTGGAATGCTACCCCCGTCGCCAGAATTGGCGAGGGGGTAGTATTCCAATTCGTATGACACCCTACTCGACATGCTTTGATAATGTTATACCAGAGTTAGCATTCAACTGCGAGGATTATAATGCACTTAAGAGTATATGGTATAGCGTTATCATGGAATAGCTATTAGGACTTGGTTCCGCAAGCTGCAGACGGGCTCAGCTCATGCCAGAGCACCATCTCACATAATTCCAAGCACTCTGCCTTCAGGATTGATAAGGCCTGCCATAGGAGTGACAGATAGGAATATATGTGTCTATTTTGGGGTTAGATATAGGTAACTATATCTATAGCAAAGGGTGATTACACCACCTTGCCCCAGCTGTCTTACCAGCCAGTTGTGTCTGTTTAGATGGCCAGCCAGGGTTGGCATAATACATGCTTCAGCCCCTGGTAGGCCCTGGGTACACCTATGCCCTGGGTACCTAAGGTACACTGTACAGGGACTGATAAGGTGGCCCAGTACCAATTGGTAAATGCACCTAAAGTACATGGATGTCAATTTAGAGAGAGAACAGCTAGGCTGTGGGTCTGATTAGCAGGCCCACAGCCAGGGAAAGTCGTAAACCAGTGAAGCAAAAAGCAAAAATCTGGGGTGACCATAGGATTGCAGACCCCACTCTCCTACAGTGCTTCTCAGTATCCGTTGGAGTGCCTTCCTGGCAAACACTCACAGCTCACTTGAAAGTCTCAATGTCTCAATGCAGTGCACCAATATATTTCCTGTGCTGCAGGCACTACAGATATTGTGCTCTTTGTTAGTCATGGGCATAGATCATCTCATGCAGACCCAAGTACTATTAATTGGGAAAGAGCAACAGACTGTCACACTCAGCAACACTTTCAGGCTCCAACACTCTCTATTCAATGTCAGAGGATGCTCGGGCTGCCCTTCATTTAATCATAGGTACCACAATGTAGTGCCTTTTGCCAATCCTGGATCGTCCGGTGCACTGCACTTCCGTTGGAGCAAAGAAAAGGGTGTGTGTGGCCAAAACTCAGGCCAAGTGGCTCAAGGGACTGCACACTGTCAGTGGTTACCAGCACATGACAGGTAGAAAACTCAAGCCTCAAACTAATCCTGCCATCAACAGCAGGGAACATTCTCTTTCGCTATTTTGCACTGAACCAGCTCCTCCTTCTTTTCTGATGTTCAACGCCTTCTGATGAAGCAAGCACAATACTTTGGAGATACCATTGATGGCACGCTGGCGATTACTGTCCAGTCTTGCTACTTTTCTGGGTGCTGGGACTGTAGTGCCAAGACGTCTGCCATTCACTGTAGCTGTCACTAATGGAAATTAGGCTCAAATAAATGTTCTGCAGGTTATTATGACTTGATACCGCAGAACCTAGTGATGTAGGAAATGTGACACAGTTGTTAGTTTCCTTCAATTTAGTACAAAAACAGTTCATTGTATTTAACAAGGGGACTGCAAGCAGGTGGCCTGCAATCTTTGCCATACGTCATGGGACATTTCTGGTCTAGAATACACGGTCATTATCAAAGGCAATACAAAGACAAAGGCAGTAGGCAAAACAGTGCCTCTAGCCTCTTCAATTGGTTTCCACGTGAGAGCATATCCTCTACCATCTAAGGGTAGATAGCTACATGGGAATTCTATCTGAATGGATGTCCTCACACATAGTGGCATCGTCTAATGGGGTAAACACATTTTTTTTTCTCTAAATCATTACATATAGGTGTTGCTAAATTCCTTATCTACAACACCTCAAAAGAGAAATCGCATAATACATATTATCAAGGACATGTAGATACCCCCTTTAATAATTGTGCATCAGGTGGACTATGCAATACACAGGCTAATGATCAAATGTGGAAACAAAAGACAAGAACTAGAGAGTCCTGGTATTTCCATTATTTGGAACACATCTGATCCCACCAAAAATTAAAGAAGCAGGAACAAAAGGGTAAAAATCCAAATAAAACAGTCATTGAAAATGTGTCATGTTCAAAAAAATAAATGTAAGGTATTTCCTATTAAGGTGGAAAACTTATCTTACTATAGTATTGAGTCAGTTAACCAGTCCATCACTACCCTGACAGTCAGACTGGAAAACATCAAAGTAGGCCTAAAGAAAATTCTTGAAAACCAGTCTGGTCATACAAAAGGGAATTATACATAATATGGGTGTCTCTGGTATATTACTGCAATCTGGAAGTGTGTACCTGAACAATACAAAAATAATAAAAAGGGCTAAAGGGTGAAAGGAATATGGAAAAGAGAAATGGAACTAGGACACAGCTAAAATCCCCAATAGCTAGGCACGATGCGACATCGGTCAGGGGAGAAGTAACAAAAGAAAAATCTATAGGAAGAACAAGGAATTACTTGGGTGAACAAAAATCAAAAATAGTTCACAAATGTTAGCTCTACCGCTGGCCACTAAACCATATACTGTAATCTCAGCTAATGTTCCAGTTCCTTCTTCAGGGAAAAATGAAACCTTGTTTCCTTTATGGTACAAAGCCATACACTACTTAGGAAGCAGAACAAAACTGACTAATGTAATATAGAAATTAGGTCACCATGTACAAGAGTCACAGATCTATAATTTATCCTTACGTCCAATCAGGATACATAAATCTAGGGCTGCCTGTTCCTTAAGGGAAGGGGGCAGTAGCGTGACTAACAGCAGGTGACACACTTTGATCCTGTATATCTCTTTTATTTTACTTCAATACTATATAGCCAAATTTGACATACACTGGTGAAGTGTTGTCTGTCTTGTTCACAGCATAAAAAATCATATCTGTGAAATTTAGTATCAGCGCAAATTCACCCAACTGTTGTGCAGCGATATACATCGTCATGTAGAACCCTTCACAACACAGGTGAACTTGTAATAGTATCTAAAGCAGCAACATAAAACAAAAACATACATAAAATAAAAAATACACACACATGCCAAGCCATCAAAAAACACACACATGCCAAGCCATCAGATATACGCGCTGTATATCAAGCACAAAAAGCATAGACAAAGTACAAATAGCATATGTAAATAAGCGGTGACACACAACACCATTGCATGCACTTTATGCACTGTGAACCTGCAGCCCAAAACCCAATATTCAGGCCTGCTTAATTTGTCAGGCTTAAAATCAAAATTACACTTTCTTTTACGCACTTTCTTTTACTTTCCTCACACTTTCTTTTACTTTCCTTACCCTCCTTTTGACAGCTGATCACCAGTTAGTGGCGATTTGGCTGTCAAACACAACTTACTGTGTCGCTTCTGACACACAGGACCAGCAGGAACAATTCATGAAAGGATAAAATGCAAAAATATGTAAAACACACAAACATTTCTTTTCAAAAGAAGTCATAATAAAAAAATACATATTTTTCAACATACTGCTGACACTGCACATAACACACAAAATATCAACTGTAACCAACCTTCTTTTGAAAACATGCTAAACCACCTTAATTTTGACTTCCCAAAAACTTTTTCACAGACACTCTGCGTGTCCCGTGCGCCAACACCCTTTGAGGCTCTGCTTTTCCAAGCAATGATTTCTCCATCTGTTTACACTTACTCCTAACTCCCACCTCACTGACCTTAAGGTCAAAATCTGCCTTGCGGGCTCCTCAGCCCTCTCCCTCTTCCTCACTCTAAGGCTGAAAAAGACAAAAACCTTCCCAACTCTTTCTAACCTACAATAACCAACCCTATTTAAAAACACATGATATATATATTACTCCTGTTAGGGGCTACAATTTATTTCTATACTTAGATTATTAAAACAGTTACTGTGAATAATTCGCAGAACATATTAACACACATACCAGTTTTTAGAACAAATGCTTGTTTGCAATGGTACTCATTTCATCAACCTTAAATGGATGAAGGTCTCAGTTAGGTCCAGCCAAAGTTAAAACCTTCCACCCTGATATTAAACTCAAACCTCTGCACCGGGCACTTTGGCTCACTGAGCCATTTAAAACCAAACCCAAATGGGAACAACCTGCAAATTTGTATTATACCTAAATGTATGCATTTACTGAAGCCTAAAGCACTTTAAAGCTATTGTAAATGGCAAAAATGCCCACATTTTACCCAAATTCGACTTTGATATTTGGGGCACTTAAAAATAAATATCCTATAATTGTGATACATATTAATCATCCTCAGAATGTTATTTACAAATTGCAGAGATTGGACATTAGACATATCTCATGCAAATCCTGAGAAAAATGAGTTTTTCACGCCTGCGCCAAGTGAAATTCTATATGCTAATATCCTCATTATGCAGTATAACATAACATAACTTAAATTAAATTATAATGCTAGGAGGTCACAGTATAAGTATTAAGCTTCATGAATAGTAAAAAACGAATTTTGTAACACTTATTTTTAATAATTATTTTGCTTAATTAATAATTATTTTTAATAAACCCAATCATTTTTGATAATTCCACATATTAAGGTTCTGTAATTCCTCGAATCTGACTTCATTTTCTTTTGTTTTGCTCTGTGCCACGTAGGCCTGCAAAGATAGCCTGGCGAACAAGGTGGCCTGGCTTCCCCAGTTCATGTACACATTAACCAGGTTTACTCTGAAATGAACTGTAAGAAACTGACCTCGCAAAGCCAATTTCCCTGATTGATCTTTATCTGAGATTGCCAATCAATGTTCAAGACATCGTTAACTTTTTAGTTTCCTTGCACTTGCCTTATCTGGTTTCAACATCTGTTACTGTTTCTTTCTTTTTAAATGTTTCTTCATTACATGGGTTAATTATTATTTAGCAACAGAACCAAGAATATGCTTAGAGAAATGCTTAAAGAGAGGAAAACCCTTAATTGAAATGTCTTCCTATAATACAAAATAATGAACCTTAGTTTTGGAACCTTTTTAAAACAACATTCTGAAATACAAAGTTTCACCCGTGCAACTGAGGGCAAAGTCCTGGCTTGAGTAAATATTCCTGTCTATTCTTTGACCTTACAAAGGCAACAGCTATTTGCTCAGTGGCAAAAAAAGTTCTCCTCTCAGTATCGTAACATAAGCATGGTGGCAATCTTTTTCAAACTAAGACACATCAAGCGTGTTCTATAATATGCGTCTGACTTCAGAATTTTTTTTACTTGAGCTGAAGTGTTTGCCTGTTAATATCTAGTACAATGTATGTAAGTAAAAAATACTATAAGTTTATTTTTCTACATAACACAACATTTTCGTTTTTGAGGCTTTTTTTATTCCTAGTGAATGTGAATTTAAATTTTAGTTTTTAAGCATTTAGACATTTTGCTTAATAGACTGAAAACATCAAGAAAAACCACGAACAGACATTAAGCTCACTTCAGACATAAACAGAAAGGGGTCAAACACTCAGGACACACAATACGGCGCACTTTAGCCATTTATTTCGTGAATAGCGCCATCGCTTTTCACTTACAGAAATTGTACTAATGGGAAAACCACATAGACAATTAAACACACAATTAACCCACAAACCAATACTCAGAACAGAAACAAAGGACAGCCCACAGACTGTACTTAAACCAAACTATTTGTAAATACTAGTTGTAAGTCATATTTACAAGAAGCGCTTCTCAATTTTGTTCCAAAAGACTGCAAAAACAGCCCAACAGACTGATGTGTGTCCAAGAAGCGAAAATACACTCAATTCACTAGCTTTGGCTGGCAGAACGCCAAAAATCGCTCGGCATATCTTCATTCATAAAATTGCACAGAACAAAGGATCCTTGTATGTATTATGTCCATATTTTAATTCCCTGGGGATACAGAATCACCAAGGAAGAAATATGTTTGTATACCTAAACCTATTTAGGTATTCCTTCTAGGAGAGCCGGCTAATTAATTTCACATCACACTATGGTACCTTCCAAATGAAGCAACACATTCTTCGATGTGAGCTTTGAAAACAGGCATGCCAAAAATACTGCAGAATATACAAGTATTATAATCAAAGTAGTGCTTAATGTACTTTTCGTACGTGTACCGATCAACAAAACAAAATAGAGAAAAATCTCCTCATTACCTGTCTACACAAATTGCAATTTGCATATCAAATCCATACAAATCAAAAGTTGGCCAACACAAATTCCAATATTCCAAAGCTACAGTAAGCGTTACTAAACTACCTTACTCTTACCAATCAAAAGGTTGTCCAAATTCTAACTGCCAAGTTCTAAATGACCGAACGGTCCTTTTTTAGAATACTCACGCCAAAAAGGTTCTCAGTCAGGAGTGACATCAT
Organism: Lissotriton helveticus; assembly: GCF_964261635.1. Taxonomy (NCBI): domain Eukaryota; kingdom Metazoa; phylum Chordata; class Amphibia; order Caudata; family Salamandridae; genus Lissotriton; species Lissotriton helveticus. Next base: position 306,263,544 of record NC_136059.1, read on the forward strand.
GTGGAGGATCAAAATCAGGAAGATCAGAAATATACTGGGCTGCAAAGACAAAGAATCTCCAGAATCCTTGTGCACAGAGTAGTAGAGTCCCGTCCTGTCCTCCTCAGTATATTTCAGTCTCCTGACAAGATCACTCCTTCAGAAAGTCACTTCTCTGATGAGGCCCGCGTTGTTGGGCGCCATTTGAAGAACTGTAATCTTCATTCTCAGGGGTCTCACTAATACAAAGAACTCGGCACAGAAGCTGAAATATGAAAAGACATCCTGATTAAACCTAATTAAGTGAGACTACGTCACACAGGAGCCTTAGCAACTGAATGAGGCAGTCTAAAGAGTGCAAAACACAGAGGCCTTTTATATGCTTAGGGTTACAAACTCAGCACAAAAGTAAGGGGCAGTCCTAGCTTTTGCAAGCATGCAAAATACCTAATATGGACATACAAGATCTGCAAAATATTAGCCATAGGAAAACATTCAGACCAAGGCATCATATAACCAGTACGTCCCCCTTACGTCGTGTTTCTGCCCAACCCACAAGTAAATCAATTACAGCACCTATAGGTCAATCAGTAATGGCAGGACATGTCTGTATGCAGTTAGGCCAGCTGGTGTCTGAGATTGATTTCAAAGCAAGGACAGAGGGGGGTTTTCAACACATTGCAGTCCAAAGGGCAGAGACACTTCATGAATAGAGAAAATGACGACAAATGTAAGATGGAGTCAAAATTAAAGAACCTCAGCGCAAAGGGGTCACTGCATTGAGTTTTAAAGGAAACAGCTGCAGAACCCACTTCTGAGGCCCAGGCGTTGAGGGGGCACCTCAGACAAGGGTAGGATTCACAGATGGCAAAGGCCAGCAGCACCAGTAGAGATGCAAGAAGTCTTTTGCGACTCTGTAACTTCAGAGAACAAGAGGCAAGCCAACACACCCTTTGAGAAACTTGGGTTCAAGTATGTAGAGAACAGGTCCAGACTCTCTCAATACCAGGCAAAAAGCAGCAGGCAGCAGGCCAACACAGCAGAGTGGGTAGCAAAGAGGCAATCCCTCCTAAAGCACAGCAATCAGCAGGCAGCAGGTCAACGCAGCAGTGCAGGTAGCAAAGTGGCAGTCCCCCTACAGCACAGCAGCTCTTCTTCCAGGGAGAATGTCCTTGATTCCAGCAAAGTTCTGATTTTTGGTGTCAGGGGTCCAGTACGTATCCTCAAATGTGCCTTTGAAGTGGGGAAGACATCAAAAAGGCCTTTGAAGATCACAAGGTACCTGCCTTTCCTGCCCTGGCTCCAGACTAACTACAGGTGGGTGTTACTTGAGTTTGAAATCCTTTCAAAAACAGAAGAGAGGAGGCATTTGGCAAGAAGGAACAGTTTGTTTAATTAAACATTACAACTGGGAAAACAGGCACAAGGTCTGAGGACTGCCTCATTTTACAATCAGTCTCTGTCCTTCTTTTATACAAAACATGATGGGTTATATACGTTTCCAGCGTAGCATACATGGTGAGGAATGTTGGTTGATGCCTTTGGAATTGTAAATGAATTATCTAAGGGTTACCAGAGGTGTGTCTCAACCTCGTGTAGACACCATGTGGCCAGTGGATTACGTGTCCAGATGTCCATCATGGGGAGCACATGATCACTAAGTGTGCTAGGTCCTGATTGGCAATATGTTCCTAACTCAAGTGGCATCTGACTTTTTATGATGATTTTAGGAGCGAGCATACTCCCTCCGGCCATTTATGCTTTATTGGGGCAATCCCCCTGGACCGTTGTAATGTCACTGTGCCTATCCGTGGGATTGAACACAGTGGCGGTTTCTCCCCAAGGGCGTCGGGGCTCCGCCCCCGTTACCAAAGTGCTCGATGCTCATATTTTATTTAATAAAAAAATGCCTGTTTTTTTTATGCCTTCTAAATAAAAATTAATATAGTCTCCATACCGACGATGTGACAGTGGCCGTTCGTTGTGGCGGTGGCGGCTGGAGGAATGTGACGTGACTAGACTGACTGTCTCTCCTTGCATGCTCCCAGCTCCCCCTAGCGGGCCCAACGAAGCCTAAGTGTTTACCGGCCGATAACTTCACAGCCCTGAAGGCTGTGATGTCATTAGCTTAGCAAAAACCTTGCTTCAGGGTCCAGTCTCCACCCCCTGATGGCGTGGAGGGAAAGTTAGCCCCGGGAGTTTTATGTCTAAGCCCTGGTATTGCTAACCCTCCACATCAATCAGAGAGTGGAGACTGTCACCCACCCCTTTCCCAACTCATTACAGGGCGTGACGAGTTGGGAAAGGGGTGTGGCAGGCAGGAAGCAGAGGATTCTGTGGTGGTGGAACTTTCTGGAAGGAAGCCTTAGGAGTCTATCGGCAGTTCACCAGCAGACCAGGTAAGGCCCAGGCGGGCATTTTTAAAAGTTATTACGGGTCAGATACAGTAAATTAATACTACTGAAACACATGGCTCAAGACAGTTATTTACGAAGCCCAGCAAGGACAGGCAAGAAAAGTGCGCGTGAACTATCTTGGCAATATTGTGAAATTCAATATTTCTAGTTCTTGGAGTTGACAGTCTTTGAGTCGGGTCACCCCGCTACTGCCATGAAACTGGAGGTCAAATAACAAGCTGGCTGCCTTGGTACTCTTATACAGCGTTCCACAAACCTAAGGGTCTCCAAAGTTCAAAGCGCTAATACCTTAGGGATGGCGACCCAAGGCGTGTTCCAGGGTCGAGCAAAAGTTTAATTTTCGTTTTAATACACTGTTGTTGCCAATCCTGACATACATTACAGATTTCTTTACCATTTCGAAGGCATCTGCTTGCGATCCAAGCTGGATGTGTGCACAGAGAGGGACGTTCTGCATTAAGTCGCTTTATTTCAATTACGTGGATAACCTTGCACCTAAATGAATAATTGCACAACTCCCAGACCAAGTGAACCTTAGCATATGTACTTCCTCTAGCCGTACTCACACTAAATATAACGAGGAAGTCCCCTGCTCCCCCGAGTCTCTCTTGCCACAGGTTTAAACTAGAAATCAAGACGCATGAGGCCGGGCACACAAACATGTTGAAAGGCTGACATGCCCTGCATTTTTTTGTCCCGCTGCTCACATGAAACTTGTGTCAGATATACATACTCATATCTTCATATCATTAGGAAAGATGTGCTGATAATACTTCACCCAATTTTAATTTTAAGCATTATTTCAGTCAAACCACAAATTATCTAACAAATTCAAGGTTGCATTTTTAGTTCTGGCGTTAGACGACCCCTTGTTTTAATAAATACATATATACTGTACATACGTACAGAGATATCAGTCAGCCGTCTTGATCCATTGGTTTGCTGTAGTGTCATTCACATTGTGCTTCTGCCCACCCAGAGCCTAAAGCGTGGGCACAGGGTCAGCTCACTTCAGCCACTGCGAGTGACAACATTCTGCCCTTGCACAGTGTGTGCTTCTGCGCAACAAGTAGTGCATTGATTAGTGGTGCAAAGTGTGCTACTCTATAAAAATATATGCCTTTTGGCTTTTGAAAAGGCTTGCTTTCATACAAATTGTGCCTTCCCACACAAACGTTCACAAACAAAAAAATCATTGGCAAAGCCAAAAGGTTAACAGCAAATGCCAAACCTGCTGGCTTTGACAAAGACTATATTTTCTTTAAAGTGTGCATTGTATTCTGGGTTCCCTGTCATGAATAGTGCAAATAAGGCTGGTCTTAAGTGTAGTTGTTGCTGTTTGTAGTTATTGAGAATGTATGCCCATATAGGAAGACGAGTAGTGTTTGGATTGAGCTAGATCTTTCAAATTTTGATTTATTGAGTGTGATTATGCATAGAATTTGCGTCCTATAGTGCATGTGTATTTGTAAATACTGCTATATGCCATTTGGGTTCATTAGTGAATTCATTTTTAAAAAGTGGGGAAGGTGTTTCCTAGACAAATTAAATGCTTTCCACGGAGTCTTTTACAGGGCATGACGACATTGGTACTGGTTGGCACTGGTTAATAGGCACTCTCATGAATTCCTAGGTGTTATCAGCATACTTGTTGACTCCCTCCTTTCTCCCCACGCCCGAACATAACCAATATTTTAACCATTAAATACTTAACATGATTTAAAACAACGCTGGAAAATCGTGGCCGTGAGAGAACTCCACATAGATGGTTAAGGGAAATTGTAAGATGTCCACAGAGCCCACGTGGATCTTTTGTCCAGAGTGTCAAATTCTGCAAACAAGGGTGAGGCAGGGCTTATATTGCCAACAAGTTTCAGGTGTCATCCAAGAGACAGGGTGCACACTTCATTGCTTTCCTGAGATTGAAGCCTGACTTGTTTTTAGTCAAAGGGGATTCGAGTGCCAATGTGTGCATGGAAATATGTTTGTGGACCAGTATTTTGTTGACTTTGATTTTTTTTTGTTTCAGATGGTTTTATAGTTCACAGTTTGCACAGTGTCTAGTTCTAGATCTCCGGCAGAATGAATACATATTTCTTATGCTCAGTCCATTATTTTGCCCAATACAAGTGAGAGATAGCTTTATGTTGCAGTGTTTCCAACAAACCTACAAACCTACAAAACCCAATAGAAACCAAAAGAGAAATATTAACTTTTCTTAGAAAAATTCGACTTCAAGCTTTTTTTCTAGAAAGAGAAGCAAAAGAAACGGTAAACATCAGTGGTTTGAAAAATAAATCAAAATTCCTACCAGAGAGTATATTACTGCCGCCAGACATTTCAGTATTTGAGGATGTGGTTTTACGTGAACTTGATGAACTACAGTCCAAAAAAATCTTTTATAATACCAACTGCAGTAAAATGGAGAGAATAGCCTTAAAAAACCTTTCAGAAAACGAAAGTTTAATTATAAAACCCGCTGATAAGGGAGGTGGAATTGTGTTGTGGGATGTGCAGAAATATGACCAAGAAGTAAATAGACAGCTGTCCAATAGGATACATTACAGAAAATTAGAGACCAATCCTTCAGTAGGGCTAAAAGAAAAAATATTTGACATCACTAAAGAAGGCCTAGACCTTGGTTGGCTGTGTAAAAAAGAATTTGACTTTTTAAACACAGAAGACAGTAAAATACCAAACATTTATGTACTGCCCAAGGTACACAAGTCAATAATAGACCCCCCGGGAAGACCTATTGTGTCGGCATGTGGGTCCTTATTAGAACCTTTGGCTAAATATACAGACTTTTTCCTGATTCCAATCGTCAAACAAACCAAATCCTATATAAGAGACACTATGGATTTTATATCCAAAATTGAAAAATTACCATTCAATGAAGAAACCCAATTGCTAGTGTCATTTGACATAGAGTCATTATACACTAATATACCGCAAGATGAGGCAATAGCGGTAATGACAAGTGTATTAAACGCCAGAGAGAGACCACATCAAGTCCCTTCAGAATTTATTGTATCCTTGGCCAGTATTTGTTTAAAGAATAACTTTTTTAATTTTAAAGGTCAACTCTATTTACAAACGTCAGGAGTAGCAATGGGGTGTAGCTTCTCACCAGAGATAGCAAACCTTGTGATGGCAGAATTCGAAAACAAATTAATTTATAGTGACACCAACCCCTTCAGAAATTGTATAAAAAACTGGTGTCGCTTTATAGATGACATTTTTTTAATTTGGGAGGGAGATAGCATCAGGCTACAGGACTTTCACAATTGGCTCAATTCCCGTACAGTGGAATTTAATTTCACTATGGCATACCATCAAAAGAAGTTAAACTTTCTAGATGTCAATATATATTGTAATGAAGGAGAACTACAAGTGAGCCTGTATACTAAAACGACAGACCGGAATACATTGCTTCACTTCTCCAGCTGCCATCCTAGAACTTTAAAAGAAAACTTGCCTTACGGCCAATTTTTGAGGATAAAAAGAAACTCCAGCAAAAAGGAGGACTATTTTTTGAGTGCAGAAATCCTCAAAGAAAAATTGGTTAACAGAGGTTACCCAAAGAGGTTAGTAAAAAACGCTCTTAAAAGAGCGTGGTTTACTCCAAGAGAAAATCTCTTAACACCTAAAACAACGGAAAAAGAGTCTCCATTAACATGTGTCTTGACCTTCGACCCAAAAGCTCACAAAATCAAAAAGATTATCCAAAAACATTGGAAAATCATAGAACATCTAGGAATCCAGAAACCTCTATTTGCGTTTAAGAAAGGCAAAAATATAAGACAAATGCTTGTGAGAGCCGAGAGAAAAGAGGACAAAAAAACAACAGATCTGAGAGGAATGTTAAAATTGCCCCCTATAATTGGCCATTATAGGTGTTTGAATTGTGTGGCCTGTAATTTATCATCTGACTCAAAAGAAATAGAGATCAATGGATCAATGCACCAACAAAAGAGTTTTTCTAATTGCAACACAAGGAATGCAATTTATTGTATTACTTGTCCGTGCAAAAAGACATACATTGGGCAAACTACCCAAATGGTCAAGAAACGCATCCTGCAACACAAGTCACGTATCAAATGCAAAACTACAGGGGCTCCTTTAGTACAGCATTTTGAAATGCATCATCATTCAGAGGAGGATATAATCTGGTCAGTGTTATGTGTACTAGAAAAGACCAAACCAGAAGACCTTGAATCTAAACTAAACAGATTAGAAGCAAGACTAATTGAAAAATACAAAACAGCAACCACAGGGTTGAATGAAAAAGATGAAATCTGGTCTTTATTGTAAAACTGTGTGAAATTGGTATGTAACAACTGTTAATTTGTTCCTTGATATGACATGTAATGGATACTGTGGAAATATAGTAATGAAAACATTGTTTAGATTGTGAGGAGCGACTGACCACTTTATTAATTATAGACATTATTATTTTAGAATATATAATTAGATAAGCCTTAAAAGATAACATGACCCATAAATAAAATATAGAACTTATAACCCGATTTTTTTAATAAATTTGTTGTATCCTAATGAGGGTAGGCATCAGTAATGCCTGTATTATAAGAGAACTGAAATAGTCCCTCATTTGTGTTAATGCAGGAAAACAGGAAGCACTATTAGTTCCCCTTTTCAGTTTCCATATAAACTACTACGGAAATGGGAGTCCTTCCTTAGTGTCGTTAACTTGTAGAGGCGGACACTTTCAAACACGACAGAGAGACAACCTTTTTTGAAAACTAGGAGAGACAACACAAAACGTAAGTGCTGTATGCCTGTTAAAGATTGTACAAACGTGGTATGCACACTACGCGGTATTTATGAAAGCGGGTCATGTTTATATTTTTTCAGACCCCGGGGGAAAAAGGAACGCGCATGACTGAGGCTTTCACCCGTGATTTATTAAATACTTTAAGAAGCGCTTGGAGCGCGAGCCTAGTAAGTTCGTTCCCCTTTCATTTAGTTAACTTGGCGGGAACCGGGAGTCAAATGACTGATGTACTTATAGTGGTCTCTTTACCCTAGACGCTGAAGTCGTGAGGTTTACCGATATTGCAGTATTACCCTGACCTGGATTTCCAAGCGAGCAGAGAGGGTCTACACACATATAAGAGCTAATTGAATAGTTGTAAAGGGTTGCCGACTAGAATACACGGTAAATACCACTCTCTTTTTTGATATAGTCAACGGGGGTAGATGGTTCTTTGTAAAATACATATGACCAGTAACAACAGAAAGTATCTATAATAAATCAACTATATAAATCAACTATAATAATCAACTATAGAAATCAACTTTATCTAGATACCATGCCCGGACTGGTTTAATGAATTCAATTGAATTATACTAACAAATGGCAGGTTATAATGGTCAGTTCGCTCACAGAAAGAAGATCTCAAAAACTTTGTTTGATTGAAAATGCACATGTAAATATGTAGATAGATATTTTGGCTATTGAGGTTTGGACCTTAAAAATAATGTCTGTTTCCTTTCCTTTTATTTGTTGTTTGTACAGATGGATTGTAAATAGCCCTAGTCCTGAAGAGGCCAGAATTGATTGGCTGAAACGCGTCGACCATAAAGAGACGGCAGATACATATAAATAATTTTGATTAATTTGAATAGTGTGATGAGGGATCTTTAAGACATTGGGTTTAAATCATTTCGACCTAATTGTTTTCCTCATATGAGTCTGCATGATCTCAATAGGAATGTCTGTTTTAAGTTTTGTTGAGACATCCTAACTCAAAACGAAGGGCTTCTATTTTGTTGTATATATGTAAAAAGTATTTGTATATACAAATGTGTTTGAAATTATAATTGAGAGATATATAAACTTTTTTTATTTGATAAAAAGAAAAAATAAAAATCATTTGATAATAACCTCTAACGTGTCTGTGGGTCAAGATGAGATAGGAGACTATATAAAAGAGATATATATACTTAGTTTTGTCACAGTGATACAAACACTAATATAGGGAGTATTTTACTTTTATTCCTTATTATTTCAAATTATTATACATACCGTGTGCACCAAGGTACCATTTTTTGTATTGAAGTCTATATTACCCAGGTACCGTTTGGTTTAATGGGTTTCCCCTGTCATACATTGAGTGTTTCCAAGAGTGGGCGCTACTGGAGTCAAGAGAATATATCTAGTGTAGAATTTGTAAAACCGGAAACAGTGCCAGAGCCTAAAATGTTTTTGAGAGGACCTGTGCTAATGGCGTCAGCCATAACCACATAACCACATGCACTTTACACTTCACAGTCAAAAAGGAGGTGAGCGTTGGTCTAGACAAATTTGCTTGAAAATGCACCATTTGCCCACTCAGTTTTCAAACTTTTCTCGGAACACTCCTTCAGTCGTTCAGGCTCGCTCGCTCCGCTTGCTCGCCATGGTGTGCTCCACCATTAATTTTACGCCTCACCACTTTTAAATGTCACCAGCCGCCCCCCTGCTCAAGTGTTTGCCTGCCAGCTACACACCCTCCCACCTGTGACCTATCAATACACAATCCCGGGCCTAGGTCTCAGGGCATGCTTTACTACATAGTTGTGAGTCGAGGTTGATGAGGAGTTCACATCGGGTGATTCTGTTAATGAGGACGAGATTTCATTTTTATCGATTAATGCATCAATTTCCATATTAACAGTGGTATTCAACTCTTTGTGTAGGGACAGGCACAGCCCTATTCAGGTGTAAGTATCAGCTCCTCCCTTCCAATCTACCTCAGGAAGGCTCATCAGTCTAGTGATGGGTCATCAGGATGCAAATGCCACACTCCAGCGGCTTTTGCGTGGTTGTCCAGAGGGAATGCACAAAGCCCAGTTGTCATCCAACCCAGTCATGTATTCAGAGACAGGCAGAGGCATGGAATGGTTAAAGTAAGAAAATACCAACTTTCTAAAAGTGACATTTTCAGACTTACAATTTAAAATTCGACTTCACTATAAGTTGTGATTTTAATTTGTGAGTACAGAGACACCAAACTCAAAATCTCTATCTCTTCCCCAATGGGGAATTATACTTAAAAGAAGTTTTAAGGCAATCCCAATGTTAACCTGTGGGAGAGAGAGGGCTTGTAGTAGTGAAAAATGAATTTAGCAGTTTTTCACTACCGTGTCATGTAAAACTCAAAAGTACATGTCCTACCTTTTAAATACTCTGTACCCTGCCCTTAGGGCTGCCTAAGGCCCACCTTAGGGGTGTATTATATGTAATACAAAGGAGGGTTTGGGGCTGGCAAGTAGGGTAACTTGCCAAGGTGAAATAGCAGTTTAAAACTGTACACACAAACTCTACAATAGCAGGCCTGGGCCATTTTTAAAGGACTAGCGAGTGGGTGGCACATTCAGTGCTGTAGGCCCACTAGTAGACTTTAATTTGCAGGCCCTGGGCACATATAGTGCAATTTACTGGGAACGAATAAGTAAACTAAATATGCCAATCGTATATAAGACAATGTTACAATGTTTAGAGTACAGAGCATATGCACTTTTGAACTGGTTAGCAGGGATAAAGTGTCCAGAATCTAAAGCTAGCAAAAATGAAGTCCACAGAAAGTATGCCAGGTCTAACATCCCTATAATAGCCTCTTTCCATTAAGGGCTACTATAAATGTTCAGGGGGACATAGGCTAACATGAGCTAGCAACCGGCCCCCAAGGTTGGCAGCTCCATTACGGACCCACCGAAATGTATCATGTTTCGTATCAAACAACTTGTCCCGTTAAACCCGAGCTTATTCTAAGGTTGGATTTAATGTGACATGCACCCAGTTGGCTACATTAGAGGTTGCAACAACAACGATTATATCTAGGGGTCAAAGAAGCAAAAAAACTCACTGTGAGAACAAGACTTTAACATGGATAGACAATAAGTTTGTGAATTAAAGGTAGAGACCCAAGTATGCTCCCAAGTGTGACACCAGTGTGTGAGCTAAAGCTCGAGGGCATGGGTGAATTTTCCCATCAGTAGCCACTCTGTACCGCCCTTATTGACATCATTTGGGTTCTCCTTGCCCAGGAGGAAAAGGGAAAAAGGAAAACAGCCTATTGATGTTATTTAAGGCTGTTCCAAAAACCTTTAGCGTAATGTGATGTCGGCACTAAATTTCGTTATTTTAAATATAAGTGGCGACTGAAAAAAGCAGTGTGAAATCAAAATGTGAGTGAAAAAACAATTAAAATTGGATAATACTGAGTAAGTATGAAACTTTATTTTTCTTTCTCAGTCTTCCAAATCTAAAAGACAAAGTGCAAGATCAGATTTAACAAAATATCTGTGAGCAATGATGGTCGACAACGTTCAGCATTATAGTGGTATAGTACCAATGCTTTCTTCAGGACCCGATGTTAACTACTGCTTATATAAAGTGAAATTAAAATGTCACCTGCAAAATCCACCTGGCTGCAGTTCAGGTATAGAGGAGCACCGCTCTATCCGTCGGTGTCTCCAGACTTGCTTCTGTGCTGTCTGGGGAGGCCTCCCCAGACAGCACAGAAGCAAGTCTGCAGCCAGGTGGGGTGAAGCGCCATCACCACAGCTAATGGTCTGTGGTGGATTAATTCTGACCTGGATTTTGCAGGTGACATTTTAATTTCACTTTATATAAGCAGTAGTTAACATCGGGTCCTGAAGAAAGCATTGGTACTATACCACTATAATGCTGAAACATGTCGACCATCATTGCTCACAGATATTTTGTTAAATCTGATCTTGCACTTTGTCTTTTAGATTTGGAAGACTGAGAAAGAAAAATAAAGTTTCATACTTACTCAGTATTATCCAATTTTAATTGTTTTTTCACTCACATTTTGATTTCACTCTGCTTTTTTCAGTCTCCACTTATATTTAAAATAACGAAATTTAGTGCCGACATCACATTACGCTAAAGGTTTTTGGAACAGCCTTAAATAACATCAGTAGGTTGTTTTCCTTTTTCCCTTTTCCTCCTGGGCAAGGAGAACCCAAATGATGTCAATAAGGGCGGTACAGAGTGGCTACTGATGGGAAAATTCACCCATGCCCACGAGCTTTAGCTCACACACTGATGTCACACTTGGGAGCATACTTGGGTCTCTACCTTTAATTCACAAACTTATTGTCTTTCCATGTTAAAGTCTTGTTCTCACAGTGAGTTTTTTTGCTTCTTTGACCCCTAGATATAATTGTTGTTGTTGCTGTTTAAGTTGGGGCACATATCTAGATTGGGTAGTTAAATTTGCCCTTGGACCCTCTTTTAATGGAGGTTGTTGATACATTAGAGGTTGCCCACCTGGTTGCCACAGCCTTTCTTGTGCCGTGGCTGACAGCCTACAAGCTGCTGCCACCAAGACAGAAATCTGCCCCACTGCCAGGAGGTGTGAACACTCACAGGATTCAGAAACAAAGGCCTGGATGAGAAGAGTGTCAGAACTCCCCGGCCGCTGGTAAATCACTGCCTGCAGCGCGGAATCTACTTGAGCAGAAAAAACTACATTTCCCATGACTCCTTGAGCGTCGCGTGGTAATGACGCTATGCGACCGGGAAGGGGATATCTCGGCGTCAGTGAAGAGACGCCTTGCCGATTATTCGTTCCCGGCGAGCAAGGTAGATTGTTCGTACCTTGTTCTTTGTCTTGTCCTGTCCTTGGTGGACTGCGGTAAGCTCACCAAGCGCATTACGATCTCTGTTGGATATATTTTGGTGGGGCTTAGGAAACGCCCGCATCGGAATTCTGGTGTGCCAATTCCGGAACCCGGGGCTCACCGCCCTTTTGGATTATATTGGGAGGGGCTTAGGAAGCGCCCACATTCAAGTTCGGAGACCAGCATATTAAGGTTTCCCCTTTCTGGGGAGGTGCTTGTTTTACGCTACAGTTTTCCTCAGTGTGGGTGTGTGCTAACCTCCACGCTTTCTTGGATCTGTGTCGGTTGGATACTGAGGCTAAAGTATCCTTGTGCTGATAACACTGTGTGCTTCCTGCTTTTCCTTGCAGAGACGTATCTGCTGGGGAAATTGAGTTTCTTGTGCTGATAACACTGTGTGCTTCCTGCTTTTCCTTGCAGAGACGTATCTGCTGGGGGAATTGAGTTCGTGACACTCTATGAATCAGGCTGGGCTGTACTTTCATATTGTTTGGTTCATATCTATTGGAGAGATACCCTATAGACTCCCCGTATTGGTGGTTGAGAGACATAGGGTGCTCAGTGCACTTACTTGTACATTAATATCTCCAAATCGGAGGGGAGGTAGTTTTTGTTATTGCTCTGTTTAGAGTGATTATAACGTGACCCCTTACTGGCTTCAGGTCTCCTTCAATTCCCAGTAGGGTAGGTGTTATCTTTGTTTTCCACATAGTGTATTTTTTGATCCATACTTACAGAGGTGGGCAGGAAGGGGCGTATTGATGGTCTTTTGTTATATATTTAAGCAGGAGAGTCGAGGAGTTGAGAAGAAGCCTGTTTCTGTTCTTCTTCGTTCCATTATACCTATATGATTTATCAGGTGGGTGTAAAGCATAACATATCTGATAGAGAACATTTAGGCTTAGGGTGCTTCTCCCATTGATTCCATGCTTTATATATTCACAGGTATCCAGCTCCAGTTGCCCAGCTGTTCCCCTCCGGACATCCTTATTTTTCCCCCGCTTGATCTCCTTAATAGTCTGTGTTCTATAATCCAGACTTGGGATGATCTAGAGGTGGGCCCCTTTTATTGCATCGATCCAACCCTGAGGAGCAACGACATCTGGCCTGACAGAATAATCGGCACACGAGTTCTTCTCCTCCTGGTTGTATCGATAGAAGGTATGGCCACCTTAGATGATGTCCTGGCAGCTCTAGCCTTAGTCCAAACAGAATTAGCCGCCTCGCAGCAAGCGACCGCCGCACTGCAGGCGCGGTTTGATGCCTCACAGCGTAACCCTTTTGATGCAGGGGCCCCTGCCCCTCAACCTGCCTCAGTAGTGGTAGAAATGCCTTCCCCTGTTCCCTTGGCCCCCCCTGAACGATTTATGGGTGATAGAAAGAAGGTACAAGTATTCATGACCCAGGTGATGTTACATTTCACTTGTAAACCTAAATGTTTCTTAACCAACCAAGCCAGAGTTTCTTTCCTGATTTCCTATCTGGGTGGAGAGGCGGCTCAGTGGGCGGTGCCCATAGTGAAGAATAATGATGCAATTCTCTATGATTGGGATTTGTTCAAAGCCGAGTTTGAAAGAACCTTTGATAGGAGGGCTGACACGTTTTCAGCCGATAAGGAATTGCTTGTCCTTAAACAGGGCTCTTCCGATTTGGTAACTTACCTGAATCATTTTAGAAGGTTGGTAGCGGAAACTGAATGGCCCGAGGCAAAGCGAATGGTTCTGTTCTACCAAGGACTCACAGAAAACCTGAAAGATGTCATTGCCCAGGTCGACCCACAGCCCACCACATGTGCTGCCTTTATCGATTTGGCTTTACGTTTGGACCACAGACTGCGGGAAAGAAAAGGAGAACAAGGAAGAAAGGACAGACCACTTCTTTTGGGTGAAAAACCAGCTACTGGGGACAAACCAGAAGGAAAAGCAGAACCAATGGACATTGGGGTAGTGCGGGCATCCTTAACCCCAAACGAAAGGGAACATCGCCGTAAATTCGGGCTCTGCCTTTATTGTGGAAAGAAGGGACACTTCTTAAGAGAATGCCCTGTGAAACCTAAGGGGGGTCGGTTCCGTTCAGGACAGACTGCAGTGTCCACAGTAGAAAAGGGGTCGGAAAACTCCAACGCTTGAGTGTACCAGAAGGGAGTAACTCGAGCAATCAATTCATCCCTTCAGTGACAGAAATAAACCCCGGAGGAAACCACCTCTTCTTTCTGGACATGGAGTTGTGGATAGATCACAACCCCAAGAACATCAGAGCGATGATAGACTCAGGAGCCACTGGCTGTTTCATGGATCTCGCAGAGGCACGACGTTTGGGGGTGACTCCGGTCACCAAGCTTGTTCCTGAGGTCGTCTTTGCCGTGGACGGACATGAATTGGAATCCGGCCCTATCAATCAACACACGCCGGATTACGAGATGTGGTATGGGGATTCTCATACGGAAGTCATATCGTTCAATCTCATCCACGCCCCTTCTTACGGGGTTATATTAGGACTCCCATGGTTGAAAAAACATGAGCCCACCATCGGGTGGACGGATCAGTCTTTGATTTTCTGCTCCGATTATTGCCAAGAACACTGCCTCCGAGAGAATTCACGACCTTCTAGGGTTCTAGCGGCTACCCACCACATCTCCACGGCTGCAGAGAAGGATGTAGAGCTACCTCATTGCTACCAAGAATATGAAGAGGTGTTCAGTAAAATCAAGGCTGAGGTGCTCCCCCCTCATCGTGAATACGACTGCCGTATAGATTTAAAACCGGGGTCTGTGATTCCCTGCGGCAGAATCTACGCTCTATCCCAACCTGAAACCGATCATCTCCGAGAATACTTGGACGACCTCCTGAAGTTGGGATTCATTCGACCCTCCAGGTCTCCAGCGGCTTCCCCACTCTTTTTTATCCCTAAAGCGAATGGGGAACTACGCTGCTGCATCGATTATAGGGCGTTAAACGCCATAACAATAAAAAATCAGTATCCGCTCCCTTTGATACCTGTATTACTGGAGCAAGTCCGATCCGCCACCATCTACACCAAATTGGACCTTCGAGGGGCTTATCATTTAGTGAGAATGAGAAGTGGCGATGAATGGAAGACCGCTTTTAAAACACGGTACGGGCTTTTTGAGTACATGGTGATGCCCTTTGGGCTCTGTAATGCCCCAGCCTCTTTTCAGTTTTTTCTTAATGAGGTGTTAAGAGACTTTTTAGACATCTTCGTAGTCGTATATATTGACGACATCCTGATTTATTCCAACGGGGAGAGAGAACATCAAAGACATGTAGGTCAAGTCCTTCACGCCCTGCAGCAGAATCATCTATACTGCAAATTAACGAAGTGTGAGTTCCATGCCACCACTGTCGAATTCTTAGGGGTCATGCTCACCCCTTCAGGTCAAGTAATGGCGGAACGAAAGATACGTGCTATAGTGGAGTGGCCGAAACCGCACAACGTGAAAGACATTCAAAAACTCCTTGGTTTTGCGAACTTCTATAGAAGGTTTATCGCCCACTTCTCCGACATGGTAACGCCACTCACTAAACTGACCAGGAAGAACACTCCCTTTGTGTGGGGTGTAGCAGAGCAGAACGCTTTTGAACGACTGAAGACGGCTTTCACCACTGCACCGGTGTTAACCCACGCAGATCCGAAACTACCTTTTGTAGTCGAAGCGGATGCTTCAGAACTGGCTGTCGGAGCAATACTTTCTCAAAGGAATGAGAGTACAGGTCATCTCCATCCAGTCGCATTCATGTCTCGTAAATTGAACAACGCAGAGTGCAACTACACCGTTGCGGAAAAAGAACTGCTAGCAATAAAGGATGCCTTCACTGAATGGAGGCATTGGTTGATGGGAGCCTCTCACCAGATTACGGTATACACCGACCACCGTAACTTACAATTCATGCGAGCAGCGCGTCACCTTACTCCCCGGCAGTTACGCTGGATGTTGTTTTTTGCCGAATTTCATTTCATGGTCACTTTTCGTCCAGGTTGTGACAATCGGAAGGCAGACGCTCTCTCCCGTCCAGAAAACAGCCCAGCAGTACCAGTGGTGTCGGAGAAAAGCATCATTGATCCCATGAAAGTGGTAGGAGTGATACACTCGGAGGAGTTTCTTCAAAGAGTCAAGAGAGGAATACAAACCTTTGTTTGGAAAACATGGATCCGCCTACATCCCGAATGGAAAATAAGACAAGGGTTGCCAAGAAAAGGCAAGCAGCTGCTCCTTCCGACGCAAGCATTAAGACAACAGGCCTTCAAATGGTGTCACGATCTGCCGTGTGCTGGTCACACAGGAGGAAAGAAGACCCTGGAGAAACTGTTACGTATGTACTGGTGGCCTACTATCCGTCCTGATGTTTTTGCTTGGGTGCAACGCTGTGACATTTGTTCTCAGGCCAAGACTGATCATCGTCCAACACAGGGACTGTTACAGAGCATGCCAACTCCTGTGAGTCCTTGGGAGAGCTTTTCTGTGGACTTTGTAGTTGGTCTCCCTAAAGATCGGGGTATGACAGCTATTGTGGTAGTCGTGGACTATTTAACTAAACTGGGTCACTTTATAGCCTGCAAAGGGGTTCCAACAGCCGGCCAGCTTGCCCAGTTGTTACTGCTTCATATAGTCAGATTACATGGACTACCGTTGGTCATTGTTTCGGACAGGGGAGCCCAGTTCACTGCTAAGTTTTGGAGGGTTTGGTGTAAGAAACTAGGCATTGCTTCCTCCTTATCCACCAGTTTCCATCCCCAAACTGACGGGCAAACAGAAAGGCTAAATCAGACACTCAAGCAATACCTGAGATGCTTTGTTGACACCACTACTGAGGCATGGGTTGACTGGTTATGGACTGCAGAAGTGTCATATAATGATGCTATCCATTCCTCTACCTCTTACACGCCGTTTTTCTGTACTTACGGGTTTCATCCTAGATTCGCCCCTTTGAGTATCCCCTCAGCAGAAGTTCAGATCCCTCAGTTACAGACTCGTTTGGTTCAGTTGAGGGACACGGTAATGCAGGCCAGAAAGAACCTGGAGAAAGCGAAAAAATCCTATAAAGCCCAGGCCGATAAACACCGCAGGTCTTGTCCTCTTTACGCTAAAGGAGACTGGGTATGGTTGTCTACCAGAAATATCCGCTTTCGCAGATATAGTGTATTCAACCCTCGGTTTATAGGCCCTTACCAGGTAATCCGACACATTAACCCTGTGGCTGTGAAGCTGCGCCTTCCGGTGCATTTTCGGATCCATCCGGTGTTCCATGTGTCTCTACTCAAGCCAGCATTGAGTCCCCGTTCTAAAGCCCCTGTGCCTGTGATGGTTCGTCAGGATGTTGAGTATGAAGTACGGAGCATTTTAGACGCTCGCAGGGTGCGGGGCAAACTCCAGTATTTGGTAGCATGGAAAGGATATGGGCCGGAGGAGGACTCCTGGGAACCTGTTGGCAATGTTCATGCCCCTAGGCTGGTTAGGAGATTCCATCAGACCCATCCGGGCAAGCCGGGTGGCAGTCAGTGAACCTTGCGGGAGGGGGGGTGTTCTGTCAGAACTCCCCGGCCGCTGGTAAATCACTGCCTGCAGCGCGGAATCTACTTGAGCAGAAAAAACTACATTTCCCATGACTCCTTGAGCGTCGCGTGGTAATGACGCTATGCGACCGGGAAGGGGATATCTCGGCGTCAGTGAAGAGACGCCTTGCCGATTATTCGTTCCCGGCGAGCAAGGTAGATTGTTCGTACCTTGTTCTTTGTCTTGTCCTGTCCTTGGTGGACTGCGGTAAGCTCACCAAGCGCATTACGATCTCTGTTGGATATATTTTGGTGGGGCTTAGGAAACGCCCGCATCGGAATTCTGGTGTGCCAATTCCGGAACCCGGGGCTCACCGCCCTTTTGGATTATATTGGGAGGGGCTTAGGAAGCGCCCACATTCAAGTTCGGAGACCAGCATATTAAGGTTTCCCCTTTCTGGGGAGGTGCTTGTTTTTACGCTACAGTTTTCCTCAGTGTGGGTGTGTGCTAACCTCCACGCTTTCTTGGATCTGTGTCGGTTGGATACTGAGGCTAAAGTATCCTTGTGCTGATAACACTGTGTGCTTCCTGCTTTTCCTTGCAGAGACGTATCTGCTGGGGAAATTGAGTTTCTTGTGCTGATAACACTGTGTGCTTCCTGCTTTTCCTTGCAGAGACGTATCTGCTGGGGGAATTGAGTTCGTGACACTCTATGAATCAGGCTGGGCTGTACTTTCATATTGTTTGGTTCATATCTATTGGAGAGATACCCTATAGACTCCCCGTATTGGTGGTTGAGAGACATAGGGTGCTCAGTGCACTTACTTGTACATTAATATCTCCAAATCGGAGGGGAGGTAGTTTTTGTTATTGCTCTGTTTAGAGTGATTATAACGTGACCCCTTACTGGCTTCAGGTCTCCTTCAATTCCCAGTAGGGTAGGTGTTATCTTTGTTTTCCACATAGTGTATTTTTTGATCCATACTTACAGAGGTGGGCAGGAAGGGGCGTATTGATGGTCTTTTGTTATATATTTAAGCAGGAGAGTCGAGGAGTTGAGAAGAAGCCTGTTTCTGTTCTTCTTCGTTCCATTATACCTATATGATTTATCAGGTGGGTGTAAAGCATAACATATCTGATAGAGAACATTTAGGCTTAGGGTGCTTCTCCCATTGATTCCATGCTTTATATATTCACAGGTATCCAGCTCCAGTTGCCCAGCTGTTCCCCTCCGGACATCCTTATTTTTCCCCCGCTTGATCTCCTTAATAGTCTGTGTTCTATAATCCAGACTTGGGATGATCTAGAGGTGGGCCCCTTTTATTGCATCGATCCAACCCTGAGGAGCAACGACATCTGGCCTGACAAAGAGGGTGACACCTCCCTCCCTGACAGGATGACTAGTGAAGAGGCACATCAAGGCAGTGAGCTTCAAATATTTCACTGCCTCTGATATGCATCCAGGCTGCCTTCCATAGGAGGACACAGCCACCCCTGTCCTCAAGCACATGTTTTCCCGGGCAGGTGAGAAAATGAGGTAGTCTGGAGGTGTACACCCCCAGAAGGCTAACCACACCCCAAAAGTGGGCTACCTGGTCTGTACAGCCAAAACAGGGTTCTGTCATTTTTAAAAGTGATGGAATAGAGGGTTCTGGGTAGAAAAGGTGACTCAGGTCGCCTAAGTGATTAGCCGCTGGCGCTATGAACCCATTGGTTACTTGTACCTCCACCCCTAATGCCCCTAAAGCTAGGATTTAAGAGGCACCCCTGGAACCAGAACCTCAGATCTGATTCGACTTGCAATGAAGGACAAAGACCCAAGTATGTGACTTCAGGACCTGCACAAATGAAGGGCACAATACTCTGCACCTGTGGCAACCACCCTGCACAATTGCAACTCGTCCCTGATCAGAGACCTGTTTTCCCAGCACGAGGAACATTTCTGTGAGCTAAAGTCAACTCCAGAACTCTTTTAGACGAGAGGTACTAGTCCCCTGCAGATCGTAGGCACTGACCACTCCTGGAACCAAAGCTTCACCGGCTATTTGGCCCGCTGAGGAATCGCCCAACAGTAAATGGTCTAGTGTATTGTGAGAAATGTAGTCCTGCTCTCCAGCAAGTTTCAGTTGGCTACCGCTTTTCTCTGGACTCTGGCTTGTTGGTTGCCAGTCCAACTACCACTACCTTTGTTCGACACTACAACTTGAGGGGATTCCGCAGCATCTTCAACTTGCCACCTCAATGGCTGTGTGGTCAAGTATTTCATCCGTTTCCTCCCCCGCACGTCTAAGCGGTAAAACCGGCTCCCCCGTGGATCCTGCATCAGTACTAGAAAAAGCCAGCACCACTATGCACCTTGGCCCTACTAGCCAGGTAAAATTCGACTCACTGGTATGGCATGGTACTGGGATCCTCATCAACTTATCCCTCCAGTGGTGTCCATTAGACTCAACCTGCAAGTGAACAATTGTCACTGTGCTTTTCTCCATTGATTGCAACGTTAAGGTTTTATTGTTGTGAATTGTACTGACTTATTTTTCCTTCTAAAATCCTTAACTCTGGTTATATGCACCTGATTGTGTTTGTTTTGGTGTCTAAATCCATATAAAAATCTGCTTTATTTTTATAAATTTGTGTCAGATTTTTTTCAAGTCATCTCAATAACATATTGTCCATGTTTATCATGTCCTTTAGGGTAGTCCTGTCATGTACACCCCTATTTCATACATTTGTCCCATCCACAGGACAATAGCGATTCTAAACATGTGACTTTTTACCTAGTAGCTTGCTCCTGTCTCTTTGACACCAGGCTCTTGGTACTCTATCATAATCCCTGTACCTGTTGCACATAAACATGTCCCCAGGCACAGCAGAATTATTCTGTATAAGGGTCACCTCTTTTTTCATCCAGGCCAACAACCAGCTGTGCATGATCGCATTTGTTTAGAAAAACATTGGTGATTGTTTTCAAAACATTTATGATTGTTTTCAAACCATCCATGATTGTTTTAAAACACATCGATTCTAGAAAAACCCCTGGAGTGACCACTTTAGTATTAAAGACCCTCACTCCCCCGACACATTAGAGGAGAATTCCTTCCAAGCTGAGATGGGGTCCTGCATGCTAAATCTTCAATACACTGCGGTCTGACATCCCTTGCGGGTTGTCATCCTCGAGACAGAGACAGGGTCCTTCATTCTTAACCATCAGGTGAAGGGACTGGTTCTTCCCTAGGAGTTTCTTGGCAACAGATATATATACATGCATATACATGCTACACATACCGATCTAGGCTAGGTACATTTAGGCAAGCTACTTAGGGCGTGCATTTTAGGAATATGCCATTGCTATTGGTTTTATCTGAACTGCTTATCTTCATCTTATTAGCACTATGGTAGAAATGTATCTACTATTTACTGTATTGGTACTAGCAATCTGTTTTGTATGCTTCTGTCTCCTGATTGTTGCTGCACATATGTTTTACACAAGGCTGTCGCTGGACCAATAAATACTAAGTGAAACGCCCTAATCGCCATCCTGTGCATTTTCTGAGAGAAAGCAAGCACGAGTGTCTGAGCTAAACATACTATACTGTTTTCCACGATCCCTGAGGAACCAGGGTTGTCATGTTCAGTGGTTCCCAGAAACTACCTACACCACTGTAGAATTCAGGGGGATGGTAGTGGCACTGTAGAGCTAGCTGGTCTAATGGCTGACATATCCTTTGGGGGTGTCCGGAAGCGGTAGGGACACCACTCCCTCAGTTTAGGTCATCCAAAATGCACAGGTTCTGGGGGATTCCTAGGAACTACACGACATGTTGGTATACTGATATGCTTAACTCATGTTCCTCTAGTAAACCCTGACTGTTCTGTGCCACTGAGCTAGGGATTTATTTGTGTGAATCCCGAATCCATTTACA
The DNA here is from genome assembly GCF_964261635.1 of Lissotriton helveticus. Taxonomy (NCBI): domain Eukaryota; kingdom Metazoa; phylum Chordata; class Amphibia; order Caudata; family Salamandridae; genus Lissotriton; species Lissotriton helveticus. Next base: position 306,285,032 of record NC_136059.1, read on the forward strand.
TATTTTGGAGTATTGTGAGAGTATTACATAGTCAATCAATCAATCATTGACACTTATAGAGCGCGCTACCTACCCGTAGGGTCTCAAGGCGCTGGGGGGGGGGGTGCCGCTACTGCTCGAACAGCCAGGTCTTCAGCTTCTTCCTGAAGGAGAGGTGGTCTTGGGTCAGGCGCAGGTCGGTCGGGAGGGAGTTCCAGGTCTTGGCGGCCAGGTGGGAGAAGGACCTTCCTCCTGTAGTCGCTCTTCGGATGCGGGGGACGGCGGCGAGGGCGTGGTTGGCTGATCGGAGGTGGCGTTTGGGAGCGTAGAAGTTGACTCGGCTGTTGAGGTAGCTCGGGCCTTGGTCGTGTAGGGCTTTGTGTGCGTGGGTGAGGAGGCGGAAGGTGATTCTTTTGTTGACGGGGAGCCAGTGAAGGTCTCTCAGATGTCCGGAGATGTGGCTGGTTCGTGGGATGTCGAGGATGAGTCTGGCTGAGGCGTTCTGGATCCGCTGGAGTCTCTTCTGGAGCTTGGCGGTGGTCCCGGCGTAGAGGGCGTTGCCGTAGTCCAGTCGGCTGGTGACGAGGGCCTGGGTGACGGTCTTCCTGGTCTCGGTGGGGATCCACCAGAAGATCTTCCGTAGCATGCGTAGGATGTTGAAGCACGCCGAGGAGACGTTGTTGACTTGCCTGGTCATGGAGAGGGAGGAGTCCAGGATGAAGCCCAGGTTGCGTGCATGGTCTGTCGGTTTGGGTGCGGTGCCCAGGGCGGGGGGCCACCAGGAGTCGTCCCAGGCGGAGGGTGAGGAGCCCAGGATGAGGACCTCCGTCTTGTCCGAGTTCAGTTTCAGGCGGCTGGTCGTCATCCACTCGGCTACCTCTTTCATCCCTTCGTGCAGGTTGGCTCTGGCGGCGGCGGGGTCATTCGTCAGGGAGAGGATCAGCTGGGTATCGTCGGCGTAGGAGATTATGCTGAGGTTGTGTTTGCGTACGATGGCCGCGAGGGGGCTCATGTAGACGTTGAAGAGGGTGGGGCTCAGAGATGATCCTTGAGGGACGCCGCAGATGACTTCGGAGGCCTCTGACTTGTACGGTGGTAGGCGGACTCTCTGTGTTCTTCCGTCGAGGAAGGAGATGATCCATTCCAGTGCCTTCCCCTGGATTCCGGCGTTGTTGAGACGCTGCACTAGGGTGCGGTGGCAGACCGTGTCGAAAGCCGCGGAGAGGTCTAGGAGGATGAGGGCCGCTGTTTCTCCATTGTCCATCAGGGTTCGGATGTCATCGGTGGCGGCGATGAGGGCGGTCTCGGTGCTGTGATTGGCTCGGAAGCCGGACTGTGAGGGGTCGAGGGATCCGTTCGTCTCGAGGAAGGCGGCCAGCTGCTTGTTGACGGTCTTCTCGATGACTTTGGCTGGAAACGGGAGGAGCGAGATGGGGCGGTAATTCTTGAGGTCGGTGGGGTCCGCTGTTGGTTTCTTGAGTAGAGCGCTGAGTTCGGCGTGCTTCCAGCTCTCCGGGAAGATGGTGGTGTCGAAGGATGTGTTGATGATGTCTTGCAGGTGGGGTGCGATGACAGCGTCGGCCTTGTTGAAGACGTGGTGAGGTCAGGGGTCCGTCGGTGATCCGGAGTGGATGGAGTTCATCGTGCGGATGGTGTCTTCGGTGCTGATCGGGGTCCAGGCGTGGAGGGTGGTGGTGGGGGGTGGTTGTTCGGTCCTGGTGTGCGTTGGTTGGTTGTTGAAGCTGTTGTGTATGTCCGCGATCTTGTTGTGGAAGTATGAAGCGAGGGAGTTGCAGAGGTCTTGCGATGGGGTGATGTCGTTGTTTCCTGCGCTGGGGTTGGAAAGCTCTTTCACGATGTTGAAGAGTTCCTTGCAGTTGTGTGCGTTGTTGTCCAACCGGTCCTTGAATGCTGTTTTCTTGGCGGCGCGGATCAGCTGGTGGTGTTTCCGGGTGGCAAGTTTGAAGGAGGTCCTGTTGTCTGGTGTCGGTTCCCTTCTCCAGACTTTCTCGAGGGCTCGGCAGTTCTTCTTGGAGCTCTTGAGTTCGTCGGTGAACCATGGGGCCTTCTTGCTGCCGGGTCTGCTAGGCGGGGTCCTCAGTGGGGCGAGTTCGTCCGCGCAGTTGCTGATCCACTTCGTGAGGTTGTCGGCGGCCTGGCTGGGGTTCGCTGAGCTGGCAGGAGGGTGCTGGCTCAGGGAGGTGGCGAGCTGGTCTGCCGTGATCTTGTTCCAGCTTCTGCGGGCGGCCTGTTGCTGGTGTTGGTGGGTCGTTGTTCTCTTGAAGGTGAAGTGGACGCAGCTGTGGTCCGTCCATTGAAGCTCTGTGGCGTGGCTGAAGTCGATGTCTGTGCTGGAAGAGAAGACTGCGTCGAGTGTGTGTCCGGCGAGGTGGGTGGGGGTGGACACCAGTTGCTTGAGTCCCAGGTTGGCAAGGTTGTCGAGCAGGGTGCTGGTGTTGCGGTCGTTGTTGTTCTCCAGATGGAAGTTGAGGTCTCCCAGGAGGATGTAGTCAGCGGAGGGGAGGGCATGCGGGCTGACGAAGTCGGCGATGTCCTCGCTGAATTGCGTGCGTGGTCCAGGGGGTCGGTAGATCAGGGTGCCTCTGAGGGTGGTGTTCGGGTTGGTGTGGATCTGGAAATGCAGGTGTTCGGCACTGGTCAGAGTGTTGTCGATGCTGGTCGTAAGACGGATGGTGCTCCTGTGGATGATGGCGATGCCTCCTCCCATCTGGTTGGCGTTTCGGTCCCTCCGGACGATCTTGTAGCCCTCTGGGATGGCGATGGCGATGTCAGGAGCTGACGAGGCGTTCATCCAGGTCTCCGTGAGGAAGGCAACGTCAGGGGCTGTGGCGTCTAGGAGGTTCCAGAGTTTGATGGCGTGTCTGTGGACGGAGCGGGTGTTGAGCAGGATGCACTTGAGGTGGGTGCTGCTGGTGTTCGACTTGGCGGGTGCTGGTGCGGGGCAGGTCCGGGTGCAGGTGAACTTGCAGGCGTGGCAGCTGAAAGGTCCGTGGGTACGTCGTGGAGTGGCTTGGTGGCAGTCTGGAAGTCGGCCGGTGTTGAGTGCGATGAGGGTGGCGGCGGAGTACGTCAGGCGGGTCGGTCGGGGTCTTCGTGGGCATGGGGTCCTGGCGCTGGCCGCGATCCGGTCGCGGACGGGCTTACCTTTGGCGCGCCTTCGGCGCACAATCGGCGTGCCCGCTGCGCGTTCGCACGGTCGCCATTTAAGGCGAAGTGCGCGGGTGGGCGGAGCAGCTGGGAGGCGGGAGCGGGGAGGGAACAGAAGAGAAAAGGGGCGTGGCCACAGGCGGTGGCGGGAGGCGGGAAGCGGGGAGGGAGAGCGGAGGGCGGCGAGGTAGGCGGGCAGACAGGAAGGACACTGGACACAGCAAAGAGGATAAAATTACAATTAACAGGCACAAATGGAGGGAAAAATAAGGCAAAAACAGGAAGGAAAAACGATGGTACAGCACAAGGGAATACAGGCACAATAGACGGGCAAAACAGAGGAAAACAGCTAAAAAAGCGATCGGACGGCACAGAGAAAAACAAGCACAAATTTTGGGCAAAAACACTGGCAAAACCAGAGGGGAGCGGCCAGGCGTCAGCGAGGCCGGCGGCGAGGCAGAGGGCCGGCAGAGGGAGACACACGCAGCAGCTGGTGGCCGTGCGGCGCGGGGGTGTCCCACAAGTGGGTCACATAGTGAAGACAAACCAGCCTCACTGCATAATACTCCACTTTCGTACATTATTTACAACAATACACAGATTCATTACTAAAGAGTAAACATCAAATTCCATGTTATCATAACAATACAGAGATATTTTCAATTAATATTGTCAACAGAGGGGCATCACAACACTCTTGAGGCTTGGAATGTCCTCTTCTCCACACTTTTCATGGTAATAAGATGGAATTTTTCTAGAGTCGTAAAGGCTACATTTACACAGTGATGTCAGCTGACGAAGAAAGCTGGAGGTGTCATGCATGATGGAGCACTAAGGTATCTACATAGCCCAGCATGACTATAACGTCCAAAATGCACTGTTTTGCAACCAGGTAAATATAGGAAAATGCCCAATTTTTTGGGTCACTCCCATTCATTTTTTGCTAGATTTTGTTGCTGTTTTTTTTACCCTGTGCCCTGGGTCCTGCTGTCTGCTCTTAAAAAACGCTTTTACAAATATTCGCACATGGGAAGGGGTCCATTAGGGACCCCTTCCCATTTGCGAATGGGTTGCCACCTACTTGAAGGAGGTGATAAAATGAAAATGTTTTGCGACCGCTTTAAAGGTCACGAAACATTCATACATACCATGAGGAATCGCTATTTGGAAGGGACGCCCTAAGCACGCCCCTTCCAAATAGCGAATCGCAAACCCATTTTGCGATTCTGTAACAGGTTACCCAATCGCAAAAAAGGGTTTGCTACATCTGAAAAGCATTTTTTGTGTTCTCAAATGGGCCGATTCTGCGAATTTGCAAATCGGCTGTTTGAGAAGACATAAAATGCTTGATACATCTGGCCCTTAGTTTTCTGAGGTCAGGGCTCCAACGTTTCACAGACGGGACCTGAGTACCACTCCCTCAAGCTAGCGCTAGTGGTTATTCCCCAATCACTATAGGCAACATTCAGGTTAAGCCCCACTAGTACTCTGACTCTTATTTAAAGTAAAAAGTGTTCCAGTGCTTCAGCAGTATCTTGCAAGAGAGTTCCCCCGGGTCGCCTTGCTCGAAACCAATCTTACCCACACCAGCAGGATCATAGTGACCAGAGTCTCTGAGCATGCCCCCTTTAAGTTGTAGGGGCTGTCTCCAGTAAGCCTTTAACATGCAGCCGGTCATCCTGGAGTTCCGCAGGCATGGTCCTGTGACAGCAGAAGCTGAGGAGTTCTCGATGCTACTCCAATGCTGGGTAAGTACTCATTCCTCCAACAGGTAAGGAGCGGTGTGATGATCCTGATCCTCAGTCACGGATCAGACTCTCTAGGGTCATCATGGCAGCCTCATTCCTACATTCATGGTCTCGACCACACCACACTTATGACTTGGTCTCATGGCCCGCCTCTTGCATACAGAGTCACTGTTCCTCCTCTCGGTAGGGGCTCCGGCTTGATCGGCACAAAACTAGTCTTCATAATGGCCCCACCTGGCACACAGAGGAGCTGGCTTGTTACTGCAGACGGGCTACTGCCCGACCGGCACAGAAGCAATCTTCAAGGCAGGCCCGCTGGCATAAGGGGTATCTGACTCGTGACTGTATATGGTACACGGCTCAATTTGCAGGGCAGCAATCTTGACAGTGACTCCAACTGTCAAACGGGATCGCCAACTTGTTACCGCACACTGGCTATGGCCCGGTCAGCATGACAGCACTCTTCACATCAGCCCCACTTCGCATACGGGGTCACCGACTTAACACTGCAAACAGGCGATAGCCCGTTCGGTGTAGCAACCATCACAGCTCACTTCATGATGGCTCTCTTCTGGTATAAGGGGTCATGGGCTTTTCTCTGCAAACAGGTAATGACACGGTTTACAGACAAAATATCGAAACTAAAATATCGATATACAATAATATCGATGTTTTAATTTCGATAGAATAGAATATCGGTGTCCAAAATATCGACAGACAGAATATCGTTTTTTTAAGGTATGTATGTTACTAATATCGAATTTTACTAATATCGAAATTTTGTTTAGTGTTATGTATTTTAATGTGTTGTTTATATGTTTGTTAAACATGTTTTGTAATGTATGTTTGAAAATTTGTAAATTTGTTTACATTTTGCGTTTTAGTATCAGAGCGGGTTGTGGGTTTATAGGGGAATAGGGTGGGAAGTAATTTAATAATAATTAATTAATTAATATATGTTTGTAAATATTTTTAATTAATACTTAATTGGTAATTAATTAATATGAATTAGTTAATTAAATAATATAATTTTGTACATATTTTTAATTAATAATTAATTGGTAATTTATTAATATTAATTAGTTACATTAATTAGAGTAATTTTTTTATATATATCATTTTTTGTTATTGTTAATTAATTAATTGGGAAACAATATTATTAATTAGTAAATTAAATTATTTACAGCTAATGTGCTAATATATTTACTTTATTGTTATTGTGAATTAATAATTAATTGATAATTAAATAATATTAATTATGTAATTAAATTATTTAGAGTTAATGTGCTAATATATTTAATGTGTTGTTATTGTTAATTAATAATTAATTGGTAATTAAATAATATTGATTATGTAATTAAATTATTTAGAGTTAATGTGCTAATATATTTAATTTTTTGTTATTGTTAAATAATAATTAATTGGTAATTAATAATTATTAAGTGAATAAATGATATGATTTATTTCTGTGTAGTGGGTTGTGTGTTTATAGGGGGATAGGGTGTGATATAATTAAATGTAATTAATTAAAGAGATTGTAATTTTCTTTGGTATTTATTGTTAATTAATTAGTAATTAATATGTGTTATTTAGTTCATTTATAATTACATCAATTTAGTAATATTAATTGTTATTAATTGATTAATTGAAATTTATATTAATTGTCTTTTTTATATGTGTAGTGTGTTGTGTGTTAAAGTGGGAGTAGTGTGGGAATTAATTTTTACCCCCATGCTATCCAACGCTTTCCCTACTGTTGCACCCTCTGGAGTGTGAATAGTAATTTTTACCCCTACGCTATCCACCGGGGAAACAACCTTTACAACGCAACTTTTACAACGCACTACCATTACAACGAAATTTTTACAACGCAAAAACCATTACAACGCACGTGTTTACAACGCATGTTTTTACAACGCAGGTACCTTTACAACGCATACCATTACAACGTAAGTATAGATAAGTATATAATAATATTTTACATTTTATATGTTTTAGTTTTTTTAAGGGGTATTTTTAGGGTTCAGGGTCAGTTTTCAGTTTTTGGGTAAAGGAGAATTTTTAGGGTTCAGGGTTAGTTTTCAGTTCTTGGGTAAAGGGGTATTTTTTGGGTTCAGGGTCAGTTTTCCGTTTTTGGGTAACGGGGTATTTTTAGGGTTCAGGGTCAGTTTTCAGTTTTTGGGTAAAGGGGTATTTTTTGGGTTCAGGGTCAGTTTTCAGTTTTTGGGTAAAGGGGTATTTTTAGGGTTCAGGGTCAGTTTTCAGTTTTTTGGTAAAGGGGTATTTTTAGGGTTCAGGGTCAGTTTTCAGTTTTTGGGTAAAGGGGTATTTTTAGGGTTCAGGGTCAGTTTTTAGTTCTTGGGTAAAGGGGTATTTTTTGGGTTCAGGGTCAGTTTTCAGTTTTTGGGTAAACGGGTATTTTTAGGGTTCAGGGTCAGTTTGGGGTTTTTGGGTAAAGGGGTATTTTTAGGGTTCAGGGTCAATTTTGGGTTTTTGGGTAAAAGGGTATTTTTAGGGTTCAGGGTCAGTTTTGGGTTTTTGGGTAAAGGGGTATTTTTAGGGTTCAGGGCCAGTTTTGGGTTTTTAAATGTATATGTATTAGTTTTCATTTTTTAATTATGTTTTAATGTTTTTATTTAATATTTGTAAAATTATATGTATTTTAAATTTATTTTTACATTATTATTTATACATTTAAAAAAACGATATTTTTAATTTCGATATTTTTGTACTACGATATTAATTTTTCGATATTTTTGTACTTACCTTTATGAAGATATGACTCCGATATTTTTGATTTCGATATTTTTGTGTCGATATTTTTGTATGTAGATATTCTGTCTGTCGATATTATGTCATAGATTCAATGACACGATCAGTGTAGCAGTCGTTTCCTCACACCTTACTTCGGGTAGCCACACATCAGGATTCTCCCAGTGGACCTCACTCCCTCCTAGACTCTCCTCTTCCTCATGGGGCACACTGGTCTTGGCAAGCAGGCAGGTGCTAGTGCTCCATGCTCCAGGGCAGGTGTTCTTGGATTACCTAGATGATGTCCCCTCATCCACCTGGTAGACTAGCCCAATCGGCAATTAGCTTCCTGACAGTTGATAACTTTTGGAATTTCATGCTCCCCTTCTTATGTTCCATTACAAGTCACCAAATGTGCTTTAAAGTTTAATACATAGAGGTTTATGTTTGAGTCTGCTTCCCTTTGAAGGCACCCTCCTCTGTTCTCTCTACCTTCAGAAAGCTGTCACAGCAGAAGGGAATCTAAATCTGATAGCCCTACAACACAGGCCATGGAAGTGACTACTGGTTCATTCCTGAGTGTCAGTCACAATGATATGTGTATCAAAAGGTATTCCCAGGGTCTCTGGCCCACTCTTTATAATTTTCTTATCAGCCCCATCTCTTTCCTGAGATGTGCCCAAAGAGCATCTTTTTAAGTGTACTGGAGAGCCCGACTCTCCCTTCCTCCAGTGTGCCCCATCCAGCTTACAGGAATGACGCAATGCACAAATCTGTCTGGGGGGATACCTCTATCTCCTCTCTCATGTTTCTCCATTTAGCCCTGGGTCTCCAAAAATAGAACCCAGAAACATCCATGTATTGTGCTATTGTGCCTTTCACAGGCACATACCCACCCAGCACATGCATATATCATACATGCACTGCACAACACTACATATTTAATGTATTGTATCATTCACAGGCACACATATACTCAGCACATGCATATACTGTACATGCACTGCCCAGTACTGTATTATCCCTGTAATATACCATTCACAGGCACACAGACACCCAGCACATGTATGCCACACATGCACTGTGTAGCACTACACACAAAACCGTTGTAGGTCAAAGCTGAGTTAATCACAGAGCAACAGAACTTTAAATGAGTGAGCCTCAAAGACTCACTCCAGTGACACATGCAGAGGGCCAGTTCACTCCTACTGATCACTACATGGTGTGCTGCCACCACCCCGCTCATGCTGCCTAACTCCTGGCAAAAGCAGTAGCTTTTCAACACTATGCAGTTTGACACACCCACAGTCTAGTATTGGTCATGAATGGGCCAGACTATGGGTGGGGGAACTGCTGAAATTACCACTGCAACAACTGGAGCACAAATAGCGAATGAGCCCGGATAATACAGACAGGAGCATGTGTAGACCTGCCCTGAGACGCTACCACCAAATGATCCTGACCATCAAGGGCCCAATCTGGCGGACTGCATAAATGCCAGCACCAACAAAAATAAAGACATTTTCATCATCGTGAAAATGTTACCTCACTGGCGGTTACCTCCTACTCGATCACCCCTTGCAGTACCTCTGCAACAATCTCTCTCAATTCTTCAGCAACAAAATCACTGCCATTAACAACAACTTCAAATGCAACCAGATCAAACAGACCTCGCCAAATGCCTCCCGACCTTATCCAAAGAACTATTGCTAACCACATGGCCCGTCATCACCCCCAGAGGAAGCCTCTGCCACCAGGAAGTCCATTTGCTCAGGGGCCCCATTGGACCCCTCCCCCACCATGCTGACTCCAGAGGACTGCAACCCATCATTGCCATGCTCACACCCATTCCGAATGCCTCTACTTTGACCTTCCCAGACGCTTAGAAAAAGGCAACTGTTCTCCCATTGCTGATGACACCCTTCGCGGACCGTTTAATGCTCACCATCTACAGACGGATCTCCCTACTACTATTCCCTGCCAAGATCTTAGAGAAAATCATCAACAGATGACTCATCAAATACCTAAATAACCACCAGTTCCTTGACACTAATCGGTATGGTTCCAGACCCACCCACAGCATGGAAACTATCCTCATCGCTGCCACGGATCACATCTGCATGACTCTGGGAGACACGGCAACCCTCATCTGCTGGACCTCTCCGCAGCATTTGGCATGGTCTCTCACCCCATTCTTATCCAATGCCTACACAACATCAGAATCCAGGGATATTCCCTCAGTCCGATAGATCTGCTCCTTTCTGACTTAAAGGACCACATCAGTTAGCCTGGCACCGTACACCTCGGACACCTATAACCTCGTCTGTGGAGTTCCGAAAGTATCCTACCTGAGCCCAACCCTCTTCAAGGCATACATGATCGCTCTAGCCTGCATCATTTACTCTCACAACATCAATGTCTGTCCTAGCCCAATATAGGACACGTAGCACATTCTCTCCTTCACGGACAAGACATGCAGGTCCTGGATCAAGATCAATGCCTGCATGACTGAAATCGCCCCCTGGATGAATACCAACTGCCTGAAGCTGATCACCCATGAGACAGAAAGTGTGATGTTCAGGAAGAGCACTTCACTGTGGAACTCTACCTGGTGGCCAACAGAGTCAGGACAGACAGCCACCACTCACCTAGAACCTTAAGTTCATCATCGACAGCAAACTCAATATAGCCGCCCAACTCAATGCCAACACCGCCTGTTGCTTCCAAACCCTCAAGCGACTGAGGAAGATTTCCAATTTTCTCCAAATCAGCACCCAGAGAACTGTCACACATGCTCATGTCACAAATTGGTGTGGGGAATTGGCGGAGTTTCATTTTGTGGAATCCCGTGGAATAACATCAAAATTCCGTTAAATTCGGCGTACTGGCAAAATTAGAAGGTACTTAAAAGCAGGATAAGTTGGAGCGCCACCAACCTGGTATTCTTCATGAGGATAAAACACGATGGAAAGCAGGCACTTCAGGTAGCAGCCATGTTCTGCTGGCATCCAGTAAGCATGTTAGCAGGTTCTATAGACAAGTGGTACAGGGAAACCTTCACAGCGCTGCTTAGGAATTCCATTCCTACAGCGAGTGCTCCTGCATCTGCAGCAGCACCTTCCTATGAGAGGACCGAGACAAGACCGCGCCCATGCAACTTCATAGGCTAGAGTGGCTTCGACTTAAAAAACCCACCAAAACAGTGGTTCTGCTCCCCAGCAAAATAAAACTTAACAGATGTCTCAGAGTGACAAAATATTGAACAAGCACCGGGAGAGTTTGAAACTTAAACATTTTCTTTTTGTGCTGTGTGGAGTATCTAGCACCAGTCTTTGATGGCAAGCATTCCCAAGTGAATGTAGAACCGGCAAACTGGTAGCTGGTAACTGTGGTTGCGAATCACCAGAAACTACAAAGGAAATAAACATCAGATGGAAGCCCTTTCCTTTATAATTCGCACTATATCCAATTTTGACTTACTGTAATTGCAAATCAAAACTAATGTTCTGTTGCTGAATTTTGAAAGTTTTTGAGTTCCCTTGTGACAGCTTCAGCCCTTTGACTTCTGGCTACCACATTTATTTTGGTGGGGGCGCATCAATACCTGGACCTTAAGAGACAGGGGGCCAGGTGAGGTCTGTGTGGAATCGGAGGGGGCACTGAATGAGAACAGCAATGCCTCAAATTTCCCCACCCATACCCCAGCTTGTGCACCCTGCTCAGAGTCACCACCATTGATCTGTAACTAATAATCCTACATGAAGAAAAATAATTACTGCTCAATAAACTTACAGTTACACTGCAAGCGCCTTTGTCAGAAAGAGGTTCCACAAGCAGTCAATTTAGCATCTGCCATACCTCTGACGACTCCCTGGACTTTGTGCACCCCATACCTTACTTTGGTATAGTATATACAGAGCCAGCGTCCTACATTGGTGGATCAGCGGTGGGATGTAAAGCCTTGCGTTTATTGGACTAACGTAGTACACCTCTGATAACATGACAATAATCTAAAATTTTACTTTAGTTCAACTCATTTTTTGAACATACTATTTTTTTCCAAAGTTCTAAAAGCCTTGTTAGGGCCTTGTGTTAAGCATGTTTTTTAGAAAAAGTAAAAGTCACTGGAGTCAGGGGAGCAGTATCAAGAAGTGTAGGTCTTCTAAAAAGCAACCCCACTTTAGACATCTAATGAGCATCACAGCGAATAGGGCTGAGGAGCTCAACCTCCCACTTCACCCCAACCTACACGTTAGAAAGTTAAGGCTTCTCTGTAAGGCCATGCAAATAAAAACTGGGTCCAACCCTACCAGAATACAACTCCAGGAGTGCCTAACAGGGTATGGAAGGGACCGCCGCACAGAAGAAGGTAAAGACCTTCAGGAGAATGGGGAAAGTAGTGAGGATAATTAAGTCTTAGACCAACCACCTCAACTACTTAGGGAGGAAGGGAGCTTTCTGTCCTACCCTCTACACCCAAGAGGTACAGGGTCTTGCTCCTACAGAGGTAGGGCCAACTCCATACCAGACAGAGTGGACAATCTCCTTTTACCAAAGATGACCAAAATACTAGACCTAGAGACTAGGCTCCTAGCTCAAAAGCAAGAGAGAGCAGAGATGGGCCTAGGACACGTCAATGGTGAGAGCAATTGAAAAAGTCAAGAAAAGTATGGATTCTATGATCCTAAAATTCCCAAAAGGATTGTCCCTAAATCTGAGGATGTTGTTGACATCACCAAGTGGTTCACAGCCTTTGAGAGGACTTGTGAAGCTAGAAAAGTGAGAAAGTCTCACTGGAAGGCACTCCTTTGTAAACTGTCCTCTGGTAAGTGTTGCGACAAACTTCTGACCCTTAGTGGGGCAGAAGCAGAGTCATATGAACTCATGAAGGGCACCCTGATTGAGGGAGTCAGACCCACTACTGAGGAGTACAGAATTAAATTCAAGGGGCCTCAGAAGTCCCAGAGTCAGTCCTAGGTGGAATTTGTAGACTACTCAGTAAAGACACTAGGTGGCTGGTTGATTGGAAGTGAAGTGCAGAATTATGAAAGACTTTATAATTTGTTTATAAAGGTACACATTTTAAGTAACTGCATCAATGAAAAGTTGCATCAGTATCTGGTAGACCTAAATTGAATTTCTCCCTAAGAATTGGGAAAGAAGGCGGACCGCTCGCTCAAGACAAGGGTAACCAAGACAACCACCTGAGGTGACCAAAAGAAAGGGGTCACAAATACTCCCCAAGGGAAACCCAAAGATAAAATACAAGAGTCTTCTAAAGGCCCCCAAAACCCTGATCAGGGTGGTAGGCCCAAGAACTCTTCCCAGCCCACTAGTTGGTACAAGGGTAAACATTGTGATCCAGCAAAGTCCGGGTGTTTCCACTGTAATGGAAGGGAAACCAAACTGGAGATCCTGCCTGTCCCATCAAACCAGCCCCTAGTCCCCCACCAGTTTCTACTGGTATGACAAATCTCCAGATGCTCAGTGTGCCCAGAGCAAATCAGGGTTCACACTGAGGCTGATTTAGTCTCTGAACGGAAGGGAGGGTTAGCCACTTTGGCTGTCTGTCCCCCTAATTTAAAGAAATGCCTCCAGTACCTCTTAGTGAATGGGACTAAGAGAGAAGCCCTAAGGGATACCGATGCCAGTGTCACCATGGTGAGAGATACACTGGTTTTCAAAGAGCAACACGTAACTAGAAATACTTATCCAGTTACCAATTCTGACAATGTCACCACTAACCATGCCATGGCTATGGTAAAATTAGACTGGGGGGGGTTGCTGGTCTGAAACAGCTGCCTGTCTGCTTGGAAATTATCTGCAAACCTCAGCATGGGCTGAGGTAGAAAGAAAGACATATGCAGCCATGATGCAAATACCTGAGATAGTGTGTGTAAAAACAAGAGCACAATGCCTAGCACAGGGTGAAAAAGGAGAGTTAGAGCCTGAAATGATGGCCCAACCTCCCGAGAAAAAAAGGTAGGAAGAGTGGCGAAACACCTTCCACACTGCAAAAATGTCAGGACCCCTCTTCTCAGGGAGAGGACTTGTCAGCCCCAGTGGGAACTAAGCCCATGGAGCTTGAACCTCATGAGGTAGAGCTCTTGGGACCAAGGGGACCCTCTAGGGAACAGCAGTGCCTTGGGCAGCAAGGCCCTCATTGGTGTCTTCACCAGGGTAGGGGTTCCTAAGGAGGTAGTTTCAGACGAGGTACCGACTTCATGCCTGCATACCTAAAACACAAATGGGAGGAGTGTGGAGTGATCTACAACTTCACAACACCTTACCACCCACAAACCAATGGCCTGTTTCAAAGATTCCAGAAGACATTGAAAGGCATGATTATGGGTCTCCCTGAAAAACCACACCTGAAGGCGATCCACTGGCTCCCCATACACAAACAACCACAATCAAACTCTCCACCTACACTTTCAAGGAACTACATAACAGTGGCCTAGCATACTTCAACAATTGCATTTGCTTCCACCAACCTTAAAGACACTTTGTTTGTCCAGACTCATACTTGCATACATCCTACCCATACGGAAAGCTAGATGCGGGGGTCGAGCCTTCTCCAACATAGCTCCTAAAGCATAGAACGACCTGCAACTACACATAAATGCTTTCTCATCACTTCTTGAATTTCATAAAAAGTTGAAGACCTACTCTTCGTGGAGCCTCACTAAGCCCTAGGTTTGGCTAGACTCATTCCTACTAAGTACCAGGATATCCTCCCGGGTAATAGTGCGCTCTACAAATCTGCATAATATATATTACACCCCAAGTGCATTATTTAGAACACCTCTGGACCTATGACAGGTGGAAGAATAACTGCACCTGCTGCTGTGACCTGTGAGGAGAGCCCTAAGGTTTGAACCTGCTCCCACTTGCACCCAGGACTGAGAAATGGACTCCAAGTGTCAGTTGACTCACCTCCTATTAAGCTACCGGGACATAAAAGCTGCAAGAGGCCCACTTTCCTGAAAAGTCCACCGGACCAGGTCCAACTCGATCTCCCCTGGAACTGCTGGTGGATTCTACTGGAGTGAGTCCTGACCCCTACGTGGTGTCCCTAAGGTCCTGGGGCCCCTAGGTAAGTACCACAGTATACTCTTCCAGTCTAATGCTAAAATCTGGGACTTAGAAAGATTTTCAAGGATTTTTTGCCTGAAGAACTAGCAGAAGACGAAGACCGACTTGCCGAGCCAATCCAACGAAGGTATGTTGCCACTTGGGCAAAGATTCAGGTGTTTCCTGTTCTGAGCTTTTCTGCTGTACCAAATCTCTTTCAGTGGGACTTTGCGGAGAAGGTATCCAGGCCTTTTGGAGCTCCGTTTGGTTACAGCTTGTAGGCTTGCTCCGCTGGAGGAATCTAATCTCTAGAGTGATTACGTCCAAAAGTAGAGAGAAGCCTATTTGGCCTTATGGAACCCTTCTTGGTCACAGCCTGCTGCCTTGCCCAACTCAGGATTTTTGACTTCCATTTCAGATACCGAATTGGAATGCAAAACTTCTGATCAGTGCACACCTGGTCTCTGTATTTGACCTGCAGTCCATTGCAGTTGGCTTTAAACCTTACCATTGTCCTGGCAACCGGTTGGCCACAATTGTAACTTTGCTCTTTTTGGTGCTATTTTTTTCATTCATATCTCCTGTGCCCGTTACTGGATTAGTTTCATTTTGGTGTCATTTAGTACATAAAAATATTCTCTGTTTTTATAAATTGGAATGTGTGATTTCTTGTGCTTTGTTTTTGACTTTTTAACTGTTTTGGTACTTCTAACAGCTTCACACATTTTCTTAATTTAAGCCTGCCTGCACTGTGCCATACCTACCAGGGGTTGAGCTCAGGTTTAATTTACTGAAAGCGTTACTGAGCCTAATAAGGGTAGTATCATTATTACTTGTTTGTTCAGCGGTGGGATCTAGAACTCGTGTTTAGCATTACCACTGAGCTATTAAGTTGGAAATTAAAAAATTCCTATGTTAAACTAAAAGCAAGTGGAGCTTTAATTACCATCAGGTCTTTCATTTGGTCATTTTTAATTTTTCCAAATTATTTTTCATTCCTCTTTTGCACCTTTTAAAATCCAAAGAAACATGAAATTGGATCTTGCTACCTTGACAACTCTCACAGTGGTCGAGATGAAGGGCCTATGCAAGGAAAGAAAGTTGAAGGTTTGACCCAATGCAAAGAAGGTGGATTGTGAGAGTGCCATCGAGGCCTGGGAATAAGCCCTTCAAGCACACATTCCCTCTAAGGAAGAGACAACTCCAGAGAATGAAAATGAACGGGACAACAAGGTTTCTCTGGTGCCTCATACAGGGCTGGCATTGAAACCAGGTCTGGAAGCTTGCTGAAGTGGCCCGCTGCCAGTTAGAGCTTGGTTATGAGAAATCAAAAAAGGCCAAACTGTCAGTCATAGCCATCAAGGAAAATAATTTGGCACTGGGTAGATGACGTTGGACTTGGAGAAAAAGAAGACACGGCTGGGTTTAAGGCCCAATGAGATGTCTAAAGGGGAGCAACACCCTTCGCTTGCCCAAGGGTGTTGTACCTAGCTTTGTAGGGGGGGACAACATTAATAAATGGTTTGCCTCCTATGAAAGGGCATTGGGAATACACAGGGTGGATCAAAAGCACTCTGGAGCCTTACTGTGGGAGTTAGTACCAACACAGGGGGGCGATACACTCCAGAGTCCTGAGGAGGGGGTAGCTGACTCCTAAACACACATGAAGGATGCACTGGTGCAGACGTTTGGTCTCACACCTGAGGAAGAAGTTATGGGACACACACAAAGACAAACAATCATCCTGGGTTGTCTTTGCAGATGTCTCACGTAAGGTACTAGAGGACTGGGTAAAGAGCAATACAGTCACTACTTATGATGGGCTATACAATCTTATCATGAAGGAGCACATCTTGAGTAACTGTCATTCGGAGATGCACTAGTCATCTAGAAGATTCCAAGTTGTTTGACCCTTATAAGCTTGGAAGAGCAGCTGATGTATGGGTATGCACTAGAGTGTTCAAAAGATTCCAGGGGCTGATATCAAGGGGGGCAGGCCCAACCAAGGGGAATTTGCGGGCAACAAATCTAAAAAAGAATCTTCCTTATGCTCCGAAACTTCTGAGAATAAGAAAGAGTCCCAACCCACTCCTGACAAGCAGGAGAGTGGGAACCCAAGGGGAAACCCTTTGAGGAAGGTTAGTGCTTAGACTTCCAGAAGCCAGGGCACTGAAGAGGAGATGCCTTGTGCCCCAGACCGAAAGTCAACACTGGTGTGCACTCCACTTGAGTGACTAATATAGCTTTAGGGTAGGATTAACCATTGGAAGCCTTACTAGTAACCGTGGGCGTAGCACTTCGCTCTGCCCACGGAGTGGGCGTAGTGTTACCTACTTCGCACTGCACAAAGTAGGCGTACTAGGCAACACTCCGCCCACTCCGCGCCGGAGCGAAGTTGCCCGCCACCCGCCTCCCTCCCGCCCTCTTCTACAACCCTATTTTCCCATTACATACAGTAAAATAAAAGGAGAATAACTTACTTTGAATGCGGCGTCCCGGGGCTCCCTCATCCTGTAGACGCGCCGACTTCTGCAAAGGAATGCGCGTCTACAGGATGAGGGAGCCCCGGGGCACAACATTCAAGGGAAGTTATTCTCCTTTTATTTTACTGTATGTCATAGGAAAAATAGGGTTGTAGAAGAGGGCGGGAGGGAGGCGGGCGGCGCGTAGTAGGGCTACGCGAAGTGTGTGGGTGGGCGTATCACCCACCCCACTTCGCGTAGCACCACTACGTGGACTACGCCCACCCGTACCTATTAGCCGTTAATTAGAAAATAGACCCAGAAGGTTAGATGGTGATCCCTGAAGGGGATATGAATCACTTCCACAGGATAACAGTGAATGTTGTCCCTGTCACTACTATGAGTGCCAGTCAGACCATGGAGTTGGGCAGGTTGGTTTCCCCAGATCGGTATCTGCCAGGAGAGGTTTTCAGGGTAAGGAATGCCCATGGGTGGGAATCTTTCTGCCCTGTGGTCTTGGTATCCTTAGAATGGGAGGAGGTACTTGCCCAGGGAAGAGTAGTTGTCAGTCCTGACTTACTATTCAACTGCATCCTTGACAGCAAGCTCCCGCAGGTGAAAAAAGAGCTAACTGTGGCCGCTGCACAGGGAGCCCCAAAAACACAGATTGCTGGGGGCACTGTCCCTCACACTTGGGTACAGAGACCCTGCAATAGGGAAAATGGTAGGAGGAAGCCACCCATAGTAGAAGGACCAGAGAGCCGGTTGTTACCTGCTTTGATAGCAGAGGATCCCAAGAATGGCACTTAGAAGGCCACTGCTGACCTAGAGATGCTTCCTACACCGTCAAAGCAACAGACGACAGGAAGCCTGGGCCAGACAGACTCCCCATGACCCCACGAGAAGGTGCCTCCCTTGAGGAGGATTTTGTGTTCACATAGAAATCCTGTATTGGAAGGTGGGTGTCTGCAACCTGGCAACCTGAGGTTCTAGCCTCCCACACTAAAAAACATAAGAGGCCAGAGGGATCTCACGAGCAAGTGGATGACTCCTTGCCAGCTCCATGGCTGGAAGTGAGGCCTACTCCAAGCACCAGATTGGAACTTGCACCTATCAGTGGATGGCTAGAGGCTTGGTTCCTGACAATTACAACTGGCTTCTGCTAGTTACTTGTCTTTTGGTACAGCACTGACCTTCACTTGAGGAAAGAAGCCTGACCTGCGAGGCAAGATGGCCCACATTGTTTTGTGGGGAATGGGGGTTCTGTTGACCTGCTGGGCTGCTACTGTGGGTAGGCTAGGGTTACTTTAATCACAGGTAGGGTCTGTAGACAAGAAGGGTTCCCTATGGACCGGGGAAGTTGCTGAGGCTGAGCTAGGCAGAGTCGCACTACTAACAAAGTCAGAATTTGAGTGAAGGCCTAAATCTGTTGAAGTGGTCCGACTTTTCACCGACAGTGGACTTTACAGGATGATGTCAGGGCCGAACTGACCCGGGCAAGGCAGAGGGCTTTTTCACATCCTCTGAGCTAAAAATAAAGAAGAACTGCCAAGGGATTGGCTGTTGCTCTTTGCCTTTTTAGTTCAAGAGCCTGTATAGGAAAATGCCCCTTTTTGTGAGGTGACCCCCATTTTTTGTTAGAAATTGTTGTGGTTTATTTTTACTCTTCACACTGGGCCCAGTGCATCTGCTCTGACCACTAAAACATGTCAATATTGAATCCACTCATGATTGGAATATTAACCTTACCTATAAATCCGTAGTATATGGTGCCACAGTCTACCAAGGGCCTTAAAGTGAAATATAACCTATAAGTCCTTAATATACGATGCAAAAGTATACCTAGGACCTGTAAGTTAAATGTCACTAGTGATCCGCAGCACCTGTTTTGTCACCACTAAAGTGACAAAGCAAAGCATGTCTCCAGGCCTGCCCCTGCAGCCTGGGTAGAGAGTTTTAAAACTGGCAATTTGACCCTGCAAAATAAACCTTTTTACACATAAAAGGTGAAGGAAGGAATGCTTGCAGTAAGTCTAACCACTGGCAATCACTCTGTAGCATTCTAACCCATCTTTCTATTGCTCACCATGCCACCTTATTTGGGACTCAGTCATAAGTATATAGGCAAATCAGTCTTGACCTGCTCCAATTGGAACAGTCCAGCCTGAACTGCCCGGCCAGGTCCACTCTGAATCCAAGCGACCTTAGACTGGTTTTACCCTCATGGGTGGTCTTCAATAGGATGTAGCTTACTTACAGTAAAACTGAAAGCCCGGGATCCATGTCCGATTTTCTTTAATTAATCCTGCCTGCTCTGTGCCATAGCCACCAGGGACTGAGCTCAGGTTTAATTTACTGAATTTACTGGAACTAACTAGAGAGTGACATTATTACTTGTAGGGGACTACCCACCACCCCATCCAATAATCCACTTTCTTGCGGGAAAGTTTATCCAGCAGGAACGGAGTGAGTGATAACATAATGATACCAACAGTCCTCTATGAGCATTACAAACATTATTGCTAATGATTTTGAGCCTCACCACAACTGCTGTTGAGTGTGCCAGGAGGTGACACAGAAAAACAAGTATTGGTAAATGCATTAGGTTTCGCGTATGAGATAAATAATAAGCTGTTTTTTGTTTTATCTTGACGCTTGCTGAGTTGTTGTAAAATATAAGTTACAGAAAGTCTGTAAAGTGATAAGTCTTGTTTATGTACAAAACGGCAATATATTGGGCTGTTACTAGTGGTTTAGTGCGGGTAAGTAATAGCAACGTTTTGAAAAATGAAATGAAAGAGGGAAATAACACAATTAATTGATGTAATAGCAATATTATGTGTTTAGAGGAGTTCTGACATCTTTTGGGCCCAGTGCCACTGCACCTGCTGCATCATTCAAATCATGGCCCTATTGTCTGTAAGGTAATTGCACCTGTGACTGCCTGTTTAGTAGTAAAATATTGCAATATTTTGTGTTCAGAGGGGCTTCTAGAGATTTGGGCCCCGATGTCACTGCACCTGCGCACCATTGAAATCATGACCCTAGGGCCTGCATGGTACTGCACTTGTAATTGCTTATTTAATAGTTAAATATAGCAATAATTGGTGTTTAGAGGAGTTCTGATAACTTTTGGACCCAGTGCCACAGCACCTGCAGTACCATTGACCACATGGCCCTAGTGCCTACTAGATAACTGCAATTGTGAATGCCTGTTTAGTAGTAACATTTAGTAATATTCTTCATGTAGCTGGGTCCTTAGAGCTTTTGGCCCCAGTGCCACTGCACCTGCTGCACTATTCAAATTAAGGCCCTTCAAGTGCAAGATAACTTCAATTGTGTCTGCCTGTATATTAGTAAAGTATAGCAATGTAAGGTGTTTAGAAGAGTTCTGACAACTATTGGGCCTGGTGCCACTGCACCTGCTGCACCATTCAAATCATGACCCTGTTCTCTGCCAGGTAACTGCAATTGTGACTGCCTGTCTAGTAGTAGTAAACTATAGCAATATTATGTGTTTAGTGGGGTGCCCAAAGCTTTTGGTCCTAGTGCTACTGCACCTGCTGCACCATTCAAATCACTGCCCTATTGACTGTCATATAAATGCAGTGGTGACTGTCTTATTTAGTATTACAATTTAGCAATAACCTGGGTTTCTTGGGGTCCTTGAAGCTTTTGGCCGAGAGCCACTGCACCTGCTGAACCATTCAAATCAAGACCTTGCTGTCCACAAGGTAACTGCACTTGTGGCTGCCTGTTTAGGTATAAAATATAGCAATATTACGTGTTTAGTTGGGTGGTTTGAGCTTTTGGACCCGGTACCACTGCACCTGCTGCACTATTGAAATCATGACCCTGACGCTTGCTAGATAACTGCAATTGGACTGCTTGTTTAGTTGTAAAATATGGCAATATTAGGCGTTTAGATGAATTCTAACAACTTTTGGACCTGGTGCAACTGTACCTGCTGCACCATTCAAATAATGACCCTGTTCTCTGCACGATAACTGCACTTGTGACTGCCTGTTTAGTAGTCAAATATAGCAATATTTGATGTTTAGTGGAGTTATGACAACTTTTGGACCCGGTGCCAATGCACCTGCAGTACCATTGAATCATGACCCTGTTGTCTGCAAGGTAACTGCACTTTTGGCTGCCTGTTTAGTAGTAAAATATGGCATGGATTGTGTATATTAACAATGTTTACAAAAATATTTAGAAATGTATAATAATGACCAAAGAGATTAAGTTGAAAAAAATCAATCCGATGAGGCCTACAAAGTGCAAAGAAAGGTACTGAGGCATGAATAGGAAATGCCAAAAATGTCCTAAGGCTAAAACATCTGCTTTACAAAACTAAGTAATAAAAAGCTGCATTCCAACATACTGTTAGAAGCTAGCTGCCTTATCTGTGGGAAAAGATCTTATCTTGACAGTGAATGGGGCTTAAACAGTTGTGAACAGCTTTAAAAGAACTATGGAAAATGGGTGCAGCCAGGGGAAGTTAACAAAAAGAAAAGTTCCACACAGAAGTGAATGAACACAGTCATTTGGCAATGGAAACTGGAAGAGCCCACTTTTAAGAGATATTAAATACAAGAGATTTGTTAGAAAGGGGGGTCTCAAGTTGGCAAGGGTTTGCACCTTTGTCCAAGTAGGCCCCCTTCCTTCTAGCCAGAATAAGGGAGTTACACTCCTAAAATACCCCTTCGCACCCCCTTGGTAGTTTGGCACGAGCAATCAGGCTTATCTTAAAGGCAGTGTGTAAAGCATTTGCACATAACCAACAGTAACACCATGAAAGCACTACAAAAAGACACCACACCAGTTTAGCAAAATATCCAATATTTTTATATACTTAAGACAAGACCAATAACAATAAAAATCCACAATATAGTACTTAGAAATCTTCAGTTATCCATATAAACTTGAAATAAAGTTTCTTGCAGTCAATAGCTCTACTTGGGGCTATCACAGCATCGTGAACAACAAATTCCAAACAGTTCTGGCTGACGTGGCGTCGCTAGCCAGTTACCGTGTCGGGAAGACCCGCAAACAGTACCTTTAGAAATGCAGGGCATGGGGACCTCTCGTTGAGCTCCGAAGGCAAGGCATCCGCAGGCGTTTGTTCTAGGGGTCGGTGCAGTAGTCATCGGGCCCTTGAAGTCACACACGTTGCAGATCGAACTCCTTAGGGTTGAAGTTAGGTGTGCCGGCGTTGGGATGCGTCGGGTGATGCAGTGCGAAGTGCAGCGGTGTGTGGTGCCCTCAGGTCATGGTGACGGTCGTCCAGCGGTGTTGGTGAGACCAGGGCTGCAGTGGGAAGTGATGCAGTGCTCATCGCAGTGCTGGCAGGTTACGGTGTAAGCTGCGGAGTCGTCATTGCTGAAGCGCTGCCGTCGGCTGACCAACTGTAGTCGGTGGCGCTGGCGTCGGTAGGCCAAGGCTGTGGTGCAGGATGAAGACGGTGCATTGTGTAACTTAGGAGAGGTGCTCTTGAACCACGGTGCAAGCAGCAGCATCGATGTCAGCGTGGAGTGGAGGCGTCAGGGATACCAGGGCAATGGCTTGAAGCAAGGAGGTACGGAGTGCGGTGCCCGCAGGTCACCGTGCAAGCAGCAGCTCGGTGGTGGCATCAGCGGGCGTCATCAGTGAGACCAGGGTTGGGGTGCAGTGTTGTGGCAGTACCCTCTGCGGTGCCTTAAGGACACAGAGTCGGCAGCGGCATCGTACGGCGTTGGGTTGCTTTTCTTCTGTTGCAGCCCAAAACACACAGTCCCCAGTGCTGAGGGCAGAAGAGCTTGAAGTCTTTGCTGTTCCTGAGACTTTTTGAACAGGGGGCAAGCTCTACCTGAAGGCCTTCGAGAAACTCAATAAAGAAGTTGTAGAAAGTTAAGTCCAGTCCTTTTACTGCCCAAGACAGAAGCAGCCACTGCAGGCCAACACAGCACAGCACACAGCAAAGTGGTAGTCCCTCCTCACAGCTTCTCCAGCTCTTTTTCTTTGCAGTCTTCTTGGTTTCAAAAGAGTTCTAAAGTTTAGAGGTTTTGACCCCACTATTTATACTCCAAATTCCTTTGTCCTCTCAGGCAGAGACTGCCTGTGCTTAGTCCAAAATATTATTTTTGTATGACATATATGTCAATACATGTCTCCCGTCCTAGGTGGAACTTCCTACTGTTAATGTTGTTTGCCCATTTCTTTCAGACGAAGTGAGCACACTAGAGTAAAGTTGCTTGCTATACTGTATGAGCATAGTTTATCTCACATGACATATATGGGGACACCACTTTGATTGATGGGTGCCTACGATCGGGATTGATCTGAGCTGTTGGTAGGAAGTGCACATTAGCTGACATGCTCTGGTCATGACTAGGAAAATGCAGGCTTTGGATTAGATCTAGTTAGTATATTTATGATGCTGTTGACATATTGTGAATAAATTGCCGCAATTAGAGGGGAAAAAGTAACTGATCATTTATTCCCCCTCTGTCTCAGATTATATTTTAGATCTCATTATGGATCGCGCCAGAGTAGGAACTTGGTGCACAATTTTGCTATCTATCATTCTTATGATTGGATTGATACGTTAGCCCAAGCACTAATATTATTCTGCCTCTTCAGATCTCTGGAGGAGGTTGTGCTGTAATTCGCTACCTAGTAAATATTATTACTCGAGTAGGGTGGGCTGCTTTACCCTTATGCCCTTAAAAATTAGTGGTGTATAGCGTGCGGGTGTTTTACAATCTATATTTATATGTAGTCTTACTGTTATTTCAGGTTACCCCAATACGAATGGGGAACAACTAATGGTAAGTGGACCCGGTCATTTATTGGACCCTTTTGCATGCTGAGCATACTTCTTGCTTCTCTCTTCCATTTTTGAGTGATCTGCTGGCCATGAATGATTCGGCATTCTTTTTAAAATTGTGAATATGCTCCCTACATAATCCACAGACCATTTGAATCATAATGGTGTACACATGTTGGCCCTCCGTTTGCAGAGTACGCTTGTCTAATATTTAGTGATCGTTTTTTTGTATAAAATCCACCATCGTTATAATCACTTTGAAATAAGCTCTTGATCTAATATCTAGCTATAGTTCGTTTGGACCACAATGCTATACGAACACTGGCTTCTTGCTTTCTCTTTAATTCATTCTTCATTTCCATTTGCTCATGTTCTCTCATGTTATTTTATTCACTCATATTTGTGGAGCTCATAAGGTGTCTTGGAACCTTGAGGTTATACATAATGTATGAATTGTTATGGATATGTTTATATTAAATATATTGCCCACAGGTTTGGAAAATTGAATTTGATCACATTATAAGAAGTCTGTCTTTAGCAGTTGCTGTCTTAGTGCATGTATATGTGTATTTTTGGTTGTTTGTTTTAGGCTATAAAAATAGCCCTTTTCTGTGTTTTAACAACCATTTTACATGTTTGTATAAAGTTGAGTCTATGTGATTTATGTTTGTTTAGTTATGTGTATATTTATGTGTTTGGCATCTACAGCCCTGAAGAAGTTTCCTCCAAGGACGAAACGCGTCGGCTGAACAAGTGATGCTCATGACCTTGTTTTTAAGACAAAATCTTTTGATATTGGAATAAAGGAAATTTTGGGAAGAACACAGTTGTTGGAAATAGACTTTATATCTGTTCTTCCTGTATTGACAGTATTCATAAGTGGTGCACCTGTGCTTTTGTTTAAAATTGTTGAGTAACGTAAGGAATAGCATTGTGACAGTGGGTGTGATACAGTGTGCACACACAACCTCACAAGTATAGATGAGGTGAGAATAATAGAGGGATAGCTACTCAGGTGCTGTCGATCAGAGGGATTCACTGTTGGGCGCATTGTTTTCACATCCAAACCAGTTTGGTTTTCTCTGGCCCACCTTCTCAGCAGGAGGCGGAGACAGCATTGTCCAAGACATACAGGACCTATTCAGGTGCAAGGGAAATCTCATCTCACCACTCTAAATGCAGACCGGGCCTATTCAGGAGTTAGTGACAACTCTTCCCACTATTCTGAATGCAGCCAAGGTGCATTCAGCCCAGCCCTGAGTCATCCCGACTCTCTGGAGCCACTGCACATCCCCAGCCCCGGTCACTCCACAGCCAGTCAATACACATCCTAGCAGAGGCACACTGGATGGCTAAGCAAGAAAATACCAACTTTCTAAAAGTGGTATTTTCAAACACAGAATGTAAAAATCACCCTCACTAAAAGATACATTTTAACATTCTGAGTTCAGGCATAATAAACTTTACTTTTCTCCCTTGTTCCCAGGGGCAAGTTATATTTATAAGATGTTATAAACAAACTCCCCATTCTGTCCAATGGGAACGGGCAGCCTTGCAATGGTGAAAAACGAAATGCACTGTAATTCACAACCAGGAAATGTCACGCACAGCTGTACTACTTCTAACAAATACAGAACCTTGCCCGTAGGGGTACCTTAGGCCTACCTTAGGGGTGACTGACATGTAGAAAAAGGGAAGGTTGGGGCCTGGCAAGGGGGTGCACTTGCCAGGTTGACATGGCAGTTACAAACTGTGCACAGTCCCTGCGGTGGCAGGTCTGAGTTACCTTTTCAGGGCTACTACTGTGGGTGGCACAACCAGTGCTGCAAACCCACTAGTAGCATTTGATTTACCAGCCCTGGCCCTCTCAGGGCACTTTACTAGGGCCTCACCAGTGAATCAAATATGCCAATCATGGAAACACCAATCCATAACATAATTTACAACAGGAGCACTTGCACTTTAACACTGAACAGCAGTGAGAAAGTGCGCAGAGACACTAAACCAGCAAAAACAGAGTCAAAACCGGGAGGTCAGAAAGGAAAAAGACAGGGGAAACACACCAAAAGATTCCAAGTTTAACAAGATTTAACTTGCCCTGTGCAGGTGAGACCTAAACAGACAATGCACCTTGTCTCATTCATTAATCTGCCCAGCCACTTTTCATTGCAAGATGGAGTGTTGTTTGCTTAAAATGTTTAAATCTTGATTTACATGTATGTGTGTATATCTTCATAACTAAACATTGTATGTATGTGTCCATACATATGCACACATACATTCAATCAGATATATTTTTAACAAGCTCCTTTGTATATATTTATATACCTCTATTGGTGGCTCCGCTAGTTTTATCTCTGGTATAATGGGCGCCCCCACCCTAAAATTCACTTCCAGAAACGCCACTGCTGCTCACCTCCACTGCTTCCTTACCTCACTTACCAGCTCGTCTCCTCCCCGCCGTGAGCCTGCCCTGGGAGGAGCCTCCTCCGAAGCAGGAAGCGCGCTGCAGGCGCTGTACCTGCGCCTCCCGCAGAGATGTCCGACGCGCCGCTGCTCCGCTCCCTGAACATCAACCAGGTGAGCGAGCCTGTGCGCAGGAAGGTGGCCGAGCTGCTGGACCGCAGCGGCGACAGGGGTTGGAGGCAGATGGCCGAGCTGATGGGGGCCGGAGGACGGGCTAAGCTGAGGTAAGTTTCCATAACCCTCTTCTCGCGCGCATAGAGAGTGCCCTACTTCAAGACACGCAGGTAGCGCTTCAAACGGAAACCCACAGACGCCGATCACCGCACCCGCCCGAGCTGAGCATACAGAGAGGGCTTCGCTGCAGGGCACTTGTGCGTTGCGGTGTTAGCACACCTAGGTCGCCAGCCCCCTACCTGACAGCACCTGCGGGCTTCCATAAACCCAAAACAGCAGAAGCAACTCGTGAGCCGGACGGTGCCCACCCCGGGCGTGAAACCGGGTTCGAAATAGTAAGACAACTAGACAAAACGTTTTATGGCACGCATTTTTTTGTGATTGTTTTCGTCCATCTGGGTTTCAGTGCCTTCCTTTGTTAGTTATTCTTACTGAATGTTTTGATCCGTCTTAAAGGCGTTTAACATTTGGAAATAAGTCTTTTTTCACGGCACGTTAATCACATAGATTTTCAGATGATGTAGTTGAAAACCTGTTTATATTTAATGATAAATAGTTTGGGTGCCGGGCTTCAGGACAGGTGACTGACTAGCCACTTCAATTTCGAAAGCAGATGAGCGCATACTTGCTTTCGGTTTCCGTTGTAGGTTGCTCGAATTGCAGTATTTGAAGTGGTGGTGGACTGGCGCCTCCTTTCAACTTCGCTGTAACTTTCTTGGGCGCTGCGAACTTCTTAGCCTGTAAAAGTGTTCTTGCCCACCCACAGAGTCAAATTACATATACTGTGCACTATTGAAAGAAATAGAGCAGATCTTTTAAACCAGGGCAATACTGTCCTGCCTATATATGTGCATAATGACGACGTGTTTTCCATACAACGCTTCCTTGCTATAAGTAACAGATGTTATTTTTAGCCGTTTTAATAGAACTCGGGTTACCGACCTGAGAGGGAAGGATGTATGAATTAGCCCTGCAGGGCTGTGACTTTAAGATCACTGCAGATTCCAGCACAGACAATTATTTCATGGGGGAATCTTACTAGCAATGTAATTAGCAGTTGGAGAAATACATTTCGAGTTTGAAAAATGAAACTGTAGAGAAACAAAATAAACTAGACTATATCTGTTTCTTATTGTATATGCTGTGTAACTGGCGAAAAATCACTGTTTAAAAAAAAAAAAGGTTATTGGCATATGTGCTTGATGATTTCTCAATTTTTACAAAAGAGCAGAATTGTATAGAAAGTACTCCAGGGTTATTTCCAGTGAGTTAGATCTCTGCTTTTGTTTGCAGTTCTTTGATAAATACTGCTTGGTACTTTTCAGCAGTAGTGCAGCAATTACAGTAGGGCAGTTCCGCTACCTCTTAATAAAGATACACTGCTTTTATGTAGTAATGTGCCACTTTTTAGTTGGAGTGCAGTACCTCTGAAGCTCACTACTTCCACTTCTGAGCAGGAGTGCAGTACCTTTATTTGGACAGCACTGGCATGTCTACCATGCACCGAAGTACTTGTGAGGAGACGATACTTACGCTTCTTTGCTGAGCATCAGTACTTTAGAAGGCAACTTTACGGGCATCCTCTCATGACTGTAGTCACCGTGTCGATGCTGCATATAGGTAAGTACACTCAGTCTTGCAGTGATGGCACATCCTTTTCTTGGTACTGGCACTTACTTGAATGTTTAGTCCGCATTACAGTAATGGTACTTCTTTTTCTCTATAGCAACCCTTACCTGAATTTAGAGTCAGCCTTGCAGTAATGGCAATTGTTTCTCTTTGTAGTGGCACTTACTTTAATGTACAGTCATTCTTTCAATAATGGCACTTCTTGTTCTTAGTACTGGCACTTACTTGAATGCACTGTCTGCATTACAGTAATCGCATTTATTTTTCTTTATAGCAACACTTACCTGAATATAGAGCCAGCATTGCAGTAATGGCATTTCTTTTTCTTTGTAGTGGCACTTACCTGAATGTACAGAGACACTCTTGCAGTAATAGCACGTCTTGCTCCCTGTACTGGCACTCACTTGAATGTACAGTCTGCATTGTAGTAATGGCTCTTCGTTTTCTTTATGGCAACACTAATCTGGATGTAGTCAGCCTTGCAGTAATGGCACTTCTTACTCTTTGCAGTGGCACTTACCTGAATGTACAGTCATCCCTGCAGTAATGGTCTTTCTTTCTCTTTCTAGTGATACTTACCTGAATGTACAGAGACACTCTTGCAGTAATAGCACTTCTTGCTCCCTGTACTGGCACTCACTTGAATGTACAGTCTGCATTGTAGTAATGGCTCTTCGTTTTCTTTATGGCAACACTAATCTGGATGTAGTCAGCCTTGCAGTAATGGCACTTCTTACTCTTTGCAGTGGCACTTACCTGAATGTACAGTCATCCCTGCAGTAATGGTCTTTCTTTCTCTTTCTAGTGATACTTACCTGAATGTACAGAGACACTCTTGCAGTAATAGCACTTCTTGCTCCCTGTACTGGCACTCACTTGAATGTACAGTCTGCATTGTAGTAATGGCTCTTCGTTTTCTTTATGGCAACACTAATCTGGATGTAGTCAGCCTTGCAGTAATGGCACTTCTTACTCTTTGCAGTGGCACTTACCTGAATGTACAGTCATCCCTGCAGTAATGGTCTTTCTTTCTCTTTCTAGTGATACTTACCTGAATGTACAGAGACATTCTTGCAGTAATGGCACTTCTTGCTCCTTGTACTGGCACTCACTTGAATGTACAGTCTGCCTTGTAGTAATGGCTCTTCGTTTTCTTTATGGCAACACTAATCTGGATGTAGTCAGCCTTGCAGTAATGGCACTTCTTTCTCTTTGCAGTGGCACAGACCTGCATGTGCAATCAGTCTTGCAAGAGTGGCAATTGCAGCATGGCCGCATTATTCTATGTGGGCCCTTCGCAGCAGCACTGCAGTATTTGTCTCAGAGCTGATTCTACATGTCTGTGCATGACTACATGCACACCTCATTGGCTTGTGCTGTGACTTCCCTGTATACACTTGAAGGGACCAATCCGTGACCTAGCAGAATTGTAATACATTAAGTGGAACAACACTGTCTTCTTTGCAAGACTGCACTCATTTTAATAGGAAAATCTGTCAATTGTCTGCATGACTGCTACTTTTAAAATGGGACAGTGGCGGTGCTTTTCCAGTAAAAAACATAATGGTAACGCGCGAGTGCTTGTACTCTCCACAGGGTTGCATCACTTGTAATAGGATGGCTGTGGCACGTTCTCCAAGGATCATTGTAACTATTTCTGGCACTCAATTGCACGTATAGATTTAGTGTGAGGGAGAGGAGGGTCCTGCCATGTTTAAATCTGACTAGTGTGGCACGTAGACAGGGGATGGCCACACTGTGTGGATGCGGACGACCATCTCAGTAGGCCTCCACGGCCTTTCATTGTCCGGTGCTGATATTACATGCAATACTGCAGGGTGTTGATGTGGGCTGCGTGCTTTTAGAAGGACAGAGCTAGAAGTTTTGAAGAGGACGGCAGTATTTTAATGGGGTGGTACTTTCTCTTCTTGGCTGGATTGTCCATTCTTTAATAAGACAAAGCAGGCTGTGCTCTATAGGACTTCAGTACATGTGGTGCAGTATTTTCCTACCTCCACAGAACGGCAGTACTTTCATAAGAACGAGTTAATTGAATAAACAGCCTATGTTCAACTCCAAGATCATATGAACGCTAACTACCTCCTGAACAACTAGTCTATCTTTAGAAAACACTGCAGCACGAAGACCTCTCTACATCATATGCAATGCCCTCAACCACAGATCATGATTAACTCTGCCTCGTGACATCGCTGGATCTCTCAGCTGCCTTCAGTAAGGTCAACCACCCCGCCCTCATGTGGACCCTTGCATCTACAATGGGATTTACTGACAATATCCTTCACCGGTTCTACTCCTACCTATCCAATCAACACTCCCTTTGCCGGACCACAGCACCTTTAAAAAATCATGTATCATTTACAAAGCCATCACAACCAGCACTCCAGCTTATCTTGCAGGCAAACTCACTATCCACAGCCAGGACACCATCAGACTGCAGACTAAGGTGTGTAGAAAAAGCAAGGCAGGTGGCCCTTTCCGTCTACGTCCGATTTAAGTAAGAGTTGCTGTTTCACCTGTTTAAAGAACACCACATCACGGTTCATTAATCTTCCACAAACCAGTTGCCTCTTCTATGACTCCTCATTATGCTGTCTTTTGCATAGGTTAGCACTATTGAAATACCACATACATACATAGAGAGTCTCTCGCAGGTCCACTTAATCTGCTGTTTGCACTTTAATTTTTGTACTTTATATTTTATCAACAGAGGTGCATCTCTAGGTATTTCCCTGAGGAGTTTTTATTTTAAAAGGGTGTAGTTTAGCTTCTCCGAATTTTATCCCTCTTTATTTAAGGTTAGCAGTTCCGATTTTGTCAAGGTGACTATAAAAAAAAATCTGTTTTTCGATTAAAATGCTCAAGTGTCTTGCACAATGTTCAAATGTATGTTGATAGAGACACGGTATGGGCCGAAGTCATTGACATCTTGTGTTCGGTGCCACCAGATCCTGGACAAAGGTAGGTCAGTAATCTTCTTTTTGCGGCAAATTCTCCATTGGAAAATACAAAGAACTTGGGCGAGAGCAAGCAGTGCTGTCTGCTGCTCCTTTTGTATTTGTATCATATTGGGAAAATAGGCAGTGACCCCAACCTTTGCCATTGGCCTGTTGCAGCTTGTATTGATCATGACTATAACATGTGACCCTAGACTGAATTGGTTTAAGATTCTCGCCATGACTTAACTCATCCCATTGAAAGCCTACTCGCCATTCAGTAATCTAGTGAAGCACGACCCCGGGCTCCGGCCATCTTGTAGATGGGGAGCCCTGCCCCATCCCAGCTAGGCTCCTGCCCCCTCCCACAGGAGAGGAGCAGGCTAGGGGGTGTCCTCACCCCAGGACAGGGACCCATTGGTCCCTGCCCTTGCCCTACCTGTAACACCCCTAAATGTAGTATTTAGGGGCTCCCTGAACCTTCCTTCCTCAGATCCCGGTATCAAAAGAAGAAAGAAGATGAAGAAGAAGAAGACCTGCCGCCCAGCTGCTAACAACAGGACAACAACAATTGACTTGGCCCCAGCCATACCGGCCTGTTGATCCTGGAACCTGCTCCTGCCTAATCTCGGCGACCTTCGCGGACAGCAACCTTGGGACACCCAGAGGACCTGCCTGACTTGACCCTCTTGAAGATTGGGATTCCCATCAGCAGAGGCTCTGCTGCAACAACCCACCTGGTGCTCACCAGGAAGCTCCGGACCAGCCACTCTGCACCAGCCGAGCCCGGGCCGGGCCAACCCGAACCAAGACCACGAGGACGTCCCCCCGGCGACTGGGACCCAAAGTCCAGTGCCCAAAGACCCTCCTCGACGAACCAGCTGACGCCTGCAGACTCAGAACCAGGGGCCACCCCAACCGCGACCAGCCGAGGGGAAACTTTTCCGACCCCCAAAGACACCCCTGCACCCGGCGCCCCACGGCCCCCTGTGCCTCCCTTTGGGGTACCCACCTGTGCTCCAAGATCCCAACTTACCTCTTGAAGTGCTGGTCGCCCCTGGAGAGTCACCGTCCCCGAGCCTACAGCCTTTGTTCCTTTTTCAAGATCCTCATTGGATAACATTGAGCGCCCGAAGGCTCAAAAGCACCCTGCACCCAGCCGCCAGAGTGCTGCTGGCTGTGACCTCTCTGTCCTATCATACTACCCCCCCGCTCTCCCCCTTGCCCTGAGCAAGTGACCAGGAGCCCAGCTTCCAGAGCCGCCTTGCCTGCCAGCCAGCTGCCACCACCCGAAGGCCCCCTTTCCCTCATTGGATAACATTGGGCCTACCTACCTCTGCACCCGGCCGCCCCTGCGCTGCTGGGACTGAACTAACTGTATTCACCTGACCCTGGGGGACCCCTGAGTCTACGTCCAGAACCCTAACTTCACCAACCAAGTACTCACCTGGAAACCGGTAATTCACTTACCTGCCATTGGATAACATTGACCCATTTTGACTCGAAAATTTTCTAAGTGTGCAGTTTTGAAAACTGAAAATATTCCTATAAAATCAGCCAAAGTCCGAATTCGAAAATACTCACCTGTGATCAGGAGAGAAGCCAGTACTGTCCCTTTCAGCCCAGTACTGAACCGCAAAAGTAATCCCTAGCGGGTTTACTAGCAACCTGTATTTTCTCCATAGGAACCCTTTGTCTGCTTTTTTATGAAATTTCATATGTGTCTACCTTTGAAAACTGCAAATATTCTTTAAAAATCGTACGAAATACTGAAACACAATTACCTACCTGTTTTGAGTTAGGCCCCCAGTGCTGGCCCGAGGAGACTTGTGCTTGGTTACAAAAGTAACGCAATCATACTTTACCTGTAACCTGAATTTCCTCCCGTTGAATAACATTGTCAGAATCACCTTGAAAAGTTTCTAAGTGTGAACTTTTAAAACCGCTTCATATTCAGGAAAATTGTTCTTTTTTCGCTCTTTCTATGTATTATCCTATTTTGCATGATTTATGGGAGCTCAGCACTCTTCAGATACTCATTCTGGCCCTTATCTGATTCTCCAAATGTTCTGGTACTGCAGATGCTTTATAGACCTCTTTATTTAAAGGCATGCGTTGCCTGTTGGCCCTCACTTTTACCCACCAAACAAATAACCTCTTAAAAACCTCATGGTAGTGCCATTGATGAATCCTACTCTTCTCCCATGGTTATTATCTTCTGGTGAAAACTCTAATTCAAAATGCTTAATGGCTTTATAATTACCTAGCTTGGGGCCAGATGTATAAAGCCTTTTTGCATTTTCAAATGGCACAATTTTCAGACTGCAAAAATGCTTTTTCTGATGTATCAAACCCAAATTGTGAACCTGTAACACTTTACTGAATAGCAAATTGGGTTTGCAAACAAATACCAAATCAGTTTTTCGAAGGGACATGCTTAGGGAGTTCCTTCCAAATGCCACATTGGAATGCTATGTCTTAATGCTTTGCAAACAGAAATCCAGTTTTAAAGCATTAACATGTTATCACCTCGAACTGGTAAGCCATTCGCGAATGGGATCTGGTACCTGGGGACCCCTTCCCTTTTGTGAATGTTCAAACAAATAATTTTTAAGAGTAGGCAATGATCCAATCGACTACTGCCTACTCTTAAGAAATGAAAGGTACATTTTGATTTGTTTTTGTTTAAACGTATCCTGAATTTCCATAATGAAACGAGGTTGCATTTAAAGAAAAAAATTCTTTATTTAAAAGTAATCACATACGTGTTTTTCTGCTGACCTCAGTAAGCCACTATCCCTGTGATGGCTGCAATTCCTAACCAGTCACAATTTGCAATACACCTCATTAAAATATATGAGGTAGATAGATTTGAGACCCACTGCAAGCCATTAATTTGCAAACCAACCGTACATTGGTCACTTCGCAAATTACCACACTAGTCACAAAAATACTGCTTGCAAGTTGTGACCATTATTTTACAACCAGGTGTACATGCATCTGGCCCTTAATTCTCAACTCCCATAGAAGTCCTTTCTCCAATGATGAATAATGGATTTTAACATTCAGGTTAAGTCTCTGGTATCATTCAGTCCTCTTCGTATCCATGTATAAGGATGTTCCGCCTATGTTGTTGTTTTTTAGGTGCCTGTGAATTGGAGGTCTGTACTTTTTTCACTGCTGAGTTTGCAGCGGTCCGTATTTAATTTTTCATGGGCAGCACCCTAAGACCTTTCTTTAACATGGATACAAAGATATTTCTGCTGCAATTCTGCAACTGCAAGCCACAGGGTAATGTTCATCTTAATCTCATCTTTCTCATCTTTACCTTCCTGCTAATTTGGGGCATTTGTGATTCTCAAGAGTTCTTTCCTTTGGCGCAGGACTGATGGTTATGTCGTGCAAGAGGATTATTCTACTCTTTTGATTATTTATGTTTCTTTGCGTCTCTGATTATGGCTTTTTTTCTGGTGGTAAAATGCCATTCTTCAAAGGTTATCTGTCGACCTCTACGCCTTGCCATTCCTTTTTGTGCTTGACCTTTCAGTTCTTCCTTCATCTTGACAAACATACCCTGCAAGACATCCTCTGCCTCGTTGTTTTATTTACAAACCCAAATCTTCTCTCCCTGGGCCCTGTTCTGTAAGTCTTTACGTCTGAACTGTTGCTCGTTTACTTTTGGTTCTGTGGTGGGTAAGTATTTGGCTTGGTTCTGGTCATATTCTTTGTGGTCCTTAAGTGTTCTGCAGTTGGTTAAGGTTGTACCTAAAGACGTAGTAATTCCAGGGACATCCTTCCCCATTCCATTTTAAAAATATTTTTCTGGTACTTAGCTCGACATGCTCCGGAGTCTTTTTTTTTTTCTTGTGTGGGGAAATGTTTGTGTTTTTCCTTATCATTCTTTACTGTGCAATTGAGTTTTTGTGGTTTTGCTTGGGATGTCTAGTCCTTGTCTTGAAGGCCTTCCTGGTATATGCACTGCTGTAAGCCTACTGCTGTCAAGTTCAAACAAGAACCAGATTCTTGCCTTCTCCGGCCAAGTTACCAATTTTTGTAGTGGATGTGTAGGAAGGTCGGATCCTTCTGCATGTGTACCCCCACGTTTTACCTGGTGCTAAGCTGGTTTTTGACTAGTTTGACTGAGATCCTGCTAATCAGGACCCCGTTTTATCTGCTTTCTCCCTAAACTGTTGTGTATTTAGTTTCACCCCGGATTGGATACTGGGGTACCCTTGTCAGTCCTTAGTGTATGGTACCCATGTATCCAGGGTATAGGTACCCCCAGGTCCCCCATGGGCTGCAGCATGTATTATGCCACCTATGAGAGGCTACTCAAAATGGAGTTACAGGTCCGCCATTGCAGCCTGTGTAAGTCAGTGCATGCACCATTTAAGATATAGGTTTACTATATCTAAGGGTCACTGCACTTAAAACCTACAAGTCACCCCTATAGCAGGCCTTTGCAGTCCCGAGGGCAGGGGGCCAGCTCCTGTTCATCCTCCGCATTGCCTGGTTCCTACAGCTGCAGAGGCAAGGTCATCGACATTCATCCTGAAGCACCCAACATCCGTCAGCATTCGTCGCCCGAGCCCCTGGTCACTCCCAAGTGACCCAGACTCTGCCCCCTCTGCTTTCAGGTACTCTCCATCAAGAATCCAAGTTTGGATTCCTCCGGACACTTTCTCCTCTTCCAGTAGCGGCACCTTCCTGAAGTCCTCCAATGGGTTCGGCGGTTTCCAATGCCACTTCACACCTATGCACCCGGCTTTCTTGAGATAGGTGACTTGGGTGGGCTGGCTCTCTAACCTTCTGCCTTCCACAGGATTTCTTCATGGTCTACTGGGAAGGGTCCTTAATCTCTGAAATTCCAACCGCGACTTTCACATAGACTTATAAGGAGCACTCGGTCGTGTTCACATACTGCATACGCACTCCGTGGGGGTCCCTGTCTACTCACCTTGGGTCGTTCCTTGGGACCCCAGCAATTGTACAGCCTCTCAACATTGTCCTGCCTCAAGTCGTGGTTATTACACCACTTTCTTAGTATATGGTTTGGCCCACCCCGGGCCCGCTGTGTATTAGTGATATTTACTGAGATTTCTTTGCTAAAGTATTGTGTGCTTTGTGTCTATCTCCGTTTGGGAGATACTGTAACTTTTCTTTTAATCTATACTGTAAGATTGCATTCTGGTAAAACAAGCTACTCTACACTTTTTCAAGACTAAGCCTGAAGGCTGCTCTCTGCAGCTACCAATTGGATAGCTTTCTAAGGTTGTCTGAGACCTCTGTAGTGTCGTTCTGATAGGTCTCTTTCATGCAGGACCTACGCTGTTTACTGTTAACATATATTGTGGGCTTGGTGGCAAACTGAGTCTGTACAACCCCACAGAATATGTCAGCCTATGTTTTCGCATTAGCTAGCTTGCCGTGCTACTAGAATCTCCTGTTATCAGAGAGATTAGTTTGTGCAACTTCAGAACATAATAACCTCAGACCCATGGAAACACTATACTACTTTTCACCCAGTCACTCGTGCTTGCTTGTTTTGCTCTCAGAGAGATACACAGAAGAAACATTTGAGCGCGTTTACAATAAGACTTTATTGTACCGTAGTTCTTCTCATGTACAATAAGTGCGCTGCTACAACTGTAATACAGCAGCCGAGATATAGAACCAGCAGTACAGTGAATAGAAAGAAATAGTATTGTTCTACGATTTTGCAATAGTCATGACCATGAATATGAATGCATTTATAAAATAAAGTGCGTACTCCTAGGATGCCTGTCTAGATGTACCTAAGTGTACCTAGCATGTGAGTAGGTGTGAAAGAGCCTAAGTCTAAGAGCCTAGAATACCACTAGGATTTAGTCGTACCCCCATACCTGAATAGTGAGAGAGTGGGACCTCGTCCTGGACTTGAGTTGGGCACCCCGCAAGGGATCGTCAGACCACTGTCAGCTGGAGCGATGGCATGCGGAGCTGCAGCATCTCTGGTCAGTGTGTCGTCCTTGAAGTCTCGGTTCCCTCCTGCTTACTGATAGTAAGAGGTGCTGTATTTATAAAGTCTATGTGCGTATGTTCCCCATTGTTTAGTATGAGGATGACGTTGGGGATTAAACCTTGTGCGTCGAGGGGAGAGGTGAAGTGGACCTTCTGTAGGGTGTACTCATAAATTATTCATATGTGCCAAGGATGACGTCTTAGCAATATCGATTGAGAAAAACCCGCCCCTCGGCATGGAACTAGGTGAAAGGTTTAGTCCATAAAAGGCTACAGTCCTTATAAGGAGTTATGTCCATACAAGGCAGTCTGTCCTTATTTGGAGTTCTGTCCTTATAAGGCTCGTTCATATGAAATGACGGGGAGACGATGTAGGGAAAGTGTACGATGTTCCCTAGACCTATATCAGGGTACTGATATGAAATAGAACACCCACACCACCTTATACTTAACAATGATAATACACATTTGAGATACACATTTATAATGGTGTCAGTGCATAAAATTATCAAGCAGTCATTTGAAATGTTTCTAAAAACGTTAAAATTTAATTTAGAAACGGTTTAAAACAAGGAAATAAATGTTTCTTGTGAAAGTATGACATTTGTAATAAAGTTCTGCAAATCACATTTCTAAATGAGTTCAATCACTCAAGTTGAACTACTGTAAGCGTACTTAGAAGGCAATGCTTTGGTATAATAAGTGTCAATTTTGAAAAAAGTTATTTTGAGAAAAAGAAGGGGAAAGAAAAAACTGAATTTGTTCCCAGCACACGGTGAGCCAGATTCTGATTACATGTCCTGGCTGGGAGACATAATATTGTCGTTGCCTGCTGTCGTAGAGCACAAACATTGTAGTACCTCGCATAGCATGTCCAGTATGCATATATGAAACTCCTCAGTGCTGCCAAGAGTTGATAAGGCAGCTGGTGCTGTATTTGATACCTCGGTGCCAATGGTGGAGCTGAGATCCAACTCAGTCAAGGGCACCTGCGGATCCTCGAAGAATGCATGCGTTAAGATGGGAATATGCTGGGGACAGAATTGAGCATGGGACCGCAGTGGTTCCATCCTGGAGTCTAAGTCTGCTGGTGTTTCCATTAGAGGTGACATATGTCTAACTCTCATTTTCCTCCGCAGAACAGGCATCGGAAAACTGGTACAATGCAGTCTTCGTAGACTGGGCTGAATGACAGGAACCAAGAAGCACTTAGTTCTCGAAGGACAGGCGCACCCAGATGTTGTACCATGCGCTCACAGGAATATATTTCCAGGAGAACTTTTGCTGGCACATGGTCCGTTCATTGTGAAGCAGGTAAAAGACTATTCGGATTCCAGCAATAGCAAGCGGGATCAGAGGTAGACCCCTGAAAATGCTTCTGAATACGGAGTGCATAAAGTTAGGAACAACTCCGAGGATGGTCTGCAAGGTGTTAAGGAATCCTGACCCTATGGTTTTAAGTAGGTGTACAATACCGCTCGTATCTGACACATTTACGATACGACCCACCATTTCTATGAAATGTTGGGGGCAGTTTGTACGGATTAGCACCTGTATCTCTGTCAAGGTCCTCGCAACTTGAAGTTCAAAGGTTTCGCGTGCAGAGGTCAATGGCACGGTTTGCTGTAAAAGCATGGCTTTCATTCTGCTCAAAGCATCAAACTGTATAAAAGAAACATTCAGTGAAGGCCATACTGGCGCCTCACTGACTGTGTTTCAGAGAAAACAATACTTGCATTCAGCAAGTAACCCAGGTGTTCACGGTGACCAGATAGGCAATGCCCGGGAGCATCCCACAAAAACCTTGATCGTTCAGCATCAAGTAACTCCCATTCGAAAGTAACTCGAACACTGGCATGATCACGGCAGCTGGAGTTCCTTTCATGTGGCAAGACAGATTCGAAGCTGAACCATTACAGGCCGTGTGCAAACCAATATCATGGCACATGAGAGAACCGCTTAAAGCGCTCTTGCAGTTAGTGCCACTAAGAAACACTTCTTGATCCCCACTCCTGCATCGAAATCTATATGGTAAATACCAGGATTTCTTAATGTATTCTTTACCCAATTTTTTATATTTGCCTCCCTGCCTTTGTTCAAGTCAATAGTGAAACTAAAAGGTAGTGACCTGGAGAGGAATTTGGCCATGGATTAGCTGTGGATAGTAACTCAGCCACTGTGAATGGAAGCCTGGCCAGTTTTTCAATTTGCAGCATTGTATATTTAGCTTCCCTTTGTGCCATTTCTATCTGTGTATCTGTTAGATTGTATTCTGAAAACAGAGACATACTGTTTATAAAACGCCAAGGCACAAAGCCTGCACGCAAAGATTGTAGCGTCCAGCTCAATAACATAATAGAACAGAACTGTGATTGGCCGTGTTGTAATATGGCTAAATCCTGTTCCAGTATGTCAATAGCAGAAGATACAATGTTGCCCAATGAATATACTCTGGAGGTCAAAGTGGTTAACCCATTATCCACCACAGCTAAAGCTTTTTCTAAGTTTATACGGTCTATTTCCCATATTCTCTCTGCGGCTTCCTGTTGGGAAATCTTCCAGATTTCATTATAGGCAGCATAAATGCCTGCATCAATGAAACGTTTTTGACGGTGTTTCCTAGGTCCTAGTAAAAAGTCCCTAAGATCCATGTCTTGTGAGAGTAAAGATAAGTGTTGTTTGACTTCTGCAAGTGTTGAGATTTCAAGCCATTCTAGGCACAACTTCCCAACACTGTAGGATGTCACTACTCCTGGATGTTCTCTCTGTACATATGGTGGATCTGGCCTATGCATACTGAGTCCCTTGCTGATGTGCAGGAACCGTTTGACATGTGCTCATGTCTAAGGGCCAAACCACCCACTCCTTCCAATTTTGGTCTGATTGTACTTCAGTAAGTCATCAATTGTTGCCCCTTCCTTTAAAGAAGAATTCTGCCACCCCTGTGATGGTGTAGGAAATTTTGGAGTGTTCAGGTCCTTTATCGTGGCTGTTCAAGATAGGATATCTGTTGCACAGTATCATTTAAAAAGATCAACTGCTGTGGAATGAGGCAAGCTCTAAATAGTGCCTCTGTATCCTGGACTTGCCAGCTTCTGGAACCCCTAATCGATTTTGAGTCAAATTCGTCTTTCCATAGGTTGAAACCCTGTTCAGACAATTGGGCCATAAAGGAAGCAGAGTATATCTGTTTGGTGTTTGTCAACATAATTTTCAGTGCTGAATTTGGTGCAGCCTTATAATAAAATGAGGCAGGGTCTGTGGTGTTCAATCCTGAAAAGTATTAGAAAATGCAGAAGTTTTCTCTAAATCAGACATGGTATTTACAGTTTCAGAGTCCCAATCATCGTAAATTTTACTGGAGGCAAGGAAATCACTTAATGAGATTTTAAATATATGATTAGTT
This sequence comes from Lissotriton helveticus, assembly GCF_964261635.1. Classification (NCBI taxonomy): domain Eukaryota; kingdom Metazoa; phylum Chordata; class Amphibia; order Caudata; family Salamandridae; genus Lissotriton; species Lissotriton helveticus. The sequence continues at coordinate 306,325,654 of NC_136059.1, forward strand.
GAAATCAATCTTGTCCCATACTATACCATCGGGTATAGGAACTGCTGTTATGTTCACTGATGACAAGTCTCTGCTCAAGATGTGATGATGGATGTGGCTTCATTAGGATGTTGACCTTTTGGGCTGTTGAAGCTTGTTGAAGAAAGTGTCCATTGATAAGCATGCTAAAAGTCAATACTAAGCTTAGCCAGAAAATAAAAAAAACATACCCCAGAAATTACCCAAAGTTCAATCCAAGGTGATACCAGATATGTCTTTTGAAGAAAGAGTAAAAAGTTCTTTAATTCTTGCTTGAATGGTATTTTGGCTGACATAGTTTCCGGCTCGCTTGGATCCAAGGAAAATGTATCTAAGTTAATGAAATAGCCAGAAGCTGTTCCATCAAGTTTCATATGCAGACGACACCCAGATCCTTGTCTCTCTCTCCCATGCTAGCGCCCCGACTGCCTCCAATTTTAGATCTTGCATGGAGGCGGTCGGTAAATGGATGATTACAAACTCGCTTAAACTAAATGGAGAGAAGACAGAGGTGATGGTGTTCGGAGGGAAAGAGGAAATATGGTCTTCCAGCCGGTGGCCAGACTCACTAGGAGCCTGTCCCACCCCCACCACTTCCGCCAAAAACCTGGGGGTCATGATAGACCCTGCCCTTGACATGAGCAAGCAGGTTAGTCGTACCATCTCTACCTGCTGGGGCATTATCCATATCCTAAGAAGGATTAGGAATTACCTCTCCCTCCAGGCCAGGAAACAACTAGCAGTTGCCCTTATAGGCTCAAGAATAGACTACTGCAATGCGCTGTATGCGGGCCTGAAAAAGAGCCTACTGCAGCGCTTGCAGGTAGTCCAAAATGCCGCCGCCACGTTTGTCCTGGATCTTCCTAAGCGCTCCTCAGCCACAGCGGCCAGAAAGCTGCTACATTGGCTCCCTGTTGAGGCACGGATCCATTTCAAGATTGTATGCTTGACATACAAGGCTCTGGCCAGAAATAGTCCCTCTGGTCTAGGTTCTATCCTGTCCCGCTATTCCCCTACTAGGAATCTACGGTCCTCCGGCAGACTCCTGTTAGCGACCCCCCGTTTCAGGAGAGCAAAATGGGGTGGCAGGGCCTTTTCCACCTTGGCCCCTATGTGGTGGAATGCCCTCCCCCTGGAAATAAGATCACTGCCCACCCTTCAGGCTTTAAAAGAGCCCTGAAAACTCACCTTTTTACGCAAGCGTACCTGTAGCATTGTAGTGAATCTCATTCTGTGTTATTCTGTTAGGCGCCTTGATACCTTCGGGTTATTGTCTGCGCATTATACATTTTACTCATTCATTCATTCAATTGTAGGAATTGCATCGGGATTCGTTGAAATGTTATTTTCCTTTCAACGAGGCATGTTGATGTAGACGTTTGTATTCGGTCTAATTGCAACTTGTTAATTATTCTGATTTTCATTTTGAATTTGAATGTCTGTTTCAAGTTGAACAAGTTCCATAGCATGGTTGCTTAGTTCTTCATTCCTTACAGGTGGCTCTTCACACATGATGAGTCTTTCTGTTTGAACTTCTTGGATTGTAGCTAAAGGAGGGCGTCTGCTATAGTGGAGTCCACTAGGCCTACTGTTTAGTATCGGCCACATTGTGTGGTTTGAGTAATTCAATCGAGACAAATCTTTTCTCCTTTTTTCGGGCAAGAGGCGGGAGTAGCACAGTTCTTGTTCCGTGTACTGCAAGGACTGGTACAGGTTTTCTGTAAGAAGGTCCAAATTCCTTATCAGTAATTTTCTCTCTGACCAGATCCCTGACTTTTGGGATCCAGACAGGTCTTGCCGTGACTACCTTGACTTCGTCAGTGGCGGTCTGCCTTAGATTGCTTTGTTTTGTCATGGATTCATTTATATCCTGTAAAACAGCCAAACAATCATGGATCTCAAATGGTTTTTCATCCCCACTGCGCCTTCACAATCAAGATCGGGTACCCACATTTGTGTCCCAAAGAGGACCTCATATGGAGTGACACCCCCTAGAGAGCTTCTTGGCTGGTTGTTTAATGCCTGTTGTACCCCTTATAGGTGTGTGACCCAACTACCGCCCTTGCCTAATACCCTAGCTGTTAAAGATTTGTTTAAGTCCCATTTTTTTCTCTCCACAACCGAATTTCCCTCAGGATGGTACAGAGATGAGCACCCCAATGCTACGCCTATTCCTTTCATGGTCTCTTTGTAAGCCTGAGAGCTAAACACAGGGCCACGGTCAGAGTGTAACGTGCTAACTGCATATGTACCAATAAAGACTCGCAAATATTTTATATCAGTTCGAGCATCAGCAGAATGCTGAGGCCATACCCATAGGAATCTTGAGTATGAATCCATTGCTACCATGATATACCGGTAAGCCCCGTCTGTTTGTAAGGGGCAGCAGTGGTCCAAGTACACACATGCGAGTGGTTTGTCTGATTTCAGTAATGGCGTCTGTGCTGGGCGTGCAACGGTGGAGCCTTTCATATGCTGGCAGATGTCGCATCTCAAGACATAGTCTTTAGTTTGCTTAGTTAACCCTGGCGCTGTTTCAGTAAAGAAATAGTCGCTGTAACACCTGTGTGTGCAGAGCCCAAACCCTCATGTACAGCTAATATTAAACCTTGCCTACGATCCATATTTGGTATTACTCTATCCCCCGCTCCAGGAATCTGAGCAAATGGAATGTTTTGTGCATTTTCTTTGAGTGGAAATATTTTAGGTACTGCTGTGCTGCCTTTGCGTGATGCGGTGAAAGCTACCATTATTTCTCCGTCTATTCTTGTTTTTGAACGAGTCAGCGCAGCTACAGAAGCCGTGCGAACAGCCCCCTTTGCGGCTTCATCAGCCAATGAATTCCCTTCAATGTGAACGCCATCACGTTGATGAGTCCTCGGTAGTTCGGATTTTAATTCCGCTACCTGTCCCATAACATTTTGTGTTTAATTGTGCCACCTTTTGCGTCTTTAAACCCATTTTGTTCCCAACGCTGTAAGTATTCATTGTATGACTGGACACAGTAAAAAGAATCACACACGATTAGTGGGGGGAATTCTCAATCCGTATTTACAAGCCCCAGTATAAGTGCTTTTAATTCTACCAACTGAGCAGTGCAGTCTCTTAGAGATTGCGTTTTTGTGCAGCTAGGATGGAACTTGCCATCACGCATGTGACCGTTAACGATAGCACACTCCGAAAAATATTGCTGCTTACTTCCTACAGCCAGTTGCACTGATCCATCAGTATAAATAATATATTCATACTGATCTAGAGGCAAGATTTCATTTGGAAGAGTATATGCAGGAATGCTTGTGTTTTTAAACTTGGATCAAATCTGTATTCAACATCTGTTGCAGTAAGCGAATTCGCCCATTTTATCCATCTTGGATGTAAGGCTTACGCATTTGGGATGCTGGCCTTTGTACAGCTTCTAAAGCCGGTACTGGAGTTGCGACCATAATGTGTTTCCCCTAAGCCAGTTCTCTTTCTCTTGCTACAGCAGTCTGAACAGGATTTTTTCTGTTGAAGAGAAATGTATTTCTGCATTTGTGTACATGTGTGATACGTAAGCGATTGGTACAGTTTCTCCTTCGGATGACTAAGTGGCGTACGTTTATGCGTGTTGGTAAGTGTTTGGAAGTGATCAATTCTTTCTGGAGTAAACAAAGAATATTAGTATGCTCTTGTGTCCAATCTCTGGCTGAAAAGTCAGGTTTTATTAAGTCATAGAAAGGGTTTACCCTTTATGCGTAATCTAAAATATATGTCCTGCCTAAATTGAGGAATCCTAATATTGATTGTAAATTTTTTAAAGATTTTGGAGGTTGGAGCAGGGCACACTTTTCTAAAAAGTTAGCTGCCAGACTTTTGCCTTCACTTGACTGCTCATATGCCAAAAATAGGACAATGTGGTGGGCTATTTTCAATTATTTCTTTTTTTTTAAAGTTGAATTTGTAGCCTTCTGTGGCATATTCCATAATAATGGTGCTTACCCTGGTCAAGTGCCTCTCTAAGTAGTCGTCTGTCAGATAAATATCATCCACATAGGACAACGCTTCTTCTTCACATTTTTGAAGTAATTCTCTTACTCTTGTTGAAAATACACCCAGGCTTTTTCATACCCTTGTGCTAGACAACAGAATTGTTGTTGGGACCCCATTGCACTGAATGCGGTCAGATACCTGCTTTCAGGAGCTATAATTTGACAGAAAAATTCATTTGAGAAATCAAGTGTGGTTTTGTATTTTTTGCACACAATGTTATTCATTACTGCTGCACTATCTGCATTTTGGACAGCATATGTCTTTTTGCATGAGTTTGAATGTTTGTAATCTAGAACTAGACGATACGTATTGTCTGGTTTAGCGACAGGAAACAAAGGATTGTTCATTGGAGAGGTACATTTTTTAATGACGCCCTGGTACTCAAGTTGATCTAAGATCTCCCTGACCTGTTTTTTAGCTTATCGCTTTATTGGATACTAGCAGCCCGTCCCGACGTTGTCCGGGTATGAATTGCTGCCGGCCAGTAGTATATTGTTTTGTAGGATTTCGTTTTGATAGCATTTCCTATCTGTGACTGGCCTGTGAAACGCTCCGATTCACAGTGCACTGCTAATGCACTTAAGAGTTCAGTAGTGTGTGAACTCGAGTTTCCCTACTTTATTTTTCCTTGCATTATTATATAGCGCGAACTCGACAACATGGCATGAGCACAATTTACATTACAGAAGAACACATTCATTTGTGGTAGGCACGGGGAGACAAAGCGATTTGCATTGGAATCACAAGATGTTGAGCTGATACCGAGATTCGAACGTAGCTCCCCAGCTCTAAAGTTCGCAATTCTAGAACTTGTAGCGGGAGGTGTGTCTAAAAGTGTGTCGGTGCTGGCCATCAATGAGAGAGACCTGTGCATTTTTCAAATCGGTGGTGTAAAAATATGAGTATGTTGCTGGAGATGTGGGCTGCCGTGCCACCAATGTACTTACCAGGGGAGGGTAAACACCCATTATTCCGCAACTTTCTTCCCACATACCATCACTCCACATACTTTAATTACGAAAGTACCATGACTCCGCAATGCCATTATAACGCATGGCATTACATTTTATATGCTTTTACCACGCATACATTTACAACGAAATTCGTTGTAAATGCATGAATGGTAAAAGCATGTTTTTTTTAATGTTTGGACAAGGTAAGTATGGGTATAGGGGTATATGTTTTGGGGTACTGAGGTATATGTTTCGGGGTGTTTGGGTATTTTAAGGGTTCAGATATAGTTTTGGGGTACAGGGGTATTTTTAGGGTTCAGGGTTAGGTTTAGGTTTTGGGGTATAGGGGTATTTTTAGAGTTCATGATTCAGGGGTAGGTTTGGGTTTTGGGGTACAGGGGTATTTTTAGGGTTCAGGGGTAGGTTTGGGTTTTGGGGTACAGGGGTATTTTAAGGGTTCAGGGCTAGGTTTGGGTTTTGGGGTACAGGGGTATTTTAGGGTTCAGGGGTAGGTCTGGGTTTTGGGTTACAGGGTTATTTTTATGGTTCAGGGCTAGGTTTGGGTTTTGGGGTACAGGGGTATTTTTAGGGTTCAGGGGTAGGTTTGGGGTACAGGGGTATTTTAAGGGTTCAGGGCTAGGTTTGGGGGTACAGGAGTATTTTAGGGTACAGGGGTAGGTCTGGGTTTTGGGGTACAGGGGTATTTTAGGGTTCAGGGGTAGGTCTGGGTTTTGGGGTACAGGGGTATTTTTAGGGTTCATGGGTAGGTCTGGGTTTTGAGGTACAGGGGTATTTATAGGGTTCAGGCCTAGGTTTGGGTTTTAGGGTACAGGGGTATTTTTAGGGATAGGTTTGGGGGTACAGGGTATATTTATAGGGTTAAGATGGGTTAGTGTTTAAGGGTGTTGGGGTATTTTAAGGAGTAAGGGTGGGTTATGATTATGGGGTGCAGAGGTATTTAAAGGGAGCAGGGTGGACACCCGGAGCTGGAATGTACAGAACCTGGGTAGAAAAAACAATGAAATATTGGGCACAACGCTCGCTTTTTTTTCCCCCTAATCCCGCGCCCCGCACACGCCCACGCCCCCAGCACACGCCCACAGCACACGATATGAGACATGGCATGAAGGGCGGAACGTACAACACGCCCCCAGCGTTTGTCACGCCCCAGCACACGCCCACAGCACAACGCAGACACGCCCACAAGGGACTACTTTGCTGGCACGGTTCTTTTACCTTTTAAATGTATATGGTGGGCGTGCATAGCCTATGTCCTTCTGCTGCAACTGCCCTTTCCAATGCTGTATTGGGTGTTGTGATTGGTGCTGTGGTTCCTGAGATTACCCGCCTCAAAGGTTTGGGCTCTCTCTTTATTATATTAGTATCGATTGCCTCTGAGCATTGGGTGAAACTTTTAACGGGATCACGTGGTAGGTTGAGTTCTCATCCCACCCTGTGTGATTTTTGTACAATGCTGGAGCTTGGGCTATTGCCCACTCCTGCGCACATGTTTGTTTAAGCTGAACGAAAATTATACTTGCTCCCATGGGGCACTCCATAACGAATGCAGGTGGCCAATCTTGTTCTGCTAACAGGATGTCATAACCAGATGATAGGTTCTTCCAGAAATACCTTTTACTTTCCTGGGCTTGTCTCCCTCCAACTGGAGTGTTATTTCATATAACGTATGTGGGATGCTCACCCAGGTGTCTAGTGTTTCCACTGTGATGTAATCATTCAACTCCGCTGTCACCAGAAATTCCTTCCGGTTCAGACGAGCTATTGTTGCTTCTGCAGCACAGTCTAGAATCATCATAGCCCATTCCCTGTTCAGAAGTTGTGTCCTAAGAATTCTAGGCGTGTCTGATTTTCAGACCAGCAACTTTCTTTTTCTTAAATTGAGGTTTTGAATTTTGCTTATCTTCTTTTTTAGAAGTAAAGTCTTGAGCGCTCCTCTCTATTTTCTGACCGTCCTTCTCTTTCAGAGCTTTTCTTCGAGCCCTGAAAGGAACGAGAGGAACGTGTATCAGTATCCTGATACCTGTCAGGTTTCCTACTGTTATCCCTATTCCTAAGGTTATACCGCTTTTCAGAGGGCTCCTGTGGAGGAGAACTACCTCTGGGTTGAGATCTCTGGCCTTTAGAGTTTTCTTTTTTATTATCACACTTCTTTTTAGAAGAAGTAGGTGTTTGCTTAGAAGTGTCCTTTTCTGGACTGCCCTGTAGTTGAGGTCTTAAAGCTCTCCCCCCCCCTCCCCCAAACTCTGCCTAATTCTGCATATGCAGTTTCAATTGGGTAGTTCAGCCTCCCGAGTTAATGGGCCGACCTCCCTTAGGCGTTGACGGATTGCCACTGATGCTGCTTCCCCTTTAATATTAGACAGTATTATGGCTGATAGCTGGTCGTAGTTAGTTAATAACTTCATCCCTAAGTTTAGGGCAGGTTCTGCTCCATACTCATTTTGTATTTGTCTTAATACATCTGGTAATGAAGGATGCCATAGTTCTGGTATATATGGCAGCAAAGACTGTACTCCAAGAGGTGCAATCCTCTAACTGTGGTGTAATATCCATGGGCAAACAGATTGTTAACATGATGTGTTTTTCAAATGGTGTTGTATTTGGGAATACTGCTTCCAACTGGGTTATTTTCTGAGCTAACCAGAAAGGAATTAGTTCACGTTTTGTGGGCTCTTTGCCCATTACTGCATGTAATGTTTGTGGGGTAATTTTAGTACTAGTGCTCTGTGTAAGAGCTGCAGTAGGTGTAATTACTGTAGGTTGGACCGCTAGTGTCCTTAAGACAAAGTGTCATGTTTCTGTAGAGTTTTATCAACTTTTTGTGTTGAACAAGTAGTTCATCTCTTGGCATTGTGTCAATGTCTGGATGTGGTGCATAGGTCGCTAATATCGGCTATGTTGCTCCTGGCCTTCCCAAAGGTCCAAGCCTTGCTCTTCTTCTCATGTGGGGTGGGGCGCCATTAAACCAGAAAATATGTTCCTGGAAAGTAAGCGGAATCTCACTCTCCTGAAACGGAGTGTAAGCCACTGGAACTTCTTCATGTTTGTAATAATGAAAAGTTTTTGTTATAGCATCTGCTTCTGGGAATGTAACCCATGATTAGAATACCTCTGTTTTAAAATCTTCGTGTGCCTCTATCACGAATATAACTACACCTCCTCTGGATGGTTACCCATGTTTGAGTAGTTTTGACTGTAAGAGTTTGTCTTACTTTGGGTGCAATATGTATTGCATCTGTATCTTCCTCATCATTGGGAAGTGGTTGCTTTAGTGGGTTTAGTTCTCTATTCTCGACAGAGATCGTGTTTAAGACACAGAATAACTGTCAAGGAAATTAAGGAAAAGGTTTTATGCAAAGGTTTTATGCACAATTTTGGGAATATTCCTTCAAGCTTGATAAACCAACAACCAATACATAGGATATCTCACCTACTCCTCTGTGGCAGAGTTTTTTTCCCACCTACTCAAGACGTCTCTGGGTTTTGTAAGTAGGGTCTCTGAGAATAAGCTCGACTGAGCTACTCAGATTCTACGGTTGAGTAAGTGTGCCATGTATTACCACATTGGGCAAACCATGTTTGACACTTTGGGTGTCATTAGACCATGTTGGGCACCATGTAGTGTAGTTACGATATGTAGTTCCATGCAGGACCTACGCTGTTTCCAGTTAACATATACTGTTGGCTTGTTGGCAAACTGACTCTGTACACCTGTCATGGTGATGACTTTTGCCTTTTCACTGTGTTAAGTTAGCATGAGTTTATTAGAAGTTTAAATGCCATTTTTCCACTCTGCTGCTTTTGCACACGGCACATGATATTATAAATGTTTAGAGTCTAGCAGAATATTTTGCTTCACACAAGAATAATATGTTTTTCCTATAGTATCAGTCTTGCTTGGTACGCTATGTCTGAACAGTGAGTGCCGAGGCCTTCAAGGTTATTTCAACACAGTAGTTGTTGTTCGGTCTGATCTGCGCACGTTCTAGACATAACACATATGCAGCTGTGGGCACCTCTAGTTTTTGGTGCGTTTTAATAATGCACTGCGCAGAGCATGCAGACACAGTTGGAGAACATTCGCATGCTGAGAGCTGCTGTAGAATATGATGTGATCCCTTTCTACTAGAACTAAGAGGTATGGGGCCGCCCTTGTAAACCCAAGAGACCTTCTGTAATTTGTAATTTGTAACTGGGTTTTGTATCGCGCCAACTCACCGACAGGTCTCAAAGCGCTACTGACCAAGTACAGCAACAAGAAACAAGATGAGAATATAAAGGTGTCTGAGGCTAGTAACGACTACTAAAATGTAAAGGCGTCTTTGAAGAGTAAGGTCTTCAAGGACTTCCTGAAGTGAAGAAGGTTAGGTTCTCTGCGCAGCGCCTCCGGTAGCTTATTCCAGATGATGGGGGCCTGAACAGAAAAGGATCTGCCTCCTTTTGTTACCAGCTTAAAACGTGGGCAGGATAGCAGAAAAGATCCGGACGATCGCAGTGCGCGCTTAGGTTCATATATTTCAAGCCTATCTTTTATATAGGCTGGCGCCTGTCCGTGGATTGCTTTGTGGCAGATGCACATACTCTTGAATTCGACTCTTTGTGCTATAGGCCTATACAACAAAGGGGAGGCATGAGTCCGCCTCGGCACTCCGAATATCAAACGCGCTGCGTCATTCAGAATAACCTGAAGACGGTTGATGGAATTTTTTGGGAGGCCAATGTATAACGCATTGCCGTAGTCAATTCTAGACACTATTGTGGCTGAGACAATGGTTCGAAGCATATTCCTTGAGAGTAGGGGGACGAGCTTACGCAGCTGCCTGATCAGATTGGTACAAGAACCAACTACGGCGGATACTTGGTTAGCCATCGAGAGTTCTTGATCGATTTTCATACCGAGGCTCTTAACACTAGGGCACGGTTCTGGAGTAGGTCCAAGTTCTTGTGGCCAAAACAAATCATTCCAGGGGGAGGTGAAGGTTGAAACTACGAGAACTTCCGTTTTATCTGGATTGATTTTCAATAAATTAGACGACATCCAGTTTACTGTGAATCGTAATATGTCTTGGGCCTTGGACTGAGCCGATGGTGTATTGTCGATACTCAGCAACAGCTGAGTATCATCGGCATAGTTAAAGACTTTACAGTTCATGTTTGCCAGGGACTCTATCAATGGCTGTAAATAAAGATTAAATAAAAGTGGAGAGAGCGCAGAACCCTGCGGGACTCCACAGGCTAAGGTACCCACATTGGAGACCTGATCTGCTAGCTGGATCCTCTGCGTCCTCCGTGATAAGAAGGCTGTTAACCATTTGAGGGCTTGCTCTCCAATCCCAAACCTGGCCAGTCTACCCAGGAGCAGTGCATGGCTGACAGTATCAAACGCCGCTGAAAGATCTAGTAATATCAGGGCGCTTGGCTTTTTACTGTCAGCCATGCATCTGAGCTCATCTAGTACAGACAGCATTACTAGTTCTGTGCTATGGTGGGCACGAAACCCAGCTTGCCTCTCCTGGAGAAGGTGGTGAGATTCCAGGAGGGATGACAGGGATTTTAGCACGTGCTGTTCTAGTACTTTTGACAGAAATGGCAGCTGGGAGATTGGCCTGTAGTTCTTCAGGTTGGCTGGATCTGCCCCAGGCTTTTTTATCAGGGGTCTGACGCGTGCCTCTTTAAAGGAAGTTGGTAACGATCCAGTAGCTAGTGAGGTGTTTAATAGGTCTAAGATCTGATCCTCTAGAATCGGAATTGCTAGTCGAAGGATGTCGGGTGGGCAGGGGTCAGCAGGAGAGCCTGACTTGGTGGATGCTACAAGTTGTCTCAGGGTGGTAGGGTCGATTTCGGGGAATCTGGAAAAGATAAGGATTGAGGAGTTTAAAGGAGGCAGTTGTTCAGTATGTGAGGTTGAATTGTCCTTCTTGATATCAGACAAAATGGTCGCTACTTTTTCAAGGAAATATCCTTGAAAGGTATCACAGTCGATCAATATGTCTGCCTTTTCCTCTTTCTTACTTAATTCTTTCAGGATTTGGAAGGTTTCTCTCTGGATGTTTGTAGCGTTATTTATACGTGTCTCGTAATAATCCTTCTTAGCTGAGACAATAAGCTTTTTATATATTTGAAACGATGTTCTATATGATTCCCTATCGGTATCCTTTTTGGATCTCCTCCAACATCTTTCGAGATAGCGGAGCTTTCTTTTTTGTTCTCGTAGACTTTGGGTGAACCAAGGGGCTCCTTTCTCAGCACCTTTTACTTTTTGTGTCTTTTCGGGGGCTAACTCATCAATTGATTGCCTGAGGGTAGTTATTATCGCATCATACTTTGAATCAAGGTCAGTGCCATCTGGAGAGAATAAGGAATTCTGTTTGTATTTGGGCATGATTTTGGCCAGGGTATCGGAATTCACTTTTTTCCATTGGCGCACTTTTTTAGTTTTTAGAGGGAGTTTAGTCTGGAAATTATTTTGCGGTATGTCGTACAGGATTAGGTGGTGATCCGACCAGATACAGGGTGTAATACTTGTAATTGACCGCCTTTGGCATAGAAGACCAGATGAGATCTAGGGTATGGCCTTTTTTGTGGGTTGGAGCTTCCACAAGTTGTACCAGTCCAGTAGAGATAATATAATATACTAGCAAGGGAGGGTAAGAATTAGGTGCTATTTAGCCTTCTTACCTTTAGCATTTTAACATGCTTTCTCCCTTTGTATTTTATGGGATTGTAACTATGCTGATAACCTTATTGCTTATATTATGTTTGGAATGTGTTCGCAGCGGCGCAAGATTTCTTGGCACACAGCTTCATGGAAAACCCACTGAGTTGTCCTCTGATGGTGCTAGAGGCTCCGGTAATTGAGGAACATGTATGTTCTTCCCCTTTATTAAATTGGATGGCTGAAATGTTTTCGGATGAAAACAGTGACTTCTTGTTGGAGGCTGTTGCTGCATATTTTGCATATTCATTATTAGACTGAGATGTGTCATCGCTTCTCTCTCTTCCATGACCGAGGTCACAAATTGGACATCGGATGTTTTTGAGATCAAAATCTTTTTCTCAAAACTGATTTTTTTTCCTCTCTCTCCTGCCCAGGCCTATTGACTATGTCCATGGCTGCTTTTCTTGAATTTGAACTATGCTCGGCTTATGAAGTTTTTTTATTTAGAACTTTTTTCCCCTGTGCAAATTCGAGACTGGTTCTGACTGTCGTTCTTGAACTCTGCTTTCTGAAATTTGCCATTTATCTTATCTTATCTTATCCGTACTCGGATCAAGGGAGGGTGTCATGGTGATGACTTTTGCCTTTACACTGTGTTAAATTAGCATGAGCTTATTAGAAGTTTAAACTCCATTTTTCCTCTCACACATGATATTATAAATGTTTAGTGTGTAGCAGAATATTTTTCTTCACACGAGAATAATATGTTTTTCCTATAGTATCAGTCTTGCTTGGTAAGCTATGTCTGAACAGAGAGTGCAGAGGACTTTAAGGTTATTTCAACACAGTAGTTGTTCGGTCTGATCCGCGCACGTTCGAGACATAACACATATGCAGCTGTGGGCACCTCTAGTTTTTTGCACGCTTTAATAATGCACTGCGCAGAGCATGCAGACACAGTTGGAGAACATTTGCGTGCAGAGAGCTGGTGTAGAATATAATGTGATCCCTTTCTACTAGAACCAAGATGTATGGGGCCCCCCTTGTAAACCCAAGAGACCTTCTGTAGATATAATATAATATACTAGCAAGGGAGGGTAAGAATTAGGTGCTATTTAGCCTTCTTCCCTTTAGCATTTTAACATGCTTTCTCCCTTTGTATTTTATGGAATTGTAACTATGCTGATAACTCTTGTCTTTATTTCCCAGTGGATGAGCTTCAATCATTTGAAGCTCAACCCTGACAAGACAGAGCTCGTTCTCACTGGTGGCCCCTCTAATCCCTGGTCTTCAGCCCATTGGCCCCTTTCTTTTGGTCCTCCCCCTTCCCCTGTTCCCTCTGTCCGGACCTTGGGCATCAAGATCAGCAATGATCTTTCTATGCATGCGCACATCAGTTCTGTCGTATCCTCCTGCTTCCTCTCCCTCCGCCTCATCCGCAAAATTTCCCGTTTTTTTTCTGTTGATGCCCTCAAAGTTATCATCACTGCCCTCATTACATCCCGCCTGGATTATGGAAACGGCCTGTATGTAGGCATTCCTGCCTACGAGACTCGCCGTCTCCAGGCCATCCAGAACCAGGCGGCCCGTCTTGTTCTCCGTCTTCCCAAGTTCTCTCATATCACTCCTGCCCTCAAAACCCTTCACTGGCTCCCCGTTCATTTCAGGTCCCAGTTTAAACTTGCTTGTCTGGCCTTTCGGGCGCATGCCCGCTCCGCTCCTCTCTTTATCAATTCTCTGATCTCCTCTCATGCCCCTAGTCGCTCTCTCCGTTCTTCTTCCCTCTCTCTTCTTCACGTCCCCCGCTTCCGCAAATCCCGCACCGGTGGCACCCGTTTCTCTGTGCGGGCTCCTCAGATCTGGAACACTCTCCCCCTCTCTATTCGCTCCATTCCTATTTTCTCTCACTTTCGCAAAGCCCTTAAAACTTTCTTCTTTCTTCAGGCTTTTCCTGCCTAAATCCCTCCCGCGCCCTCTAGGCAGATATTGATGTGATCCTCAGCGCCAGGAAGCCGCTTGGCCGCAGTGCGCTTTAGAAGTTCTTTTTCATTTCATTTCATTTCATTTCATTTCAACCTTATTGCTTATAATATGTTTGCTTTTATTAGCTAAGATACTGTGCTTGAGAACACTGCACTAGAAATAAATATTTCAAACTTGCACGTGTCCTCATTTACTCCTCGTTTTGAACTGATCTGATAGTATAACGAAAGAGTGTTCCACGTTACCTGAGGTGATCTAAGTCCATGTTCTGGGTTGTCTAATCATAGGGGGTATGAAAGAACCAATGAGACACTGATTGCTAGTCTGGCAGGGATTTTGGATACTAAGGTGAGTTTTAGCACACCCTAATTCACTGAGGTTCCAAGTCTCTATGCACAGTTCTGTGTAGGAGAAGAAACCCTGTACCACACCCTCACCAAATATGTCAGCCTATGTTTTCGCATTAGCTAGCTCGCAGTGCTACTAGAATCTCCTGTTATCAGAGAGATACGTTTGTGCAACTTCAGAGCATAATAGCCTCAGACTCGTGGAAACACTATACTACTTTTCACCCAGTCACTCATGCTTGCTTATTTGGCTCTCAGAGAGAAACATTTGAGCGTGTTTACAATAAGAATTTATTGTACCGTAGTTCTTCTCATGTAAATTAAGTGCGCTGCTACAACAGTAATACAGTAGTAGAGATATAGAACCAGCAGTACAGTGAATAGAAAGAAATAGTATTGTTCTACCATTTTGCAATAGTCATGAACACATACATGAATATGAAATGCATTTATAAAATAAAGTGCTTGCTCTCAAGATGCCTGTCTAGATGTACCTAAGTGTACCTAGGATGTGAGTAGTTGCAAAAAAGCCTAAGCCTAAGTACCTAAGTCTAAGAGCCAAGAATCCCACTAGGATTTAGTCTAACCCCAGGGTGTCTTGGACTTGAGTTGGACACCCTGCAAGGGATCGTCAGACCACGGTCAGCTGGAGCGATGGCATGTCAGAGCTGCAGTGTCTCTGGTCAGTGTATCTGCCTTGAAGTCTCGGTTCCCTCCTGCTTACTGATAGCAAGAGGTGCTGTACTTATACAGTCTATGTGTGTATGTTCCCCATTGTTTAGTATGAGGATGACGTTGGGGATTAAACCTTATGCGTCGATGGGAGAGGTGAAGTGGACCTCCTGTAGACTGTACTCATAAATTTTTCATATGTGCTAAGGATGACTTCTTAGCAATATCGATTGGGAAAAGCCCATCCTCGGCATGGAACGGTGAAAGGTTTAGTCCATAAAAGGCTACAGTCCTTATAAGGCGTTATGTCCATCCAAGGCAGTCTGTCCTTATTTGGAGTTATGTTCTTATAAGGCTCGTTCATATGAAATGACGGGGAGACTATGTAGGGTAAGTGTACTATGACCTATATCAGGGTACCGATATGAAATATAACACCTCTGCCTCATTGTTTTAATTACAAACCTAAATCGTCTCTCCCTTGGCCCTGTTCTGTAAATCTTTACATCTGAACTGTTGCTTGTTTGTTTTTAGTTCTGTGGTGGGTAAGTATTTGGCTTGGTTCTGGTCATATTCTTTGTGGTCCTTAAGTGTTCTGCAGTTGGTTAAGGTTGTACCTCAAGCTGTAGTATTTCCAGAGTGATCCTTCTTCATTCCGGTTTTAATTTATTTTTCTGGTTCTTAGCTTGAGATGCTCCAAAGTTGTTTTTTTTTCTTGTGTGGAGGAATCTTTGTGTTTTTCCTTATCATTCTTTACTGTGCAATTGAGTATTTGTATTTTTGCTTGCAATATCTAGTCCTTGTCTTGAAGGCCTTCCTGGTGTATGCACTGCTGTAAGCCTACTGGTGTCAAGTTCAAACAAGAGCCAGATTTGTTCATTCTCTGGCCAAGTTAACAATTTTTGTAGTGGGTGTCATTAGTAGCCCACTGTATCTCCACGTGGATCGTTGAACACAGATGCCTCAACTTGCTTCTGGCCCTCATATGGGAGTCGTAGGAGTATCTTCCTACCTCTCCATTTGGGAGTTTGCTACTATTTAGGATCACATTGCGTAATCCTTGCTCCATCATAGAAGCATCAAACCCACTCTTAAGGGTCAATGTTAAATGTTTCTCTTTGTGGTTTTTTTGGACTTTGTCATGGAAATTTCTTACCAGATGGAGGTAGATGTATGTATAGAATCTCTATGCAGCAGGTAAGTCTGATGCTATTTATTAGAAACACAACTAGGATACATTCATATAGGAAAAGGACCATCCAGTAACTGAACACAAAGTGGAAGGCAAACACATAGGGAATTTTGGAGATGGAATTGCTCCACTGGATAGGGTGCATGAAGAAACTTACTATATAACACATCACCTCCTGATAAAAGACTTTAAATAGCAATTGTAAACTTATTAAACTGGTCCAATATGACTTTCCACATAGTATTCTTGAAGCAAGAAAAAACATACATCAAAATATAATGTTAACAATATTAATAGTGATTTATAGTGAAAAATAGATACCGGATACTGGGAAATTGCAAAACCCCAACATAAGATACGCCAGTTGTTGGGTCGTGCAGAGTGTGAATGTGGATTGCGGGGGCACGTGGGAATTCCCTGCTTGGAACTCGGGAGCGGAGTTGGACGGCAGTTGCTGCCGGATGTGGTATTGAGACGGATGCAATAAAGAGGAGCACCTACCTGCACCCAGAGTCTGCTTTCATTCACTGGCGACGAGCTGGTTCATCTATTCCTGCGTCCCTGTGCTTGCACGCCCGTTTCCTCTGCCAAGCTGTGACCGATGCGCCGTTGTTGATGGCAGTTTCCTCCTGTATGCGGCGAAGCTGTGCCCAAATGGAATGAATTGCTGCATGTGCTGAAGACTTCTGTCAGCGCCTTGTGGGGAAGTACTTAAGGACAACGCTAGTGCAGCGCCTTAAGGTAAAGCGCGATTTGGGCTGAGGGCCGCAGCGGTCGGGCGACACGCGTGGCCATTTCTCCTTGTGGCAGCGCGTGCACGTCCCCACCTGCTCTGTGCCCAATTTCCCTATTACTATTACAAGAGTTGAATACCACGTCTATAGTTAATTTATCATCAAGAGTACTAAGTCAGCCGAAAAATCCGTTCTTGAGTTGGGAATAAAATTTGTCCCTTCAATACGGACTGACTTTGCGAATTTGAAAATAGAGACATTGGATCTCTTTCGAAAGATTCGATTGAAGGTGTTTTTTGCAGGAAAAGAATACCAAGGAAACAAAGAAGCCTCGGGTCTAACCAAAAAATCTATGTTTACCCCTCCACCATACCTGATGCCTAAACAAGTGATCGCGTTCGAACAAGCTGTTATGTCTTCAATTAACCATCTTGAAAAACAAAAACAATACGTTCAAATGAACATATCGAAACAACAGCACGAGGCGATTAAGAACTTACAGAATGAAGAATCGGTGATTATAAAACCTGCTGACAAAGGGGGAGCACTCTTTGTGTGGGCTAGAGACCTGTATATAGCAGAAGCGAACAAACAAATCTTGAACAAAGAATGGTATAGACCGCTGAGTGAAGATCCCACCCGCATTATCGAAGAAGAGATAAAAGAAAAACTCAAATTGAGTCTGGATGAAGGAATCCTGGGACCGAAGGAGTATGACTACCTGAACAAAACAAATCCGCGTATCCCGGTCATTTACTTCTTACCCAAAATCCATAAGAACATGACAGACCCGCCCGGGAGACCGATTGTCTCCGGGTGTGAATCAATATTAGAACCAGTGGCCAAATATGTTGACATCTTCTTGAAGCAGTTCATCAACCAAGTACCCTCATATTTACGAGACACTACTGACTTCTTGAATAAAATTGAAGGTCAATCGTTCAACAGTAATTTGCAGTGGCTAGTGTCCTTCGACGTAACATCACTTTATACACAAATCCCCCAGGACGAAGCGCTAGAAGCAATGGAGTTTTATCTTGAAACACGTAGAAGACCACACCGAGTCCCGACAGCTTTCATCTTAGATCTGGCTCGAATTGCATTGAAGCGTAATTACTTCAGGTTTGAGAACACGTTCTATATGCAGGTAAAGGGCTCAGCAATGGGGTGTTCTTTCGCACCAGAAATGACCATATTGTTCATGGCCCTGTTTGAACAAAAATTCATTGACAACGATAATCCCTTTAGCGACTGTATCACACAGTGGTACAGGTACATCGACGACGTCTGGTGTCTGTGGAGTGGTCCTGAAGAGCGACTAACACAATTCCATGAATGGTTAAACACAAGACATCCAGACATTAAATTTACCATGACAAAAAGTCGATCAGTATTAACATTTCTTGACGTGGAAGTATTTGAAGAGAATCAGAAACTAACTACAACAGTACATCGGAAATCCACTGACAGAAATACCATATTACACTATCGGAGCTCCCATCCCAAAAATCTGAAAAACAATTTACCATACGGACAGCTACTAAGAATAAGGCGCAATTGTGCGCGCAAAGAAGACTTTATGGTTAATGCATCCATCTTTACTGACCAATTAAGAGATCGAGGTTATCCCCGAAAATTGCTGAAACACGCTGTCAAAAGAGCTTGGTATACACCACGAGACACCCTGCTAATCAAAAGAGTGAAACCTCCCATGGAGAAACTGGTGTGTGTATCCACGTTTGGTCCCCATACCAATAAATACAAGAAGATCATTCTATCAAATTGGCACCTCTTAACCGGATTGGACCTCCAGATGGAAAAACCTCTATTTGCCATGCGTAAAAATAAAAACATTGGGCAAAAAATAATCAGAGCTGACTTGGGACGAACATCAACGCCAGTTAGTGATTTGTGCACGCAGTGGAAGTTACCCCCCGTTCAAGGTCACAGAAAGTGTGGGAACTGCTCCGTCTGCAGTACGACAATTGAGGGCCATGAGTTCATACATGACAGTATCAAATGGACACACAATGAGTTCACTAACTGTAAAACTAGGAATACCATTTATGCGATCAAATGCCCATGTTCTCAAATATACATTGGGAAAACGACACAACACGTGAACCAGTGAATCTTACAACATAGATCACGCATCAAAAATCATGTACTGACGACCCCGATGCTGCAACATTTTGTTGACCAACAACATTCAGAAAGAGACTTTCAATGGACTATACTATCCGGTATTAAATTGCCCCCACGCGGAGGCAATTTAGAAAATATGCTGGCTAAAAAAGAAGCGTATCTAATTCTAAAGTTTCATTGTACAACAAGAGGATTGAATGATCTAAGCAAGTTGAATCAAGCACTAACTTGAACATTGGAACCACAAGTCCCAGAATCCAAAGGGACAAGGAACACGATGATCACACGTATAAAGGCAGAGACAGCACAAGCATCGAGTGATGCATGTTTGGTGAGAGATGCCACTTTCCGAATCAAGGTGGAAGAATACTGAATCTATGCCAGAAGAACACAGCTGCAAAGTAAGTGAAACCCGCCGCGAACGTTGTTATGAAATGTGCATGGCTATGGAATAACATAATGGGCTGCAGCAGATAGACTAACAAAGACGATGAAAGCGCACATTTAAACAAACAGCTTTCCGTTCACACTGCCTTTTAAAAAAAAAAAAAAATTCCTCTGTTTGGTTGCGACAGGAAATGATGCTGCCCCAAATTTAGATGAGGATGCAATTCGTCTGGTAGAAGAGGAACCTTTCACACAAGTAAGAGAAATGCCGCAGAAAGCTCTTTCTAAGATACAGTGAGCAACTTCGGTCTGTTTAAACAATGGCAATTCATTTGTTTGTAGGGTGAATTCAAAGCGTCCTAAGTTGACTGTGTCTGGAAACACAAACACAAGTGGGGTGTCATTGAAATAGATGTACGAAGACTCCAGTAAGTTCTTCCAACTCTAAGTCATAAAAAACAACGATCATAGTTAAGATTGTCCCATAACGTCAGACTCCAATTTACATAAAATCAATTTGGTTGTGTTTAGGGACAGAACGTGGACCATCAAAAGAACCCCATCAAAAGCTATAAGGTACCCTTGGTATGTGCTTAGTGGGTTGGTTTATTTAAAAGTTGGATAAGGAGAGGTAAAGAAGGGCGTTACTCATTATATATTATTTTGTTAATTACTAGGATTACACCATGGTCTAAAGCCCTGATGATAATCCCCCAATGCAGAAGGGGATTGGAAACGCGTCGGCACGTCTTTAATCGTCTGCGAGGGATCAACATTGAATGGGACTCTAGTGAGGGTGTCATAATTGAAATATACCCAGAGAGCGAACTTTTATATAAAATAATTTTCCCCGCAGTCTGCCTGTCATAGTGCCACATAGAATTTGAATTTTGACAGGCAATTGTTGAAATTTTGGACTTGTGTAATTAATTGATGCAAATACAACAGTGTTTTGTATTTGTTTTTGACTTTCTAATATGTTTTTGTAAAATGTTTTTCATATAATTTTGAGTCGCACAATATACTGAATGACATGTGTATTCCTCCTATGCATCAAGAGTGATGAATAGTTATTTAAAATGAAGTTGAATCAATACAAATATGAAAGTAAAGTACAATGATTGTTTGTGTTGTATTTCGAATCTGCAGTATTAATTAGCAGTACTGAAATTGGTGGCCAGGTAACTTTTTTGAAAAAATGTATTAGAAGTCCTGCCAAGCTCCCAGAATGGACGAAACCCCTTTGGTTTAAACTATTTCTCTATGAAGCGCACATAATGTGTGCAATGCGGCCGCCATTTTGGATTGGGGCCAAATACACCTAATGCCTAACACACTGACAGTGTTTTATGTGTTATAATGCACATTTTCCAAGAAAAATTGTGTGGAGAGTTAGATCTATTACCAGCAGATGTGACTGCTGTAGGATATGGTGGATCAAGAATTAATATTTTTGGAATGCAATGGATGAATATAGTTTTTAAAAATAATGGGGTCTATGGAAGAGTATATATTACCCAGGAAGGATCTAATTTACTTGGATGGCGTCATCAGAAGGATTTGAACATAGTACTCAATCCGAATGCTGTTGAACCTGTATTGGTTATTGAACAAAACGTGGAAAATGTGTCTTCTGGAGGGGAGATGAACAATGAATGGGGGAAAATGTTAATGGAAAAGCATTCAGATGTTTTTTCAGACAAGTTGGGTATGTTGAAAGGATTTTCACATCGTATTATTTTGAAAAACAATGCTAAACCAATTGTACATAAGATTAGGACAATACCACTTATGATGAGAGAGCCACTTAGTAAGGAATTAGATAAATTGTTGGAGGCTAAAGTGATAGAACCAATTGAATCATCGGAATGGTTATCTCCGATTGTCGTCGCACCCAAGGAAGGAAGCAAAATTTGTTGATGTATTGATTTTAAGAGATTTAAATCAAAACATCTGGGTGGATAGACAACCTTTACCCAATATTGGAAAAATGCTAGGTAGGATGTGTGGAGGTTGCGTTTTCAGTGTCCTTGACATGTCCTCAGCTTACCATCAGGTGAACTTACATCCCGATTCACGTCCATTAACATCATTTGTGACACCTTTGGGTGCATTTCGGTATCGTAGAATGCCGTTTGGGTTGGCATCAGCATCTGCTGTGTTCCAACGTATTATGGAGAATATTTTTAAAGGTTTGGACAGAGTGTTGTATGTTCAAGACGACATTATGATTGTGGGAAGTTCATTTGAGGAACATGATCAGCTGATGGATGAAGTGTTGCGTAGAATTTCAAAGTATGGTTTGACAATAAAAAAAGAGAAATGTCAAATAAGATTGAATCAGGTCAACTATTTGGGTCATCATATATCAGCAGATGGAATAAGACCAAAAAGTAGTATTGTGAAAGCTGTGAGGGATGCTCCATCTCCCATTAATAAGGAACAATTGAAGTCATTTTTAGGTCTTGTTGAATATTGTTCTAAGTTTGTACCTAAATTCGCTGATTTAGTTGAACCTATGAGGCTTCTTTTAAAAAAAGGAGTAATATTTGAATGGAATGTTGAATGTGAGGATGCGTTTGTTAAAGTGAAAGATAGTCTTTCCAATTCCCCGTCATTAGGACATTTTGACTTTAAGAAGAAGTCTATTTTGGTCACGGATGCGAGTAATGTTGGTTTAGGGGCAGTGTTGATACAAGTATCAGATGGTATTGAGCCTATCATTGGGTTTTCTTCACACAGGTTTTTTGTTGTGAAAACGGATCATAAGCCCTTAGTTCATGTTTTTAAAGGAGGACGGGGTTTAGATGGAAGTGTAACTCCTCGTATATCAAGGTGGTTGCTATCTGTTTTGGACTGTAATTGAGTATGTGCGAGGCAATAGAAATGTTATTGCCGATTGTCTTTCTAGAATGCCCGTGGATGATAGTTCTTGTGTTGAAATTTTGGAAGATTTTGTTGTTAGTGTAGATTGTGAATTTGCTGTTAGTCAGGAAGGGTGGAGAGAGGCTATGGAGAAAGATGAGGAATACAAGAAGGTGAAAGAATTAATAAGGGTTCTTGGGATGAATCCAGTGAAGGAACAGTACATAGACAATACGGTTCAGTTAAAGATGAACTTAGCTTGCAAGGTGACAAAATTTTCAGAACAAATAGGATAGTTCCACCGGTTTCGTTGAGATCAAAGTTGTTGAGAATTGTACATGAAGGACACTTAGGTAGG
This sequence comes from Lissotriton helveticus, assembly GCF_964261635.1. Taxonomy (NCBI): domain Eukaryota; kingdom Metazoa; phylum Chordata; class Amphibia; order Caudata; family Salamandridae; genus Lissotriton; species Lissotriton helveticus. The sequence continues at coordinate 306,348,016 of NC_136059.1, forward strand.
AGTTTGACAAAGCCTAGACTAAGAGAATCTTATTGGTGGCCAGAGATGGACAAGAATGTGGTAGATCTAGTGCGAGATTGTCATGCTTGCAGAAATAGTGATAAGGTAAAGGTTACAAGAGAACCCCATTGAGATGTGTGGATCTACCTATGAAACCCTGGGAGAAACTAGGTTTGGATGTTTTAGGTCCGATTGACAAGTTAGGAAGCAATAATCGTTTTTTACTTGTGTTGGTGGATTACCATAGCAAATGGTTTACTTGCAAATCAATGGGGAAAGTCTGCACTGCGAATGTGATAACATTTTTAAAGGAAGTTTTCGTGGAAGAAGGGGTGCCGAAAACTCTTGTAACTGATAATGGCGTTCAGTTAGTTTCTTCAGATATGTCTAATTTCCTAGTTAGTCTTGGTGTTAGTCATGAGAGAGTGGCCTTGTTCCGTCCGCAAGCCAATGGACTTGTAGAAAGGGTAAACAGAATGGTAATGGATTGTATTCAGCTTTCTTTGGCTAATGGTTTATCATGGAAAGATGAATTGAGAAGAATGATGTGGGGTCATAGGATAACGCCTCATTCTAACTGGAGTTTCTCCTTTTGTGGCCATGAAGGGAAGAGAACCGGGTATGAAGGAGTCTCCGATGTGGTTGAAGGAAAAAAATCAGGTTTGGGTTGATAGGGAAAAGATGAGGTCAAGAGTTGTTGATTGTCAGTGGTGCTATAAGATGGATTTTGATAGTAGGGGGTGTGTTAAGGAGTTAGGATTTGTGGAAGGTGATTTGGTTTTGTAAGGAAGGGAGTAAGTAAGTTTTCTCAACTGCATAAGATTGTTTCAGTTAAGGGTCCTGTGGCTGAACTGGACGATGGCAGGAAATGGAGTTTGGTAGTTTGTGTAAAGTATCTCATCTGTAATGATATGTTTTTATATGCGTTGCAATTTGTGATATATTTTTTTTTTGTAATGTGTTTTATGTTATTTATTTTATGTATATAGATTGTATATTTCCTAATGTTTTCTTATTTTTTTCTTTTAGATTCCATAGGGGGGAAGATATGTGGTAATGTTTAGAATTATATGATGCAGTCATGATGCAGTGGAATTGCATCAGGCTGAATGTTCTAATGTAAACCAGTACTTGATGGGTTTGCTGAAGGTTGCTGCATTAAACTTATACTCCATTAAAGATACTTCAAGAATTTATAAGAAGTTTCCTGTGTGGATTACTACAAACTCAGTTGGGGTCTTCACTTTTTCTCATTGCCCAGTGACAGGCACACCATCTTTATCAAGCCTGCACCTTTATTTCTGTGACATCGGGGACAGGCACACCTGTACCTGCACAGTGCATGCTTTTGTGAAATTGACATCTGGATCTGCATTGTAATGCATGAATCTATGTCTTATTGAACTTTGGCACATCGTTAACACCAGAATTTCGAATTAACCAAACATTGTGTGGCAGCAACCGCCCCTACTCCTCCTATAAAGCCACACCCCCCAGGCTAAGCGGGACGCGTGCGGGACGCCGGACGAAGCCCGGACAAAGGGCGGACAGTCCGGGACAGGTAGAGACTGGACCGGGCACGTTATACTGTCCGCACTGGTAGAACGTACTTTTGTTAAAGTAAGTCCACCTGTACCTTGTTGTACACTGCATTATTGACTAGACTCTCTCTTTTTTACTTTTAGTGCATTTGTTATTGGTAACTGTCCGGATTAAAACTTGTGCTCCCAATATTCTCAGACAGGATGCCGAAAAAGAATATTACTGTTGTAGAAAATACCATGGATAATTATATGGTCCATGTAGTAAGCAAGATAAATAGTGACAGAAGACAGTCTTTGGGCTTAAGCCAATCTCCAATTTTACACCCCATAAGTCCCTCACCTAACTCCCCATGGGTAGATATTATATCTCAGGAAATAGGAAACCAAACCCAAAATATCGAGATTCATGACAGTGAGTCCCAAAACCATAGCATTTCCTTAGAGCCTGATAAAGTCTCAGCCCATATCATCAACACCGAGTCTCAGTTTGACGATGACGCCACACACGATTCCTCTATACACCTGGATACACAGGTAGATAGTGCAGCTGAAGATCCCCCAGCCATAGCGCCTAACGCACGGGCGATTAGGAAATGCAGAAAGACACACTTAAATCGAGGAGGGAGGAAGAGGGTTGCAACACCTCCAAAAACCAGGGACAAGAATATGGGAAAATGGGATGACAGCACCAAACAGATAGCTGATGATGATTTACTAAGCAGGATAGCGGACATGATTGATAGCAAACTCAAGGCTTTCATTAAACCGGTGGTGGTCAGACTTGATAAGCTTTGCACTGATGTGAAGAAAGTGGGCACGACCCAGAAAATACTAACGGACGAGTTAACAAACCTGTCAACCATGGTCACCAACTTAACCAATATCACTAAAGAACTTAATACGATTGGGGTAGAGGGAAGTGTGACTGTAGTACATACCGAATTACCCAGTGACATACCAGAAGCAAATGATAATCCCTCACTGTTAAGTGTTGACCCCCCTCCAGTTTTAGCTGAAATATTAAGAAACAACGAAAATGATCCTCTACACTTCCTTGAAGAAGCAGCGCCGTTCGTTCTGGTACTCGCAAATGTTCCAGTTCTGACTACCGGTCAGTTAGAAACCCCTACATCATTGTCAAGCAAGGCCCTTCACTGGCTATCTGGCAACATGCAGATGGCCCCCCATGGGAAACAGCAGTTAGCAGGGGAAGTCAAGTCAGCGAGAAGGGTACCCTGGATAGGACAAAACCCGAAAAATTTTACCGGTGACTGTCATTTTAAATTTTACAGTCGCAGATACATTGCCAAGCATCCTACAAAATATATTTCCCCCTCAACGCAGGAAAGGCACTATTGTCCCTCTCACCTTAGAATTCTTTGGAAAAAAACAACGGAGCATGATTTACCCTAAGATAATTCATGCTCCCTTAAGATCAACCAGGAATGACACACTAAATGGCTGGGGTATGGTTGCGTTGGACAATAGGTGGGGCCATAGTATAGATGGGTGGGCTAGGCCCCAATTAACATATCAATACGAACACCAACATCCCACCCATTCTAACTATCAGTACAACATCCCTACCTCAAACAGGTTTAACGCCCTTTACGGACAGGGAGGTTTGGATGGGGTAGAATGACTATCTGATACACCCCTTCCCCCTAGCGCTGGTAAATATAGACATCAGGGCGCTGAATCAAGATACGAGAATTATCCAATTGTGATGAATGAACATACTCATGATTTACTTGCCTCGCCAGCCGAGAGAAATTGTTCTACCAACCCACCAGACACATGTAATTCTTTAACTAATGACATAAAACACAACTTTGGGGAGGGACTGGAAGTCAGAGAATTAAGGGAAATACCAGCTATCCAACCTGAAAAATCTAACAAAGAAATAAATATTGAAACTTCTTTCCCATCTCCACATTGTAACAAAAGTCTGTTATCTTGGAATATTGCTGGGCTCTGTAACAAGTACAATGATGACGGCTGGTTGTCTTTAGTTAAACAATATGCAATAATTTGTTTACAGGAAACATGGTTGGTGGGGAAAAACGTCCATATTGAGGGCTACCAGAGTTTCTTTATCCCGGCAGAACCCTCTACCAGTGGGCGAGCAAAAGGGGGTTTGCCAATTTACGTCTATCTAGCTCTTAAATGTTCTAAATCTGAGTTTCACACTGGTAATCGAAATATCCAGGTTCTAGAGCTGAAGAGGGGATATACTACCTATACACTGATTAATTTTTACAATGCAATTAACCATTCGGGTGATTGTAATATCCAATTTCTTTGTGACTTTTTGAGGGAAATGCGAATAGATTGTCCCGCCAGTTGCTACTAGTTGGTGACTTCAACACTCATCCATGCGGAAACCCAGGAGAGACTACCATTAACCAACTAGGTTGTAACGATCTGGAAGGTTTCCACTTTGAACACACACGGCGTGGAACAAACTTGAACTCACTATTGAACGAAAACAACTTCATTTCTGCTATGTCAACAGTGGCGGACCAAACTCTCTTTTCTATTCCTACGTTCAAAGGTCACACCACTGGTTCATACATAGACCACATTTTACTATCTGCTGACCTTGCCAATACTGTCCTGAATTTCCAAATCCAAATGAGTATTTATAGTGACCATAATCCTATATGTATTACAATGGATGCGGGAATTTTTGAACAGCGAAAGCCACACATGGATCGTGGGTTCATAAAACATATAAATGGGAAGCGTCGCTTAAAATGGTCAATGGTGAATCATGAAAACTTGTATAAATCCATCAACAAGACCTGTAGCACTGAATTTTCATTATGTACATCACCCGCATCAACACCACAACAAATCTTGGCATCTTTTGAGGGAGTTGCAATTAAAGTAGGATCATTATTAACGGTGACAACCAGAGGGAGCATAAACAATAACCCGAAATGGTTTGACAAAGACTGTTCCAAGGTTAGCCGTGAGCTCAAGGCGGCATTAAAAACTAAACCCAGAGATAAGGCACTAATAAAAGTTGTGCGTGCTAGGCATAAAAAGGCCCTCGCAACCCGTAAAATAGAGGTAAAAAAAACGCATGGGAGTCTTTATTAGACCCTGAAATTCTAAGAAATAGTGCAAAATTCTGGGACATTATAAATAAACCCCTTTTCGATAACCCAATTGATTTCTCAATGGGCACAAATATCCCAGAAGAAGAGTGGGTTAATCATTTTAGTTCTATTTTTAAAAGCAACGAATTACAGGCAGAACGCACTTACACTGCATCAAAGGAAAAATGACTGCTCTTCACAATAAACGAGGTCGAGAAAGGAATTGAAGGGCTTACCAGCAATAAGGCTCCGGGACCGGATAACTTACCACCGGACCTTTTTAAATCCTGCAGCTCATTATGGGCACCAGTCCTCACCTCAGTAATAAACGCGGCAGTGATTTCTGGATGCCCTAAGTCTTGGGGGGGTATCTACCATCGTACCCGTGTTCAAGAAAGGAGACCGCAATAGCCCCCTCTGCTATAGACCAATATCCTTAATTAACTCTATTGTCAAAGTAGTGGGGGCGTAATCTTAAATAGACTGGTCACATGGGCTGACGAAAATAAAATAATATCCCCCATTCAATACGGTTTCAGACCTGGCCACTCCACCGTTACACAGTGTCTGAATCTGTATCTAATTATAGGGAAATATACTATGGCCCGTGCAGGTACAATCCACATGGCGTTCATGGACCTCTCGTCTGCATTTGACTGTGTGAGCCGCAGAGGCCTCTGGACTGCCATGGCAAAAATGGGCGTAGAGCAGAATATAATTAATTTTCTGGCAGATATGCACTCTGACACAAGGGCAAATGTCCGGTTCACACAGGATCTAAAAGTGACAGAAGAATTCAGTGTGCACCGGGGTGTCCGCCAAGGATGCATCTTAGCCCCGTTCCTTTTTAATTTATACATAAACGACCTGGAAGAGCACCTTTTAAGCACAGGAGCAGATTACCCCTATATCGGCCGCAAGGGATTGCCAGTCCTGCTTTATGCGGACGACGCAGTCCTCTTGTCTAGAACTGCTAATGACCTTCAAACATTACTGAACTCCTTCTTTACATTTATGAAATCACGTGATTTGAGTATAAATAACTCTAAATCCTTCGTAATGAAGGTTGGCCAAGGCAGTAAAAAACCGGACTGTTTAAACGTGAACGGGTCAAAAATTCCTACCACTAAAACCTTCTCCTACCTAGGGGTCCTATTCGACCATCAAATGAATTGGGGACCTGTAGTCCAAAAAAAAAGGGGAGAGGTAATTAGGGCATATGCTGCCATACTTAATTTCGCAAGAAAAATGGGCAACAGCCCAGTGACAGCATTACTCAAACTTTACCAGGCTAAGAGCATCGCCATAGCATCCTACGGAGGTGAGCTATGGGGACATGTCACACTAGGGGCACTTGAGATAGTGGAAAATACCTTTCTCAAAAAGATATTAAGGGTCCCCGTTGGAACAGCTAACTTTTCCGTACATGAGGAGCTAGGAGTACCATTCCTATGCGACAAAATAGCAGCTAAACCCTTAGTATGCTGGCTACAATGTTGGACAAACAGTGATGTCCCCCTCACCCAGCTAATACTGAGGGAAGCATTAACATGGGAAAACAGGTTTAAGGTCCCCTGGTTAAGTTATTTAAACAATTGTTTTAGGGAAATTGGGCGCCCTGAACTTTTCAAAAACCCCAATTCTATCACGAAACAGGATGTTTTGTCTGTAAAAAAGGCGTTTATCACTTTACGCTATCTAGATAGGGAGGCTGGTGCAATAATGAAGGGAAGCGTACGTAAACACGTGGTGTTAAAAACAACAATGGTTATGGAACCGTACCTGTCATGGCCAATGACTGGTTATGATCGTTTACTGTTGACAAGATTTAGGCTGGACTTATTTCACTTATTGCTGGCTATGCCAAAGGGAGCTTATCGTGGACAAGTGTTGACGGCTTGCGGCTGCGACGAAACGTCTCCGCAAGATCTGGAACACTTTTTATTTTTTTGCCCATTTTATGAAACGCCACGTAGGCTCTTTTTAAAACCTTGTCTTAAAAAACTACACTTCTCTCAACATAAACCAGCACTCTATTATTTGCAGATGTTAGGGTGGGATTGTGCTCTATTTGTGTGTAGTTTCTTGAAAATGGCACTCAAATTCAGAAAAAGTATGGAGGGATAACTACTCTTGCAACTGATATAGTTTTTAGCCTAATTATTTTTACTTCTCTGATGTCTTGTCTGATTACCACTAAAGTGTATGCCTTGCCTGTAAAAATGTGCTATCTTAATCTTATAATCATAAATGCCAAATACAATCAAGTCATTTTCCCTCACTTTTTAAAAACCCTATTTATGTAATCATGTGATAATATATGTTTTGTTTGTAATGCTTTTATGGTTGTTTTTTTAAATAACCGAATAAAGTTTTAAAAAAAAAAAAACTCACCCTCACAAATTTACACAATGAATCACATTTTTTCCACCTCCACTATTTTTGAAAAATGCAGTCACTCCTTCATTGATCTGGCAACAGTGGAACAACACTTTTGAAGCATATTTAGAAGCCATTGATGGTGATACTTTCACTTCTAAGAATAATAATTCACTTTTAGTTTACAATCTGGATTCAGAAGGCAGGAATATTCTGAAGACCCCATCATTAGAGGTTGTTAGCCCTCATGTCAGTGGTGGTGACAACGGGGATTCCATGTTACTTGATGATTATGTACCCTATCATCAAAACACTTGACAAGAGGTACAACCCCAATAAAAATGTTGTACTGGAACGCCACAAATTCTTGCAACAAGCACAGATTGCTGGGAAATCAATTGCTGATTTTGTCACTGCTCTAATAACTTTGTTCACCACTTGTATTTACAGAGAGTTCAAAGATGAGATCATTTGTGATCAGTTCATTGAAAGAACCATCAACAAAAAGGTCCAAGAGAAACTACTCTCCACTGAAGATCCCGATCTCGAAACTGCCCTTAAAGTTGCCTGGGGCCTTGAACATTCACAACTGTGCATGCGAGAAATGAACGATACAACCAAGTTTGATGAGGTTAAACAATTAAGTGGTAAACATATTTACAAACCTGCCAAGGGTGTTAATTCTAGCCTAAATCAGTATTCTGAATTGATGTCTGATAAAGCACGGAATCCCAAGACACCATCCAGTAAGGCAAAATTCAATAAATCAGAACTCCTATGTTTCAGGTGTGGTAGTAAATTTAATCTGGGGAATGCCAAATTCTGTTTCGCCCTAAATCAGAGTTGCTTCAAGTGCAGTAGAATAAGACACCTTGCACGAATGTGCAAAGCAGCATCAACCCTGAAACCCTCCATACTCACTGTCAATGCCATTGAGAATGGTTTGGATTGTTCAGATGAGGAAAACAATGTATTACTAATACTATGCTGGGATCACGTAAAAGAAAAGCTCCAGTTTATGTGGTTGTAGTGAACAACTGGAAGATCAACTTCTTGGCTGATTCAGGCTCTCCTTTCACACTCATAAACCAGAAGGATTTTGGAGAGTTGGAAAACATTTAGCTACAGCAATCCCGCATAAAGATCTTTTGCTATGGGGGCAGGAGGGTGGATGTTTAGGGAAATATGAGGGAAGTCTCGACTTTGTCCTGTTCGTGTTGTGAAAAAGGGTGCAAATTTGTTTGGAAAGAGAGAACAAGGGGAGTTAGAAATAATCTTGAACCCTAATCACCCTGACGTGGTGTTATCTAGTCGGAAAATGAAAGGATCCAGTAATGTGTCCCTGTCAACTTCTTTGTCCTTTACTGGGGTGGTTGGGCATTTGATGGCTGGTGAATGGGTCCTTAACTATCCTGAGGTGTTTAGTGAATGTTTAGGCAAGCTGTATGATTTTCAACACAAAATCATTCTCAAGAATAGCGCACAAGCGATTTCCCATAGAGTGGGCAAAGTACCACTGAGTCTGCAAAATTAATTATGGATGGAGTTGAAAAGATTGTGTGACATGGGCATAATTGAGCCCATCAAGGGATCGGAGGGGTTGGTGCCCATAGTGTTGGTGCTCAAGGCTAAGTCCATGAGACTTGGTGTGGACTTGCGTTATCTTAACTCCAGTATTGGGATTGATCTCCAACCTCTGCCGAACATCAATGAAATGTTGGATAGTGCAAAGTTTTTTACTTCCTTAGACATCTCTTCAGCATACCATTAGGTTGTGTTGAGCAAGGATTCCAGGCACCTCACGTCTTTTGTCACTCCTGAAGGGGCTTACCGCTACATACATATGCCTTTTGGTTTAGCGTCGGCATCTGCGGTATTCCAACCCCTGATGGGGAATTTATTTAGTAATACCATGGGGGTGGTGTTCTTCCAGGATGATATACTGGTTTTATAGTAAGACTGAATCTGAACACGTTACGAGGGTGAAAGAGGTTCTGGATATTGTGATATCGAGTGGATTAACTCTGAGGCGAGACAAGTGCAGATTTTTTCAGGAAGATGTGGACTATTTTGGTCACCGCATTTCAGCTAAGGGTGTGAAGTCTAAGGTGAAAATCTTGGAAGCTATACAAAATGCTCCCAGACTTGTTAATAGGGACCAATTCCGTTCCTTTCTAGGGTGCACGTGTGAATCATAAATTGGGTGTACAGGTGGATTCCAGTCCGGTGCGTTGCGAGAGTGTCTTCCAAAGATTAAGCACGCGCAGACCCAAGCCCTGTGCACCAGAGCAGGGTGTCTTCGAAGGTTAAGACCGCTCCTGCCAGGTTCAAGGATTACTGCAGATTCTAATTTTGTTTGCCCTATATTGTGGTTATCTTTTATGTTTATTTAGCTTTTCCTTAGTTGTTTGTATTATGTTCTCTTTTCTTGATTGTGAAGGAAGGGGGGTGTTGGGTGTTGGGTCGTGCGGAATGTGAGTGTGGAATGCGAGGGCACATGGAAGTTCCCTGCGTGGAACTCAGGAGCGGGGTTGGACGGCAGTTGCGGCTGGACGTGGGATTGAGACGGATGCAATAAAGAGGCGCTGTTAGATCTGACATCATTGGCGTGAGTCTCCCTTCCATTTTTGACGGATTGCCTCCTCTGTTTTGACATATTTTTGCTGGTTGTATGTTTTGGGCCCTGTGCCACTGCTAATCAGTGCAACAGTGCACGTGCTCCCTATGTTAAATTGAGATACTGATTGGATTGCATGATTGGCTTATTTGATCTACTGTCAGCCCCTAGTACAGTGCACCGAGTGTGCCCAGGGCTTGTAGAGCAAATGCTGCTGGTGGGCTTGCAGCACTGGTTGTGCCACCCCCAGAAGCAGCTTGTAAAGTGTGTCTCAGGCCTGCCATTGCAAGGCCTGTTTGTAGTCTGTGACTACCATGTCGACTTGGCCAAGTGCACCCACTTGCCAGTCCCTAAACCTTCCCTTTGCTTCATATTAGACACCCATATGGTAGGCCCAAGGGCAGGGTGCATTGTAAGTATAAGGTAGGAAATGCTCTGATGTGTGTAGCATGTTCTAGTAGTGAATGGCAGCCATTTTCATTTTTCACTATTGAAGGCTACCTGTTACATCCCTACAATCCTAACTGACTCAGGGAACATGGTAGAAATTCGAGTTTAGTATGCCTGAACTCAGAATAATAAAATACATCTTTTAGTAAAGTTTATTTTAATATTCTGTGTTTGCAAATACCACTTTTAGAAAGTAGGTATTTGCTTGCCTAACCATTTGAGCCCGCCTCTGCTGACTTGTGTATTCCTTGTCTGGGTTTGTGTGTGACAGGGCTGGGGAAATTCCAGGAGACAGTCTGGGACAGCCCAGTGGTGATTAGGGAGATTTACATCCAGATGGGAGGGGGAGAGTGCACATGGGACCTGAATAGGGCTGGGCCTTCCCTCCACAATGCTGGCTTCACCCCCTGTGGCTTGTCTGATGTCTCTGCCCTGCACAGTGAAAGGAGAAGGGGAATCCTGTCAACAGAGTACTCCAGAGCTGCATCTTCCCTCCCCAGTGCTGGCTCCACCTCCTGTGGGGCGTCTGATGTTTCTGCCCTGCACAGTGAAAGGAAGAGAAGAGTGATGTAAACACAGTGCTCAGGAACTGGTTTAAACTAGGTAGAGGCCTCTCTGCCTTCAGAGAACAAAGGATTTTTTGGTATAAATATTGGGACCCAGTCCCACAGACTTTAGATCACTTCTCGAACAAGAAACGTTTCTGCCAAAGAGAAGAACCAAGGAAGCTGCAGGAGTTTGGACTGCCCCTCTGCCAGTGTGCTGTTTGCTGGGCTGGCCTGCAGTGGTTGCTTCATTGCCAGGGGAAAGGAGAAGGAACTTTGTAAGGACTTTCATCTACAGCATATTCTCCAAGGGCTTGAACTGTGCTTGCCTCCTGCTGAAGTCTCAGGGCCAAAAGACTTCACCTATAGCTCCCTCCTGAATTTCCTTGCTGGGAATTCTGACTTCAGTCACTTGCGTGCCGCTAGGAGCTGGAAGCGCGACACATCGAGAAGAAGCGTGTGGCCGCCGCAGCTGAAATCATCGCAACGCTGGAGAAGCGAGAGTTCATCGCATCTCCCTGGAAGCGTGTGTTCATCGAAGCTGTCTGCTGTCGCATCGCCGGAGAAGCGCATCGCAGGGCCTGTCGCGGCTCCAAAGTACAGAGTCGTCGCAAGGCTTCCAGGGCGTCATCGCATCGTCATCGCATCGCCGCATCAAGGGCGCCATCTTCTCGCATCTCAACGGGATCATCGCATCGGCATCGCATCGCATCAAGGCGCCATCTTGCGCACCGCAACAGGTCGAGAATCTACCCATCACCTCCGCACCGGTAAGGCTCACGACGAGTCCCCTACTCTGCGCAAGCATTGAGGAAGGACGCAACTGTTCCCCCGGGTCACGGAACTGACGCATCTCCCCTTTTGCGAGCCTTTTGTTCACTTTGCGTGCCGCATCCCAGAACTTTGTTGAGAACTTTGTCGCATTTACCATCAACTTGAATTAAGAGACTTTTATCATCTTTTAAGTAACCTTTAGTATAGTATTGTGAATTTTTGTCGTTTGTGGTCTTGTGTTTAAGTCTATATAAAGAATAGCTATTTTTATAAAACCTGTGTTGTGTCCATCTGTAGTGTTATCACTGTATTACTGTGTATATTCACCAATGCTTAACACACTGCCTCTGAGATAAGCCTGTCTGCTCGTGCCAAGCTACCATGGGGGTGAGCAGGGGTTATTAAAGAGAGTAATCCCCTTGTCCTGACTTAGAAGTAAGGGTCCCTATTTGGACAAAGGTGATAACCATTGCCAACTAGAGACCCCCAGATCTAACAGGCGCACTTACCTGCACCCTGAGCCCGCTTCCTTTTAAAAGTGTATTAGTTATATTCTACACAATTTTTCCGCCAAGCTAGTCTTTTTCTGGTTCTTTATTTCATCAGCCTACTTGGTCTACGTCCAGCCTTGCCTTCTCGCCACTACACAAGTTCCAAACAGTTACACACTCAGGCACGAAAATTACTTTGCTCTTATTTCATGCATTTCCTTCACTGACATCTACAATGATTCTAACTGCCCTCTGTTCTATCATGCCATCTGAGACCCTGGACACACCTTTACTTATTAATTTCACTCTCACTGGATTGCCCACTCTGAATTCTTTCTCACTTTCCTCCTATAACCTCCACACATTCATCTGATTCTTTCCATAATATTCTTAATTTGATTGCCAACTTTTCCTCTTTTACACTTGTTCTCCAACATGCATGCTTGCCTTACCAAAGTGCATGACTTTCTCCACCTCATCTTCTCAAATGGAGATTTATCTTTATCTATGTGGGGCTTCTACTTATATGACCACAACAATTCATCAATCACCTCCTGTCCATTGCCAATTGAATTCCTGCCATGAGCTCTCTCTTCCACCTTTCAACCTAACCAATACTTTGTGGAAAGTAAACAGACATGCGTATGTGTTAAGCCTCATGTTTCCAGAAAATGCTTCAACTCCTTAGAAACAAATTGAACTCCAGTATTTGTATCTAATTCCTTGGCAAAAATGTCATTCAACAATTTTATGACTTCCCTCCTAGTCGCATGACTAACAAATTTAACTTTACGCCATTGTGAGTTGTGATATAGTAATATAACAGCATACCTGCTCCTTTTGCCTTTGATTGGAAAGGACCAGAAATATTGAGAGCAACTTTTTCCCATGCTCTGTTAGGCCTCGATATTTCCTCATTGGAATATAAAGTTGTTATTTTTTTCTGTATGAGGAGGCAAGATGGCGTTCACTGGCTGGACGTGTGTGTGAGTGGCTCCCGAATAGCTCCCTTATCCCCACAATTATGGGTTAATGGCGGAGAAGACGGAAACATTGCTGGGACGTGAAGCGAGAAATGAAGGGGAAACTGCTGATAGATTTAACTTCTGAGAAGGCAGTAGCAGAAAAAGGACAAAAAAGGAATCTACTGTGGTGGGAGTGCAAGACGCACTAGCGGAGGCTGTATTCAGCTGGAGAAAGTAAGCTCACCAGAATCAAACGCGCGCGAGCAAGACATGGTGTGGCAGATGTAGGTGGAGACGCCTTGACTGCTGCAGCAGGTACTGGAGTGGAGTAAAAAAAAACAGCGCCACACCTCTTCCTCATTTATTCCTGGTTGCTGGTGGAGAAGCAAGCGGCTGCGGAGTGGCTTTTGAAATACAGAGATACAACAGTATGGGCTTGTGACCGCCAGGAGCCGAGATATCGGCAAGATTTTGAAAAAGCAGGCCGTACAAGTAGAAGTCAGGATGGTGAGGGCCGCTTTCAGTTTGGGAAAGTGCGCCCATCAGAGCATTGAGCGTGAGCAAGTGGCAAACAGTAAGCGGCAGTGTAGCAGACCATGGAGGACTGTGTACACGGGCGCCAGGACCGAAGTCAAGGGGTGAAGGGGCTGAAGAGTCGGTGAGTGGTCGCTGTATGACCCAGGGCTCCATAACGGTCTTGGCGGGCTGGCAGCTGATAGTCAGCAACGCATATGTACGGAGAGGAAACACAAGCTGAGCATCATTGCTGATGTTGGCAATAATGATAGACTGTAGGAAGTGTATGAGTAGCTACACCGTAAATACCCTTGTTGGCTGAATATTACATATCGCTGACCTAATAATCAATAATTAATAATGCTGCCTAAAACCGCCTGTGGTGGGAAAACAAGAGCGAGTGGTGAAACTTTGGTCGGAACCAGAGCGGCACTAGTCGGAAAAGGCTCTAAAGAACCCGTAAGAGTAGAGGAATGGGATAGTAGTGCACAAAGCAAGGAACAAAATCTGGAAGCTGGAAAGATCCCACAGATTTTTCAAGCGGTGGTCAGAAAGAAATCGATAGCATCACAAAAGACTACCACAGCAATGGAGGAACAAAGCATAAGAACTGAGGAACAAGAAATTAGATTTAGGAATACTCCTCACGAATCAGACAGGATAGAAAAGGATGTATCCTTGTATGTTTTGGAGTCTGACCAGACAATTATGGACAATGCCGCTGAAAAGGAAAGTACAGAAGAAACTGGTGGGACAAGTGACACAAAGACTGAAGGTATCAGTAGCAAGGAAAGTGAGTTTTATTCCCTCTCTGAACATTCAGATGCTTCAGATGAGGAGGAGCAACACAATTTTTTTAGGGTAACAGAGGTTCGATTATCCAATCGATGGTATGGGATGCGCTGAAGGCTGGGCTGAGCTCAGCTATGGGTTGGCCAAACAAAGGCAACAGAAGAATCTAATGCTGGGTCTTTTGGAGGAGCTAAAGACAGGGGAGCAGGAACTTTATACAAGTGATAAGAAATAGAGAGGATGTCAAGGAGATACAAACTAAGATTGCATGCTGTAAAGCTAAGATCAATAGGTTTTGGAGTCAGGAAATTGCTGGTCAATATAAAATCCACAAAGAAGAAAGGTATGAATATGGGGAAGCTGCAGGTCGGTGTCTGGCTCAAACGCTTAGAGGTAGGCAATCTTCACAGAAAATAGTATCATTGGAGGATGGAAAGGGGAGTGTAGTAGAAACTATGGAAGGAATATTGGAGGTGTTTCACACTTTCTTTAAAGAGCTGTATACACATAAAAAGTTGACAAGGACAATAGAGAGTCTTTTTTACAAACAATGGATCTAGTTGGTCTTGGACAGGAAGAGCGGGGAGCCTTAGAAGCCCCGATCACAATGGTAGAACTTGAGAAAGCATTGGGCTTACTGGCTAGTGGTAAAGCGGTAGGGCAAGACAAACTACCACTGGAGGTATATCGAATGCTCTTTCAAGCAATAAAGGATGACATGTTGGCTACATTCTTAGAATCCCAAGCCGGGAACTCGCCACCATCTTGAGACAAAGCCAATATTGTGTTTTTTAAAAAGAAAGATAGGCCAGCGGAATTGCCAGGATCATACAGACCAATATCATTGATAAACTCGGATGGCAAGGTGTATTCAAAAATTCTGGCAGCCAGGCTGGCTCAAGTAATTATCTCATTGGTCTTTAGGCACCAGCATGGTTTTATACCGGGCAGGAGCACGGTCAATCACTTAAATAGAGGGATTGCAATGATTGATTATGCTAATGTATAATAAAAGAGCTCAGGCATAATTTTTTTAGACGCTGAACTTTTGACTGTGTGACATGGCCGTTTCTTTGGGCTCTCCTGCTTAGGATGGGGTTTGGGCCACGATATATTAGGGCTATACAAACCATGTATAAATCACCTCGGGCTAAAATCTGCTTAATGGGTAGGGAATCAGCCTGGTATATATTAGCAGGGAAACAAGACAGGGGTGTCCCTGCTGGCCCTTGTTGTTGCCATATATATTAACCCGCTGTTAGCACTGTTGGAAACAACAAATAGGATAAAGTCTATGACTTGCAGGCAATATCCAGTGCAAGTATTAGCATATGCCGACGACATAGCGGTAGCAACATCTGATCCAGAGCAAGCAGTGGTGGAGATGGCAAACTTAACTCGGCTATTTGGGGAAGTGGCTGGATATAAGTTTAATGCATCCAAAACCCGGATTGTATGCTCTGAAGGAGCATGCCCAGGAGAAGGACCGGTTACGGATGAAGCCATGTATTTGGGCATCAAAATTAGGATATCACTTCAGGATTTAGTAGAGGTAATTTGGGGAGATGTAGTTTCTTCGGTCAAACGACAATTGGATAAGGTTGAATGTTTACGTTTATCGATGGTAGGGAGATGTAATGTGCTTAAAATGTATATCCTCCCAAAGGCTATGTATTATTTTAGAGCAGTCCCATTGGAGTTGACTCGTCTGCAATTATTGAAGCTACAATCTCTGTGACAGGTTTATATGGGGTCAAAAGAAAGCTTGTTGAGCCTCAAAATACATGATGTTACCACTAGAGCGAGGGGAATGGGCAGTACCGAATTTTACATTTTATTATTTTGTATGTCTCTTACAAGATATGCGGTTTCTCATGACTGTAGAGGAAGGACAATTAGCAAAAGCACCAAATATATATCAAATGTTGATGGGAGCACAGGTTAGAAATGCTCTATTTAAATTTTTGGAACCCTGCTACTTTAAGAGAACACGGTTCAAAATCATGATTTCAGAATATAAGGCTTGGAAAACAGTATGTAGGATGTAATCAATAACTCAGATAAGTTACTATACACCTTTGAACTCTACAGCTATATTCCCGGCTATTTTTTATGATGCAAAGATGGAAAGTTGGCGAGTTAAGGGGGACCAGACAAATAGGAGATATATATTGTGGTGGGGTACTTTCTTCTTCTTTTTTTGGTCTAACAGATCGGTATAAATTGTCCAAAAATTTTTTTTTTAAATATCTTCAAATACGAGATTTTTTATGTAAACACTATATGTATCGGTGATAGCTCCTAATCCCCCTGTGGAGGGAGTTAAAAAAAGAGCCAAGATAGGAATATTATATGAAATACTGATTGAAACCCTGCCGGATGATATAGAGAACCAGGATAGGAAGTGGAGGGCACAGTTTGGGACTGAAGACACATATGTGCAACAATCAATTGATACTGCTGCTCGAACTCTTCTGACCGCAAGTCTGCGAACTCAACATTATAAGACTCTATTTAATCTATATCATACCCTGTAAAGATTATGAAGTGGGAGGCCCACGATGCGAAATGTTTCAGATGTGATATGGAAAAAGCGGATATTGTACATATATTCTACGAATGCGTAGGCTTATCTCAGCTCAAATCATATTGAGCAGTTTTTAACGGAGATTACGGGGGTAGATGTGCATATCTCCAAAGAGGTAATGTTAACAGGAGTTGGGGGTTACCACAATAGGTCAGGCTTGCTATTCATTTAGGTATCTTCTATTCATAGCAGTTTCAGCAGCACGACTATGTGTTGCTTCAGTGTGGCTTCAACCCGATGCCCATCATTTGAGATGTGGCGAGCGAAGTTCTACAACATATTTAATTTGGAATATAGTTTGTATTGTCTGAAATCATTGAAGAAGAAAAAATTGGGGGTACAGATTTGGGGACCTATGCTTAACCACATGGACATGTCTGTTTGAATACAATCAATTTTTATACTGTGGAATTTAATTTCGGTTCTGGAGGTCTAAATGACTGAATTTGTATTATATGCTATGAATTGAACAATAAATATAAAAAAAGAAATATAACGTTGTTTTTTGTGACTCATTGCTCTAGGTGCATGTCACACACAAACTTCCCTTTTCTTTTTGATTTTTTTTTGTGGAAACTTCTTTATTTGCGACTGCATAGTATATCACATTACATAGTATGATATGAGCAAAGTACAGTCTTTTAACTTTTTCCCCCACCCCATATTCTCCCCTCGTTTGTTTTTGCACCATTTCCGTTACGCTTGCAGCCAAGAACACAAAGAACATGCACGTCATTATTAAGCACCTCTCCAACGCCTCCTCCCCTTTCCCCTCCCAGGCCTCCCTATGCGTCAGTCCCCAAAGTCCAGCGCCTAAGTAGCCCCCCATTACAAACACCAGAGTCCATTGCATTGATATCTCCCAGTCCCAAATGTTCACTCCCTCTCTGATGCCCAAGCCTGCAAGTGTCTGCGATCTCTCATAGTCCTCCATCAAGGCCGTGATAGTGTCTCCATTTGCCCCACACTCTACGAAATTTCTTCGGGCTGCCCCTCGCCCGATATGTGACTCTTTCGGCTGCCATGTATAGGTCAATGCCCCTTCTCCATTCCTCAAGCAGCGGAGCATCAGGTGCCCCCCATTTCCTAGCTATATCCCTCTTGGACACTACCAGGGCTAGCCCCAGAAAAATCAGGAGTGGGCGTGCTAGGTCCACGTCATTAGTCATCCCCAATAATACTACCTTCGGGTCCGGCGGGATGTCAGTCTCCAGTACCTCCCCCAGTTCAGCTAAAACCTCCTCCCAGTACGATTGAATGCGGGGACAGGACCAAATAGTGTGCAGGAAGTCTCCCCTATCATTGCCACAGCGTAGACAGCACGAGTCAGGTATCCTCCCCAATCTATACAGTCGCACTCTATCAAAATATGACCTATGCAGGACCTTAAATTGGATCAAACGGAGGCGTGATTTGATCGCTACCTCTCTAGGGTGCATCAGTATTACCCCCCAATCCACATCATCCATTTCTCCCACCTCCCGTACCCATGTGTTCCAGAGGCCTTCTAATTTGTTTGGTCTATTTTTCATGATGGTTTTATATGTCAGAGACACAGGGATTTGTTCCTGTAAAAGGCGGCCTTCTAGTGGGGCATATTCGGGGAGTGCCTCCAGCAGTGACCCTTCCGCCCTCCATGCATGTCTGAGTTGCATATATTTAAAGAGTTGGGAGTGGTGGAGTCCATACTCCTTTTGGAGCGACGGGAAGGATTGTAACACCACTTTTTTAATCACATCCCCTAGAGTAGAGATACCAATGGCATCCCACTCCTGGAACCCCTTCAGCTTGTGTAATTCCTTCAGCCAGGTGCAGTGCCACAGTGGGGTTTGCTTCGTCGGTTTGTGTTCCCACTGTATTGCCTTTGTCGCCCTCTTCCAGGCTTCCAGCGTGATTCTAGTAGCTGGTAGTAATCTGGCCTGCCCCTTCCCTCCATAGATGTAATGAAGACAGCTGTGGATGCCCATCTTGTGTCGTTCTAGTGCATAGGTGGAGTGTGTGGCGGGTGCGTGGAGCCATTCATTTATGGGTGCCAAGTGTTCTGCCCAGTAATAGGTTTCTAGGTCAGGCAAGGATATTCCACCATTGTATTGATGTCTCTGCAAGGTCGAGAGAGCTACTCTAGGCTGCTTACCCAGCCACAGATAGGACCTCAACGCCGTATGGATGTCTTGGAATGTCTTGCATGGCAAGGGAAAGTTTTCATTCTGAAATGCATATAGAAATCTGGGGAGCGTGACCATTTTAAACATAGCCGCCCGCCCCAGAATCGTCAGTGGGAGTGATTGCCATCTACTAGCGTCGTCAGAGAAAGTGCATAGGACCCGGCTCATATTACGTTCGTAGGAGAGATTACCATCAGTCGTGACAAATATTCCTAAGTACATAAACCCCTCCTTAGTTGTTTTCAGTCTCTTGGGCAGCATGGGCCATTCCTCCCTACCTTGTGGATCGTACATCATCGACTTGTGCCAGTTAATCTGGTACCCTGAGTTATTCCCGTAGCGGTCCAGTTCTTCAAACAGTGCCGGTACGGTAGTGTCCGGGTGTGTAACATGGAGTAGTACATTGTCCGCGTATAGGGACAGCTTCTCTTCTGCTCCGTCTGCTGGCCCCATCCGGAACCCGGTAATTCCTACATTTTGTCTCACTGCACACGCCAGCACTTCAATGGATAGCGCAAACAACAGGGGGGATGAAGGGCATCCCTGCCTGGTGCCACGTTGAATCGGGAAGGTCTCCGATAACGCCCCATTCACCCTAACCCTAGCACTGGGGCTGGTAAACAAGAGACTGATCATATGTCTATACTTGGGCCCGAATCCCATCCGCTCCAACACACCCTCTAGAAAGGGCCAGTGGACAGCATCAAACGCCTTCTCGTCGTCCAGAGAAAGGAACCAGTGGGGCTCAGGCTTGTCCTCCACCTCCCTAAGACATTTATGGGTCCGTCTTAGATTGTACCTGGTGGCCCGTTCCGGGATGAACCCCGTTTGATCTAGATGGACCAACCCTGATACCACCCGTCGCATGCGGAGTGCTAAGATCGTGGCATATAGTTTTGCCTCCACATTGAGGAGGGAGATGGGGCGGTAGGACGAGCAATCGTCCGCCGGCTTCCCCTGCTTGTAGATCGGGACAATTGTTGCCTGCCTGAGGGCCAGTGGGAACTTCCCCTCCTTCTCAGCATCAAGGAATAGGCCCAGCAGGTGGCAGGTCCTCCGTTTTCTTAAAGAATTCTGCTGGGAAACCATTTGGGCCTGGGACCTTCGTCAGTGCCGCCCTTACTTCTTCCTCCGTTATGTCTGCCTCTAAGTCCACCCGGTCAGATTCTTCAAGCTCCGGAATAGTAATATGTGCCATGTATTGCATTGCATCCTCTTTTGAGCCCAGTTCCCGCGCTTCATAGAAGGACCTATAGAATGCAGCGAATACCTCCGCTATCTCAGCATCTGTGTCGGCCCACTTCCCCCGAACGTCCTTCACTTTATCTACCCAGCGATCATCTCTCTCTTTCCTACTTAGCCAGGCCAAGAGCCTCCCGGATTTGTCTCCTACATCATATAGACGATGTAGAGTAGCCAGGGCCTGTGTCTTCGCTTCACCCGTCACAAATTGCCTATACTGAGTTTTCAGAATGGACAGTCGCCGAAGTGTTCTTGGTTCTCTGGTATGCAGATGTTCCGTTTCAAGGGTCAGTATCTGTGATTCTAGTTCCTGTAGCTCGACCTGGAATTTCTTCCTGTCTTCTGCAAGTCTACAATGGGCCCTGTCTCTAAGTACCACCTTAAGTGCTTCCCAAAGAGTTACTCGGGATTCCACTGTGCCAACATTTTCTGCCAAGTACACCCTTACATCTGCTCTTAGGCCCCTGAGGAGTTCTGTGTTTTGTAGGTCCCATGCTGACAGCCTGAGTATCTTGGGTCCCTCCCTCCTTCTCTTACCCACCTCTATCAATAGGGGGGAGTGATCAGACACTCCACGCGCACAGTACTCCGCTGTGTCTGATAACTGCAGCGCCTGCCGTGTCATAAAAATGTAGTCCAGGCGGGAGTACATCTTGTGGGCCCCCGAGAAAAAGGAATATGCCTTGGTGCCCGGGTGGAGCCACCTCCATACGTCCAGTAGTCCAAGCGCGGACATAGAATTGGCCAGCGGTGTCATATGTGAAGGTTTAGCACGGTCTCCTGTTCTATCCTGTGCAGGGTCCATTACGTCGTTAAAGTCCCCACCAAGGATCTGGGTTGTGTCTGCCGTGTCAAGGAGAATATCAGAGACTCCCCGTAGTGTGCCTGCCTGGAGTTTGGGTGGGGCGTACGCTGATATTAATGTGTACTCCTTCCTTCTCCATCTACCCCGCACCCCTACATAGGTTCCTTGGGAGTCTGTCCAAACCTGCGCTATTGTCATGGGTGGATGTTTTTTAATCAGGATAGCCACTCCTCTAGAGCCCGAAGTGAAGCCCGCGTGTGCCAGGACTCTATACTGCCCCCTCGCCAAGAAGGCGCATTTAGTACCTTGCAGATGCGTTTCTTGGAGGAGAACTACGTCCGCCCCCGATCTTTTAATATAGTTGTGAACCAGTCCCCGTTTAATCTTACAGCCTAGGCCGTTTACGTTCCAGGTTAGTATTTTAAGGCCGTCTTTAGGCCCAGTCACTCCCTGCGGGTCACCCATGGGCAGGGCTTGCATTGTGGGCAGTTGGGATTCCATGACCTATGACTGGCTTTGTGTTGAAGTGTGCGCGTGTGCTTGAACAGTGCATGATAAAACAAACTTCCTCCCCCCACCCCTGCCATCTCTAAACTCTCAGAAACCAAAAACACCCACAACTTCCCCCCCCTACCCCCCCCCCCCTGCAGCCCCAGCTTCCACATAGCCCGGATTTTCTTTTGGATTTTTGTCCACCCCAGGCGGACAAAAATCTATTCTCAATCTGTGCTTTGTCCCACTCATACCAGGGTGTCCCTGGTGAGACAGATGTAATATTTTGTTGTTTAACTCTGCAGATACAACCAAGAGATCTCCCTGTACAATAATCCATTATGACATTCAACTCATTCATCTGACCCTGGCATTTCCTGGCAGCTTCATTCAAGCTCCTTTTACTCGGCCACCGCTGCTCAATTTATGTCATCACTGACATGAGAATTTAATCCCTCTCAAGTGCCCTCAGCTATTTGTCTTTGTAAATACCATTCAATGTTACTTCTGAAATCCAAGCAACCATGATATTGTGATCGTCTTCTATTTACTTTTCATCATTGGTCACAGGCAACCACGGTATGCAATCTGCTTTTAAATTGTTTCAACTGGCCATGTATTTTAAATCCAAACTATATTCATGCATTTTAAAGTGCAATTTTGCAATCCTCTGGTTTGTTTACACCACGTCTTGTAGTTAGAAGATCTACCAAATGGCTATGATCAGTGTCAACATAAAATGGACTACCCAAGACATATCGGTGACAGTGCTTAATGCCCCAAAAACAAACCAGTGTCTCCTTTTCAATGGTCGAGTACTTGTGCTGTACACCCCTTAAAGGTTTTAAGGCATAAGCAACTGTTTCTAGACGTCCAGCATGATCTTGTAACAAATCAGTCAAAATGTTTATTTTGACATTAGTATTAAGTGGCTTTAAAGCAGGAGCATGTACTATCTTATTTCAATGCGTTCAATTTCCCTCACATAATTCATCCAACACAAACCACTCATTTGTCTTCAATAACTTCCTCATGTTCTCTGTTTTTCTGCAAGCTTCGGAAGAACCCTTGCATAGTATTCTGATAGGCCCATGAACGACTTTAATTGCTTCTTGTTTTTTGGACTTAATGCCTCCACCATTGCTTCAGTCAGACTCTCTTTGAGCGTAACTCCATTTTCACTGATATTCTGCCCCAAATACTCCACTTTTTCTACTGCAGTGTTACTCTTCTTAAATTTTCAAACCTCTCTCTTCTAAGATTGATAGCCCTCTCGCCAGTGTTTCATTTTCCTTTATTTTGTTTTGATAAACCAAAATATTGTCTTTAAAATATGCAACATTATTGGCTTATTCCCAACATGAGCACCAGAGCGAGGGTCGTCAACAAACACTTGAGGTAGATTTTTTTCTTTTAATTCAGGTTAACTTTTCAGGTAATTTTTGAGTCAGAATCTAAAAATCTTTACATAATTTTGCTGTAATTTGGCATAATTACTCTACAGCAAATTACATGGGTTATAAATGTCACTATTCAGTTCCTCAATTATGGAGAGAGGAGCATTATGTACTTAATGGACTTTGGGAACACATCCATCCTTCAATCTGGTTTTGTGTGAAAACCTTCTTCATAGTCCCAACTCTTCTTTGAAGACCCCAATATACCCTTTTCCCAACTGTCTAAGCCTTTTGCTTTCTGTGAATGACCTAATGTTATCTTCAAACCCCAATACTTGTTTAGAGTGATTGGGAACAATACTGATCATACAATCACTTTGTTGAGGCCAACCAAACACACAAGATTCATCCTTAACCGTATAAACTTTAAATTGAACACACTTTAATATTCAACATTTACATTGAAATATCGTAGAACATCTAATGGTTTATTTCCACTGCTCCTCAGCCCTGTACCAGGTGGAATTAATTATTTGTCACAGAATTTTAATGTTTGATCATTTTTGATTATTATGTACCTTTCACTTGAATCTACCTTGATCGGTATTTCTACTTCATTTTTTTTATTGTGCCAAATGGACCTTTTTTCTACAATTTCCCACTTCCAGTACTTCTGGTATGACTTCTGCCTGACTGTTATTTTCTCTTACTACACTTGCACATATGTTGCTGCTAACCCTACTACCTCTCTGCCATTGGACCTTGCAAAAACTCACATAGTGTCCCTTCCCTCTCCTGTAAACCTCTCCTATGGCAGCACATAGCTTAGCAGTTACTGTGTCTATTCATCCCGGTTAGCAATGAGGTTTCTTGTTGACTGAGGTAAGCACCAAAGTCAGGCAGAACCCACCACTCTTCGATAGTATAGCCCTTTATGGCTCACATGATGCTATTTTGTGATAAGGCTATCCTGATTGGGCGTAGTTGGCACCTCAATCTTATTATTTAGTCTAAAAGGGTTTCTCAGTGCCACTGGTTACTTAACACCATTGGTATCTGAAAGAAGTGAGAGGTGTTGGTCACTTAGACTGCTGGGCATGACATAGATGGTATGCTAGGCCCCTGGGCATGATACAGGGTGTGATTAAGACATTTAGGGGAAAAGATTTGGACCTGGGAAGCTATATGTAACTGGTGTTTGGCCAAGAGGGACCTTTGGTTCTCGCGTTATTCCCTTTTTTTCACAAACTATTGCTATTATCATTGCTCCAGAGCTAATAATGGCAGACTGTCAGTTCTCTTAATTCTGTGTACCGTGTAGAGCTTCCACTGGTCACAGGATAGCCTGCACTAGGAGCGGGCTAAGAGATTTTTGACAAATTTTAAATTTTTTCTCCGTTAATTTTTTGTTGAGATTGTTGTACTGTATATGTGATGCTATGGTGCTGTTAATTATTGCAAACTGTATTTGGTACAACAGCTGATCAAAGATAGTCCTAGTTGTATTTTGTTTTAGTCGATGTCTCAATGTTTCATATGAGGATACTGCTATTTCTCACAAACTGTATTTGATGCCCAAAGTCAATGTCGTTCAGATACTGTTTTTGTTGACAGTTGCACTTTTTACCTGTGTTGCAACCCTTCATGTGCATTATTTGAGATGATGCAATGTTCATATTGAATTGTATGTTTGATGCATCTATATATAGTGCTGAGCTTGTAGAACATAATTACAAAAGTACATTACATACATTTTTCCCCACAAATAGATCAAAACCAAAGATTCCCCAAAAAGGAGCAAGTCATACTTTGTCCACTAAAACTATTATAATTATCATGCATTGTCAATTAAAACACATACAAATCAGGTACCCCATGCAGGCTAAAAAACGTAATCAATTTTGCCAAGAATGGCATGCACGCACAGAGGCACCCACATTTCCCTGACCAAAGGAGGGAACTTTTCACACTAACGGAAATGTACATATGGGAACACACATACAAACAAAATACAAAGGTTAAAAGAAAAACAGGAGAGGCATTATTAGAACTATAGGCCATCTTCCAGGAGGCCCAGATCAATAATCCTACATCACAGATAGCAAGAAAGGGTCAGCACCTCCCTAACCACATGCAGAAATGGTAGTTCCCCCCCGCATTAGGATATTCCAATCCTCCCATAATAGGAGCCGGTGGGCCCTCTACCAAATGACAAACGGTTTGGCCCAAGCATGTGAAACCAACAGGCCAACTTGCCTAGACAATTCCAGCGCAACCCAAGTCTGATGAAAAGGCCCCCAGAACCACCACCCCCAGTCATGTCTGACACATAGACTCCTAACAGCCTGGAGAACACGCACACCCACACCCATAGTTCAGGGGAACATACCCGAGTGACAGGGAGATGTGTGGCTGTCCTAGATAGTGACGCAGCAAGTGAGGGTGAGGAAGGAATCCCCAGTTTGCTTGAACCGATGACCAGGGTGAGGCTACAGGATTTGCCCAGGTGGCAGAGGAAACGGAGAGCGAATTTGAGGGTGAAGCCTGACTAAAAATAAGAGCACATAGCTCAGAACATAGGAGGCAAACTAGACAGGATGAGGAAGAAAGGTGCGAGCTAAGGAGAGAGAGAGCCAGCATCCCAGTCAACACAGTGAGGAAATAGAACGCGCCCCCTACATAAAGAAAGCAGTGGTAGGTACATGGCACCAATAGGGTAGGAATCAGAGGTAGAATTAGATGAGGCTTCTGGCAAGGATTCGAGCCTCACCAACCCCTTCAAGGGGCTCCCTGGGAAATAAGAGACCAAGACAGCCTGGTACTGACTCAACCAAGAAACAGGAAAAAATGGAATGGCACCTTTGCGTGCGCAGGAGGGGAGCAGTGGCGAGGGTGTACCCTATGGATGGGAAGGATAAACTAATCCCAAGGGAGATAATAGCAAGAGAGCAAGGCTGCTGGACTGAGTAAAGAGATCACTATGATAGACCTTGGCTGGAGGAAGGAACTTCGAACCACAGGACATGGCTATGGCAGAAGATTGCATCCAACATGGAGAGGAGAGCCCAAGTAGAACTTCCCCGACATGCAGGAATGCCTAAAAAGATGGTGTCGGAGCGAAACCGGTAGAGCTACCCGAAGTAAGATTGTACTCATTACTACAGAAGGGCACGTCGAGGACCATATATGTACCAAAGGCTCAGAGGAATAAAGAGGGGTTGAGGACTAATTTACTGCCCTTGCTGGTTTAAGCAGGAAAGTGGATCTCATGCTTTGAGAAGAACACAGCTAAACCTAGCGATAGATGATGTTAAAAATCTGCTAAGTAGTCTTATTGCAATATAAATGAACTCTGTGTTTGCCCAAGCTCGCATCCCAGCAATTGCACTGACGGACACTCAGCATGACGGGCCGCATCCAATTCATACAGGCACCGGCTATAGAAAGCCCTGAGGGATATGTTCCTTGACTACCCAGATGTAGGAGGGATAATGGCGGAGGCTATGAAGCCAGGGGAGAGTATAACCCATTTTCAGGCCCGAAAGAGGGAACAATTGGGATAAGAGACAGGACAGCCATGGATTGATACATGCCCACACGTTGCATTCTTTTACAATATACTTAAAAAGGGACTGCCCGCCGTGTTGCAAAGCAGACTGGACAGCGTGGTTGGGGTTAGACCACAAACCCTGGTGAGAGATACAAGCCCATATATTACATTATCACAAAAAGAAGCAAGAAAAGGATCGAGAAAATGAAGAGCAATCCAGAGAGACGCTGCTAAATTGGTCCAACACAAATTGCAAAAGACTGACCTTAAGGGGGCCGAATTGGCTGGTAGACCGATGCCGGTTAAAGGCATACGATGAGCCCAGATTGATAAGCCATAGCCAACCACCACAAAACCCTATGAACGTTCGTCCACAAAGTCAAGCACAGGGAAACCGAAATGCACCTTACATTCAGCCACATGGAGGTCCGCCAAGCTCTGCAGCAGGGATCAGGTAGTTGGGCAAACACGTGGCAGCAGCAGCCACAGACTGGGAACTCAGCCAAAGAGGGACAGAGGCCACCACATCGACAGGGAGGGGCTAACAGTCTGTGGAGTTAATTCCGTCACACAAACACAGAGACCATATATGCAGTTAGATAAACCCCCACAGAATAATTAGCACCCATTCACCCTATTCCCCAAACATTGTACCAAACCAAAAGTTTGACTAATGAGACATTGTTGGAAGTACAAACTTTTGCTGGCATTTATTGATTCAGGGCTGCTTAATGTGCTCTGTCAACCGGGTATCCTCACTAAGGTTCGCCATTAAGGGTACCTGCGAGAGCCAAGGTCCCACTCTGTGGCTGATCCTCCAGGGCGTGGTTGGCTGGCAACACCCCAGAGGGAGGACAGTCTGATGAGGGGGTGTCTCCAAGATAAAGCACATATAAACCAGGCACCCAAGTCTCTGCATCGAAAAGTCAATAGGGACAGTTTTCAATGACCAAGTGGAAAGGTACCCATTCTCGGGCATTCGCCCAGGACCAATGTTTTCTTCATGGTGTGTTGCCCTAATAGCGCATCCAAAAACCAGAGGTCTCCACCCAATGGAGTCCCCCCTTTCAGTTAAAAAAAAATAAAGCTGTCCTTTAGTGTCGGGAACTAGGATTCACTGGCCCCGAACGCCTGGTCTAGTGAATACCCCATAACCTCACATGCACAAGCTAAAGAATTAAAAAAACAGCGTGTCTTCCACATAATGCTGAGTTGAAACCCTTAGGTGGTGGAGGTACGCCAGAGTAGGCAGGCGTCCCAGAATTGCTGGGCAGTCCCACTTCATCTTAACTCTGCAGACTTCGACAAATGTTTTTGCTCTTAGCCCAGGGCTCTTCACATTATGATGTTCCCAGCCATGTTTTCTCCAGTTTTTCAAATTTCCAAAATCTGATCACCAGGCCATACCCCTCTAAAATGGCAACTCAGGCATGCCAGCTCATCAGAAATCCCTGGCCACATGCCAGGGACAGCAGGTCCAAATGCGCTAAAAGGAAGCAGGATGTGGTCCGAGAGAGAGGGGGTAATCCCCAGTTTCCATCGCAGCTCTAGGCGAGAGTAGAACGCTGAATGCACTCATCCCTATGTCAGGCCTAGCAACTAACCAACGGACCAAGCTTTACATGCACCATCCCAAAAAGCAGTAATAATAATAATAATAACCTTTATTCAGCATTTTTATTAAACACCATAAAAGCACAATAAAAACTTTTACACTATACAAAGCAAAAGGGTCATAATGGAAGATGCATCGGGAGCAAAGTACTATTCATAATTACATAATTCATTTAAAGAACCCTTTTTCCACCCAATACATGTTTAACTGATGCCTCTAGTATCCCTACGTTTTTAAGAGCTGATCTTAAAAAATTTGAAATCGCAAATAGGGTGAGATGGTCTCGGGCCATTTGTAAGTATATGTGGGCTTCAGACACCTGTATAAAGTTAGCCTCTTTTAACAAATTTATTAAAAAACAACACCTGGGCATTGAATAAAAAGTGCGTAAAAATACAAAATGTAGGGTATCCTGCGGAGATCGTTGATCGCAGCCGCAGGGACCCTTTGACTCAACAGAATTTGTAAAACCTGCTGGCTCAGCAAGCAGGTGGTGTAAAAGGTTGAGCCTAAAACAAGTTATTACAAATCTATCATGGGCATTGTGTATTGGTGTTAGATAGGGCTCCATTCCTACACATGACCTTATCTGGGTGTATGCCTTAACTGATTGTTTGGTACTATCCTTGGCTTCTCGTGTATTGGCTTTATGTTCGAAAAACATCTTGTTAACTCTTGCCTGGTCCCCTTTTGTATTACAGGAAGGTGTCAGAATAAGGCCTTCACACCCGATGCTTGCCAATTCACCCTTAACATACTTGAGCCAAGGAATAACGATTCCCTTCTCCCTCCCCAGGCAGTCCATGATAATATGTCTTGACAGACTTGCTTCTGGGTTGATCCAAATCTTTAGCCATGCATTCAGTGGCCTGCACGCCATCCTGTTAGCTAAAAAGTCACAGCCCAGTTCTTCAGGTATAATGTGGGAGGGAACTCCCTGGGGGATTTTGAGGAGCCTTCTCAGATATTTGTTCTCCTCAATTTGCATTTTGGTTGCATCCGCTATTCCCCATAGTTCCGCCCCGTATGCCACTTTTGCGTAACAAATAGAATTATAAAACACCATCATCTGCTCAGGAGACCATCGCCGAAGTCTGAGACCAAAATTCAATATGGCCCCTGAGCTAGCTACTAATTTGTTACAGCGTTCCGCAATCAGCGGCTTAAAATTAAGACCCTGATCAATTAAAATTCCCAGTTAAGAAAAGGCCTGAACCTTTGTCAAACTAAAAGTACCTATTATATAGTTGAACTTTTCCCCCGCACTTCTTGGGCCCACCTCCATGACATACGATTTAGACAAATTTGCAGTTAAGTCTAAACCGTTCATGAAGTCCACAAACCCATCTATAAGTCACTGCAGTCCGAGTAGTGTGCGTGCCAGAAGGACTGCATCATCTGCATAAAGCAAGACCGGAATCACTCTTCTTCCTGTTCTTGATGAATCCACTTTTAATTCCATGAGGGATTGTTCAAGACCATTAATGTATAACGAGAACAAAAAGGGTGCAGGAATACATCCCTGTCTGACCCCACTGGAACAATTGAAGGGTTCGGTGTTTTCTCCCTCTAAATGTACCTCACTCTTGTAGGTGTATTGTGATGTAGGGATCTCAATATATTAATCAGGTCAATATCTACCCCCAATTTTGACATTTGATCCAGCGGCCTATAGAAAATATATCATAAACAACGCTACCCAACTTCATAACCTATAAACAAAATTCTACACTAACTTATGGACCCATTTATAAACATGACATATTTTGGGCCTACTGAATCAGGTGGTCAGATTAAACCTATATACACATTATTTACAAACTATATACAATTTTATACATCTGCGGAAGGAATATTGTCATTAGAATAAATCCTAACCATTTAAACGACCACCATTGGCGATGGGATCTAGCTAATAGTAACCTGCACTTCTGAATAACCAAGACCAGCTTGTTTGTCAAAAGTAAGATTTTATTTACTAAATTATGGTATTTCAAATTGTAAATTTATTATTGTAATTTTATTAGCATTAAAGTAAACATGTTTGAAAAGCTTCATGAGAAAAATACATTTTAGTAAGAAATTCAAAGTTTAAGTAAGAATTTAACAGTTTAGCATTTCTAAAGCCTAAGTCCCTAGCTAAGCTAAATAAATGGAAATTAAAGTAAAGTTCTTTGAGGATTCTTACGTGCTCCACGCAAAGTCCAGCAGCACTTCACCCTCATCGGAAAGTCAGAAAGCAGCAGCCAGCCCATCCCTAAGGGCATGACTTTTTATACCTTTCTATGCTAACTAAACTAAGCGAAGGAAAGTTTTCATAAATTCTCAAAGTCCCATTGGTTGAGAGTGACAAGTGACATGTCACCCACATTTCAAAAGTTCCATTAGGTCACGTTTCTTAAAGACCATTGTCTTTTCCGAATGCAACCAGGAGCTTCCTTGGTTTGCAACAATTGTAAATTAATGTTCTCACAGTGTTCATTTCATTTCCGCGGGTGCCAAGTTAGAGCTGACAAAATTGTCCTTTATCACTTGCTTCCGACCTTGGCCACGTCCGACAAAATGGTGACAGCATGTCAGATTTGCTTATTGAATGCAGCTTTGACGAACACTTTTTTAGAATGGGCTTCTCGTGACTTGTGCAGAAGTAAAATTCAGCTTTAGCAAACTCGAGCAAACTAGGCAACTTATGCTTTCTAGTAATAAACAAAAACAAGAAAAGTATTAATGTAAGAAATAATGTTGATTCTGTATCCACCCTAAGTTTACTAATTAATTAACCCTCCCGATTAGTCTAATGTTACCTAGCAAATGCAAACAAATAAAGCAGCGTTTATATCTACCAGTCTTCATTAATCCATGAAACTTATGTGCACCTAGAATAGTAGAAATGACATCACATGGACAAGGAAAAGCAAAATAAGCACATGCCTCTATTAGATTACCAGCAGTTAGTAATGACAAAAACGAAAACAACAAATTATTTTTATTATTTTGCACGAACAAAAAGATGCAACATTTATGCACGTTTATGAGCACACATGTTAGTCCCCCCATGTGTAAAGTTTAATCTAGGTTGTATTAACACGATACATCACAAATTATTAATTTTATTATTCATGTTATGGAAATGTGACTTTGCGAGTTTAAACAAAATTTTGTTTTCTATCTCGCTCCATCAACTCCCTCATCTGGTGATTAACAAATCACCACACCAACACCCAAAATTTTGGTAATTTAAATTTCCGAGAAATTGATTCAAATTCATTTGTATCAGTAATCCTAAAAATCTGTTTCTGCATAATCTTTGGAATTAGCATAACGCTCTCTATGTAACTCCTGTAATTCAATCTCCCTTTCTTCTTCTTTTCTAAGTTTATAGATTCTTTTCTTTTCTTTCAACTGCTTCTTTCTCTTATGCAACAAACAACCTATTTTTGTCAAAATAAAAATGAATACTATTATAATCAAAGGTGCCAAAATCTTACCAAGAATTGAACTACCAATATCATGAAACCAATTTTTAATTGCTTGGAAGCTTTTTGAAAGTTTCCCTGTAAAATCATCTTCTTCTAAAGGAATTATCTCTGAATGCATTTGTGTAATGTTTTTAATGTACATCTCAATATTCTTACTTTCATCAGGTATATATGTGCAACAATGTTGTACATGTAAAATGCCACAGACTCCTCCCTCTTTTGCTAGGAGTATGTCTAAAGCAAGGCGATCTTGAATCACCATAGATCTGATTGCAACTACTTCAACATTCACTAATTGGAATCCATCAGCTGTGTCTGTTGACAATCTGTCAATAATTGTGGACAATTTTCTAATTCTCCCTGCATTTAGGGTTATACCAACAAAAGGTATTACTGCTTGAAAAATATCTCCCAGAACTTCTGTAAAAGTTTCTCTTTTGACTCTATTTACATAATTATGAATTTTGAACAATCTTTCTGAATCTCTATCAACATGAAACACTTTAGGAAAAACAATTCCCACATAACAAGTTCCATACCAATGGTCTGGAAGGTTGTAGTAGGCTTTGTCACCACAAACAAAATAAATCCCAGGGAAGATTGGATCTTTTCCACCTTTGAATCCCCAACCTCCCAAAATCTGATAAGTATCTTCACAGTTACTTGCACCTACAAAATAATTATCAAAAAGTGTATTATCTCTTCTAATGCAAAGCTTTCCACTAATTGGTTTATCTATGTGAATTGCAACATTTTCAAGCATTTTGCCATTTAATTTCTCATCCTCTTTTTGCCAGAATTTTGACTTAGTCTGCTTGACTAATTCGTTTCTTTTGTAAATTGCTCTTCTCTCCTCAACCATATTCAAAAATTCTTTCCCTCTGCACTCAATTTGCAGGTTAGATTATTCTTATAAGCATACTCGTAAGTAAGTTCGTTAGTAACAAGGAAAAATTCTCTCATTTGTTTTGCTTTCTTGTGCTTATTTAAAGCACCATCGATCTTTATATTCGCAAAAATCTCGTCAAAATCTGAATAGTAATATTCTAAGCGTCCAGTTTGATAAAATAAGCTAGTTAACACACTACATGTTACACCATATGTGAGAGGAAGCATATTGTATGTCACTCCCTCAGAAACAGAAGCAGGTAACTTGACGCAGACATAGCAGTCTTTTGCATCCATTACCTTGACATATTCACTCAAAAGCTTAGTGAATGTATTACTTGAAAAATCACTAATAGATTTATCTTGATGAAAGTTAGGTTGATGATCAATAACTTTAGCAGATGCACTATGTTTAGTTTGACTAACCAAAGCTTTGTTTGTCATGTTAACTTTGTGTAATTCTCTATTCATCTCTAATGGGATGATCACAGCTAAAACTAACCAGAGCAGAATTAAAATGAGCAGACACACCAGAGTCATCTTACAACATCTCTTAAAAACAGAACACTTTGAAGTGCTCTCCTTAACATAAGGCATTTTGGTTAGTTTTGCCACAAAATTAAAAACAAAATTAATTTTAAAATTTCTAAGACTTAAACTATTTATACCCCCCTTTTAAAATAATTTTATTTTTAAAACTCTAAACAAGTTTTCTTCGACCTTATGTCATACATAAGATTTCTTCAACTAAACAGTTTTTCTTCGACCTTATGTCAGCTAACAAAATTTCTTCAGCCTTTTGCCAAATTAAATTTTCTGTACTTCAATCATTGTCACTAATTTCTTCTATTTCTTTTTCTTCTTCACTACTACCATAAATGTCAATAACGGGTGGAATTACTAAATAAGTCCACTCAGGAGACTTGTATTTCTGATTTGGTCTCACTATTCTTTTTCCTTTTCTCGACACCACTTCAATTTTCCTTCCAACTCCCACTTCCTTTCCAGGACTCTTTTGACTACTGATTTCTTCTACTTGCTCTTTAGGTTTCTTGATCAACCTGACTCTCAATCTTCCACCAGGCCAGTAGTCTGCCTTTCTCACGTATTTCTTCTTTGGTTCAGAAGCATTTGATTCTGACTTCCAAGCCCTTTTCTTTCTGTTTTCACTTGCACCATCCACGTCACTTTCTTCAGTTTCGTAGTCTGAAATTTCAATTGACTCAGGATCTTCTCTATTCGGCAGTTTTACTCCTTCAGGAACACTTCTCTGATTTCCAATACTGGTACTTGGTAATTCGTCTTCTTCTTCTTCTTCAATTACCTCCAACTTCCCAGATTTTGGATTTCTGTTCCTTACTTCAGAGCTTGTTTTCTGCTTTTCGATACTCTCCTGGTCTGAAACTTCTTTTTGTTTCGCTTCTCTGTCTTTAATAGAAACAACTGAATCCTCAGTTATCTTTCCTTTTAACAGATTCTCTTCACCTTCAGAATCAATTTCAATAATTTCCAAGTCTTTTCTTATTGAATTTTCATTTACAGATACAGGTTCCAGATGTCGACCTTCTTGTCGATCTTCAGGATCTGGATTTATTTCACCTTCTGCTTCAGAATCAGAATCATCTGTAGTATTACTTTCAACATCAGAACTCTCAGGAGTTGGTACTGGAATAGTATGACTAGGATGAATCCAACGTTTCAATCCTTTGCATTTTACAGCATTAGTAGTGATCAAAATTATTTGCCTAGGCTTCTGCCATCTAGGAGCCAGACAATTTCTTCTCCGATGTACTTTCGTTCTGACCCAGTCACCAGGTCTCAGGTCATGTGTCAAAACTTTCTCATTTGATTGTGCTTCAGTTCCCACCTGATTAGACACAGAAGTCACTATATCAGATAACCTTTTACAGTAATCCAAAATAGCACTGTCATTTATGCTCAACAGTTTACCTACAGGTACAAAAGCTTGCCTCATAACTCTTCCCATTAAAATTTCATGAGGACTCAAACCTGTCTTTTTATCTGGTGTACTTCTTAATGACATCAAAACAAGTGGAAGAGCATCTGTCCACTTTACACCTGTTTCAAGACACATTTTTCCAATTCTGTTTTTAATTGTTCCATTAATCTGTTCAACTACCCCAGATGCCTCTGGTCTGTATGCACAGTGTATTTTCTGCTCAATGCTCAAAGCTTCACAAATTAACTTCATCAGTTTGTTATCGAAATGGCTTCCTCCATCACTCTCAATAGTGACTGGAAAACCGTACCTTGGGATAATTTCTCTGAGCAGTAGTTTTGCTACTGTAATTGAATCACAATGTCTTGTAGGAAATGCTTCTACCCATCTTGAAAATAAACAAACGATTACAAGAACGTATTTTAAGCAATTGTGTAAGGGCATTTCAATGAAATCCATCTGTAACCTGGTAAAAGGACCACCCTCTCGACCAATTATTCCTGTCCCCACCAATGATTTTCTGTTTGGATTCATTTGTTGGCAAGACAAACACCTTTGACAGAAAGATTCTGCAATTGTTCTGAATTTAGTATTGAACCAAGTTTCTCTGAAAAGTCTAATCATAGAATCTCTTCCAAGATGTGCTGGACCATGATATAATCTGGCCATATCTGCAATTAAACAATTTGGTAAGACTATTCTGCCATCTTTGTAAACCCACACTCCATCTTCTTCACGTGGTCTACAATCTGATCTTAACCACAGATCTTTTTCCTCATCATCTGCTTCATTTTGTAATTCTCTAATCTCATTCCATGTTTCTACAACTGTTGTTAGCATTAATGAATTTGAATCAGTTTCTTTACTCCTTTCCCGATTGTATGAATAACCTTTTCTTGCGCAGTATTTTGCCGTTTCATCTGCAAATGCATTGCCTTTTGAGATATAATCAACTCCTTTAGTGTGCGCTGCACACTTGACAATTGCGATTTCTTTCGGCAATTGTATTGCTTCAATTAATCTCCTTATGAAAATTGCATTTTTAATTGGAGATCCTGCTGATGTCATCTAGCCTCTCTGAGACCAGAGTTGTCCATAATCATGTACAACTCCATACCCATACTGACTATCAGTAATGATGGTAACTCTTATATCCTTTGATACTTCACAAGCACGAATTAAAGCAATCAATTCAGCCACTTGTGCTGATCGAACTCCTTCAAGACATGATGCTTCTTCAACATCTGCAACTGTGCAGACTGAATATGAGGCTTTCAAGACACCTCCCTCTGATCTTAAACATGAGCCATCTACAAAGTAGACAAAATCTGATTCAGATAGAGGTCTATCTTTGATATCATGTCTTGGTTTCGTGCAGAATTCCATAACATCTAAACATTCATGTTCTGTTTCGATGTTATCAATGATTTCAGAATCAGGCAGTAATGTAGAAGGATTTAGATTTAAACATCTTGAAATCGAAACATTATCTGCTCCTAGTATGATTTTCTCATACTTTGTCAATCTGCTGCTTGTCAAATGCTGAGTTTTACCTCTTGTCAGCAATATTTCAACTGAATGAGGCACAAAAACTTTCACAGGAAATCCCATAATGATTCCTTCACTCTGTTCAAGACTAATACTTGTAGCTGCAACTGCTTTTAAGCAACCTGGTAATGCTTTTGCAATGGGATCAAGAACTGCAGAGAAGTATGCAATAGGTTTCTTTAAATTCCCATGTCTCTGAATTAATACAGACAATGCACATCCTTCTCTCTCGCTGCAATATAGTTCAAAATCTTTCTCATAATTCGGCATACCTAAAGCAGGAGCTTGGCATAAGCTCTTTTTCAAATTCTCAAAGGATTCCATCTCAATTTCATTGAGAATAATTGGATCTTTTACATCAGACTTTGTTAGTCTCTGTAGTGGTTTTGCAATTACTGAAAATCCACTTATCCATTGTCGACAGTAACCAACCATTCCTAAGAACATTCTGACCTGTCTTTGTGTCCTTGGAGGTTGCATTGCTTGAATCATTTTAATTCTCTCAACTGTTACTTGCCTTTTCCCCTTTGCAATTCTGTGACCAAGGTATTTTACTTCTTGTTTGCAAAATTGTAGTTTTGCTGGAGACACTTTATGTCCCTCTTCTGCAAGGCGATTTAACAGTATTATTGTGTCTGTCACACAATTTTCTCTTGTCTTTGCAGCTATCAACAAATCGTCAATATACTGCACTAACGTAGACCTACCTGGTAAATCCAAGTTTTCCAAAGATCTTTTTAACAACTCATTAAAGATTGAAGGACTTTCTGTATAGCCCTGTGGGATTCTTGACCATCCGAAGGTCTTACCTTGGAATCTGAAAGCAAAGATTTCATAACTGTCTGGATGTAAGGGAACAGTAAAGAATGCATTGCAAAGATCAATGACAGTGTACCATTCAGCATCATGTGGAATCTGGTACAGAATTACTGCTGGATTTGGAACCACAGGACAACATGGGACAACTATTTGATTAACCTTTCTCAAATCTTGTACGATTCTAAATGCTCCATTTGACTTTTTAACTCCCATAATTGGTGAATTACAAGGACTACTCTCCATTTCTTTTAATACACCTTGTTTGATTAATTTTTCAATTATAGGTGTAATACCTTCAATTGTTTCTGCTTTCATTTTATACTGTGGAATGTTAGGAAATTCTATTCCCTGTTTCAATGTAATTTTTACTGGATCTACGTTTTTCATCAGACCCATCTCGTTCCCAGTAAAATCCCATATATCAGATTTCACTGTTTCCTTGAGCTCTTCAGGCAAATCTTTCTCTTCAAATGCAGGAAACAATTTTGTTTCTTCTGCTTCCATCATCATCATTGTCATTCTGTATAAACCATCTTCCTCCATTGTTTGTAACTCAACTCCATCAGGAGAACAATATATTCTGCAATTCATTTTACACAGAATATCTCTGCCTAGTAAATTTACTGGACTACTATTACAAACCACAAATCTGTGTTTGTCTCTATAATTTCCAATTTCAACTGGAACTGGATCAGTTAAATCAGTTTTAATTTGTTGATTGCTTACTCCAACAACTTGGATGGTATCCCCAGAGAGAGGTAGGTTTTCAATTTCCACTGATCTAACAGTAGAACGGGTAGCACCAGTGTCCACTAGAAAAGTGATGTCTACATCGTTAACTTTCCCGTTTACAAATGGACCGGACTGGTCAACCTCAAGAGTGGCTCCAACAACACACTCTTCCTCCTCTCTCGGGCACCGTCAGCAATAATCATCAGAATCACTGTCTTGACTTTCTGTTAACAAAAATTGTTGTGAAGCATTTTGCATTTGCACTCTTTGTTGCTTTTGCTGTTTTTGCGGTCTTATTACCTGTTCATTTCCCTGAAATCCCACATTTGGATTATATTTTTGAACTCCCCCACAATTCGGAAATGGTGGTTGTGGCAATTGATCCTGACAGTTATTCACCTGTTGTTGTTGCTGTCGCTGAATGTTTAACTCGTTTAACCCCTGTTGCATCTGTAGCTGTTGCTGCAGGTCAACACCATTCTGCATCTGTGGATTTAATAAGGGATTCTTTAAGTTTCTAGGAGGTTTAGGACACTCGTCTCTCCAATGTCCAATTTCGCCACAATTAAAACAAGGTAATCTTTGTTTCAACTCCTCAATCTTTGGGCTAAATTTTCTTGGAAAAATATTACCTTTAAGCTTTCCTTGTATTTGGTTCGTATTTCCAGTTTGAACAAAATTTGTGTTCTTATTACCCATGCTGGCAATTTGTTGCTCAGCTACTTTTACCTGAGCCCACATGGCTTTCTCCTTGAGCTTCTTTTGTCTCACCTCTAATTCATCACTGCAGTACTTAGCTTTTCTCAGAATATCGTCTACAGAAAGTGATTGCCATCCTACAATGCTATTCCTGATCATGTCTGCAATTTCAGGTTTTAGTCCATAAACGAATCTATAGATAAAATGACTCATGTCCTTTTCATCTAATTTTTCATAGCCACTGTATTGTTTAAAAATTAACAGTAACCTCTCATAAAAGGAATGAACTGATTCTTTTGTTTCCTGATTTGTCCTTTCTATTTTAACCCAATCAACTTCTTTGGGTGGAATTTTGTTTTTCATCCAAACGATCACTTTTTCGTAAAAATCCATTACAAGAGGATTTGGGGCACCTGTTTCTTTGATTCGTTCAGGTTCTGTTTTTGGCCAACTTATTGATATTTTACATTCTGTCCAAAGATCTGATGGTACGACAATGTCGAAAAATCCATCTAAATCAATCCACAGAACTTTTGACACTTTGATAAATCTATCCACTTGTCTATACCACTCTACCGGTTTCTCCCTCAATTTTGGAAAATCATTTGTGAATAGTAGTATGTCCTGTCTTGACCAAGGGACATGAACATATCCTCCACCTGCAATCTCTCTCATTGGAAATTGTTTTGACAATTTTTCCAATCTTTCATCTTCCTTCTTTTTCGTCCATTTTACTCTCCATTTATTGAGTTCTCCCAGCTTTTTGATGTAAACAATCAAATCTTTTATATGCACTATTCTTCCCATTGAGTTCAAACTCTCAATGTCACTTTCTGAAAAGTCTAGTCTGTAATGTTTTGCAAAATTCTTTTGTTTACTCACATCGATTTCAAGTTCCGCTGCTAGATCTTCTAATTGATCATATTTATTTTTAGTTTTCCACTGAATACTTTTACAAATGAACAGTAGTTCATCATCTCGATAATAATTTAAACTATCTGGACCAATTGTTCCAATTATTAATTCTTCGATATTTGCTTTTAATTTAGCCACATCAAGTTTCGGAGTAGTTACCCTAACTTCAGGACTCCCTACATCTGAAATAGCACCCATTGGTGTTTTTGGAGATAAATCCTCATTAAAGGTTAAATCTGGCATTCTCGATCTCGAAGAGTTTATTTCGGATATGTCTGAGTAAAATTTTTCAGCAGCTTTTTGAATTTCTGCATTTAAAGGAATAGTTAACCCTGTTTTGTTTGATTCTCTTTGGTCTAATACAGGCTGAACAGGACCAATCGTTACTGGAACTGTCACAGCTTCCATGCTTTTTGTCATTCGTTTAATTAATTCTTCTTTAGATTTAAAATATTCAGCAGAATCAACAGCCTCAACATTTCTTGTTTCCCTTGCATAGTCTTTT
Source organism: Lissotriton helveticus (assembly GCF_964261635.1). Taxonomy (NCBI): domain Eukaryota; kingdom Metazoa; phylum Chordata; class Amphibia; order Caudata; family Salamandridae; genus Lissotriton; species Lissotriton helveticus. The sequence continues at coordinate 306,387,591 of NC_136059.1, forward strand.
GGAGCTTCCCTTGCTCTTGGAGTCATTGCAAAATGTCTACCTTCATTTCGAGCATTATCAAATTCTGGTCTTCTTGGAGTTTCAATAATTTCACAATTATTTGGATAAAGTTTTGGAGTTTCATTAATTGGAGGTGCACTCGGTGAAGTTTCAGTAGAAACCACCGGAGTAGACCATGATCTAGGAGGTCTTAAAGGTTGATTCTTTCTAGCTGTAGTGTATATTTCTTCCATAACTGCATCTTCAGATTCGCTTTCTATAGATTTCCCAGCAGGAGTACCCATGACCATTTCCTGAATTAAATACAATCCTTCACTCATGTTTCCCTGCCTCCACATTCGCAATCTGTCTTCATGAGTTTCTCTTCTCCAAGGTGGAGTTTTAGTAGGTCTTTTAATTCCACTAGCTTCTCTTTGTAATTGATACATCTCATCTTCCCACTCAACTAAAGCTTCAAATTGAGTTGGTCTCGGTTTTGGAATAAGAGAATTCATTTTCTCTCGTAAATTTCTCAAAACCTTTACATTAAATGAACCATCATCAGGCCAAGTTAAAACACCGTCGTTCTTTGTATAGCGTTTCCAGCTATCAAACCATAAAACAGTATGATATCCATATTCACCTTCCATGTACGCTGCAGGTGTTTTATACTTATGAAGTAATTTACCACCTCGCGTTTCAATTTTCTTGTCGGGTGAAAATAAATTTTTAAGTTTCTGAAATAATGTTGGCTTTTTCTCAACATGTTTAAAATGATAACTCATTTTTAAAAGTTAAATTTAATTCGTAAAATCGTTCGTAAAATATTTCCGGGATGTTCCGCAAAGCAACCAATCCGTGCGCGAAACACACCAACAAGCCAATGACAGTTGAGCTACGTCAGTTTCCTGCTCAACGAATAAAAATGGAGTTTTTCTGTAGGACCAATCAGCTTACAGGTCGTCAGAGACTCAAGAGCCAATCAGAGTATAGCTTGTGACGTAGGTCACCCAATCCCAGCGCGGCTCTGTGACGTACACAGCAGCTGCGGTTTCTCGCTTTTCACTCCTAGCGCTTACCCCTCCTTCACAAAATCTTTTCACAGCGCCATTTTAAGGGCACTTTTCAGTGTAAATTAATTCTTTAACAGTGACAATAAGGACTCATCTGTTCGTTTCACTATTTAGGATAGTTTACATACATTCAAGTATCCACACTTCGGAATAGTCGGCGCTATTCACACTAAGGATATTTTTCAATCGTCGGTAGAGTAACTCTTACCCCACTCTTCTAACACGTAAAATTATGAACTCGTTTTCCTCTGAACGCACCGCGAAGTGACAGTTCTAAGAGTTCCATTTGAACATAAATTACAAATCAAATTCGCACTTTCACACTGAAAATTCCCTAATTTCAAACACACATGAAATCCGTACAGGACTCTCACCTGTTTATAGAAATCATGCACCGTTAGCAAAATAACGACGTTATCCGTACAGGACTCTAACCTGTTTATAGATATAAAACATGTACCCCTACAGGACTCTAACCTGTTTATAGATAATCATGCACCGACGTTACTCTGCCCTTCATTCAAGCTCGGATATAACTAATACTTTTATCACAGTGAGTTTTATGGAAGGCGCTTTGTCCCTATTCTCATGCTGCTCTAATTTCTTAGAAAACCCTCACATTACAAGATTCACACCTAGCCCTAATACTGTGCTGCACGGCGACAACACTATGGTACACGGCGATACCTCTTGTGATACTCGGCGATATCACTGCAAACAGAACAGATGACTTGCGTGACTAATTTCTCGCCACACAATCTATACCGGTATAGCTTACAGATAGCACGAAAAACAAACTCAACATGTGTTAAAACATCGATCCTATTTCCATACCATAACACTTTAGTAACCCTTAGCAACCAACATATTACCTTGGTTACCCTTAGCAACCATCATCCTCCAGCGGCCTATAGAAAATATATCATAAACAACGCTACCCAACTTCATAACCTATAAACAAGATTCTACACTAACTTATGGACCCATTTATAAACATGACATATTTTGGGCCTACTGAATCAGGTGGTCAGATTAAACCTATATACACATTATTTACAAACTATATACAATTTTATACATCTGCGGAAGGAATATTGTCATTAGAATAAATCCTAACCATTTAAACGACCACCATTGGCGATGGGATCTAGCTAATAGTAACCTGCACTTCTGAATAACCAAGACCAGCTTGTTTGTCAAAAGTAAGATTTTATTTACTAAATTATGGTATTTCAAATTGTAAATTTATTATTGTAATTTTATTAGCATTAAAGTAAACATGTTTGAAAAGCTTCATGAGAAAAATACATTTTAGTAAGAAATTCAAAGTTTAAGTAAGAATTTAACAGTTTAGCATTTCTAAAGCCTAAGTCCCTAGCTAAGCTAAATAAATGGAAATTAAAGTAAAGTTCTTTGAGGATTCTTACGTGCTCCACGCAAAGTCCAGCAGCACTTCACCCTCATCGGAAAGTCAGAAAGCAGCAGCCAGCCCATCCCTAATGGCATGACTTTTTATACCTTTCTATGCTAACTAAACTAAGCGAAGGAAAGTTTTCATAAATTCTCAAAGTCCCATTGGTTGAGAGTGACAAGTGACATGTCACCCACATTTCAAAAGTTCCATTAGGTCACGTTTCTTAAAGACCATTGTCTTTTCCGAATGCAACCAGGAGCTTCCTTGGTTTGCAACAATTGTAAATTAATGTTCTCACAGTGTTCATTTCATTTCCGCGGGTGCCAAGTTAGAGCTGACAAAATTGTCCTTTATCACTTGCTTCCGACCTTGGCCACGTCCGACAAAATGGTGACAGCATGTCAGATTTGCTTATTGAATGCAGCTTTGACGAACACTTTTTTAGAATGGGCTTCTCGTGACTTGTGCAGAAGTAAAATTCAGCTTTAGCAAACTCGAGCAAACTAGGCCCAAAAGTAGGCAACTTATGCTTTCTAGTAATAAACAAAAACAAGAAAAGTATTAATGTAAGAAATAATGTTGATTCTGTATCCACCCTAAGTTTACTAATTAATTAACCCTCCCGATTAGTCTAATGTTACCTAGCAAATGCAAACAAATAAAGCATCGTTTATATCTACCAGTCTTCATTAATCCATGAAACTTATGTGCACCTAGAATAGTAGAAATGACATCACATGGACAAGGAAAAGCAAAATAAGCACATGCCTCTATTAGATTACCAGCAGTTAGTAATGACAAAAACGAAAACAACAAATAATTTTTATTATTTTGCACGAACAAAAAGATGCAACATTTATGCACGTTTATGAGCACACATGTTAGTCCCCCCATGTGTAAAGTTTAATCTAGGTTGTATTAACACGATACATCACAAATTATTAATTTTATTATTCATGTTATGAAAATGTGACTTTGCGAGTTTAAACAAAATTTTGTTTTCTATCTCGCTCCATCACATTATGATCCATAACTTCTCCCTATTCATGCAATCAAAAGCAGCAGCTAGGTCCATAAACGCTAAATAGACCTTTCCATTACTAGACACTGTATATTTTGTCACCAACAGATATAAATTCAGGCATTGGTCAGTGGTGGATCTGCACGCCTGGAATCCGTACTGCACATCTGAGAGAATATGATGTTCCTCTTCCCAGCTCATCAGGCGGTTCAAGACGACTCTTCCCAAGACCTTGGCTGACACGTCTATCAGGCAAATGGGGCGGTAACACTGAGGGTTATCCCTGCTCCCCTTTTTAAAGATTGGCACTATTATGGCCATTGACCAGGAGCGTGGCAGCCCCGTGACTATGGCCTCATCTATTACTCTAGTTAGGATAGGACCCCACAGATCTACCTCACTTAAGAAGAGATCCGGCAGAATCCCATCCGGCCCTGGCGCCTTGTTACGAGTCAGGCCCTTTATACCCTCCACAATCTCCTTCAGTGTGAATACTAGGGCCCCTCTGTCACCCCCCCCCCACCCCCCCCATTTACCATGTACTCTTGGGCAGCGGTGGTTCCTCTATTATACAAAACTCTAAAGTGTTCCACCCACTGCTCCGGGAGTACATTAGACGCTATCTGTGGGCTGTTAGCATCCTGAAAACAGGGACTATTGACAGTCTTCCAAAAAGCTGAAAGATCTCTATTTTCAGCTGCTCCCCTAAGATCTTCCCACATCTTGGTCTGGATCGCCTTCTTTCTTCGCCTTACCGCCTGCTTATAGGTTAGTCTACAATTCATAACATTTTGAGTATCTCGTGGCTTCTGTTTAAGGGCAGTTCTTAGGTTTTTTTGGGCTAGAAGGCACCCTCTATCAAACCCCTTAGGGTCTGTGTGTATCTTGCCCTTTCCTGTGGGGCGCATTAGGGCATCTTCTAATCTTCCTACGTCTTCAAAGGCCTTCACCAATGGAGGGCCAGTTACTGAAAGATCTAGACATGTCTCTATCTGATGTTTCCCCTTTTCCAGCAGGGATTTATAGAAGCTCTCGCCATTTAGTTTAGCCCATTTAAGTCGCCGTCCTTGAGCAATAACTGTCTCCCTAACATCCTCATTCCCCCACCTTTTGGCCTTTCTGGTCTTTGAGACGGCCACAGACAATACTAGTGGATTGTGATCACTAAACCCACTACAGTCAATCGAGAAATTCACTATTCTTTGTTTTAACAGGCCTGATAGGAGTATGAAATCGATGTAAGAACTACATCCTCTTCTTTTATATGTTGGGTTAACCTGCTCATTTTGTTTAATATTTAGCAGATCCATTGAGTGCTCTATGCTGTGGTCCTTCATCACCCTGCTTAAGTCCCTTCCTTCTGGGGTATGTTCAAAGTGTGCCCCTTCTTCCAAGTTACATGTTGTCCATTCTTCTGTCAGCGGTAACAGTTTTGGACATAGGTTGCAGTTAAAATCCCCTACTATTAAAAACACTGGGGCCATTGCACCCTTTTCCGCTAATCTTTGTGACCCGAGTTTTTCCTCCAACTCGCCTGCTTTGCATCCTCCTGCATTGTAAAAATTTACCAAAATTAAACTAAATTCCTTGCTCTTAAAATGTACCGCCATCATGCAGTCTGAGTTCCATTTCAGATCTGTCCAGACTCCATCTAAACTCAACTGAACCCAAATTAGGAGCCCGCCCCTAGCTCTTCCTGCCGCTGAACTACCTGCTGGGACACCAAAGGACTTGTACCCAACCAAGTTAAAATTAGTGGGATCCAGTTCCCAGGTTTCTTGAATACAGATGATATTAAACCTATTGGTGTATTCCAACCATTCAGTGTTCTGGAATTTAGGTGATAGACCTGCTACATTCCAGGACACTAGTTCTAGGGTACTCCATTGTTCTCTATATGGGGCCTCTGGAATCCTAAAGGGCTCATCCGTATTCACGTCTGTTGGTACTACTTGAATTGCAATATCTGATTTTAATTGAGTCCTATCCGGGGTTTCTTCATAAGGGGGTTCCCTTCCTTTGTTCCTTGTCTGTAGTTCTCCTTCAGTACTCCCCACACCCTCGGGCAGTCAATCTACCTCACTAAGGTGTCTACTCCAACCCAGTGGTGCATATTTGTTGCACAGCGGGAGAACAAACTCTTCTCTTGTTTGAGCTATCTCCCTCACTTGTGAGTGTGAGCGTGCCTCCTGAGCATCTATACCTTGGTGCTCACCCCTCTCTCTCGCGGCCCAACCACACCCTCTACCTAACTGCAAGGTCCTGCCCATTCGGTCATCCCAGCGCCCTCCATTAGATCCGATATTTATAGGCTTATAGAAATAACTTAGTTTAAATGTCTGTATTTTTGAACAGGTATCGGACTGAGGGTCACGGTGATATATTGGACTACCCCTGCTGTGGTCTTGTATCTATGTCCCACCCAACTCACCCTTCTTACATGTAAAATCTTCGAGTGCACTTCTTGGGGCAGAGGTCTATCGTAATTCAGCCAGTGTATTGTATTATTTTTCAGCTGGTCATATGATTCCTCTGTCTCCACTTTTAATTGGGGCACTCCTGTCAAGATAACCACATAGGGTGAACACTCGGGAGGCAGAGCCAAACGGGGATACATTTTCCTAGCGATGTTTACTTCCCTTTCCTCGTTCCCTCCTGCCCTCGTTTGGCTATTGCTATCTATCCTTCCAGTGCCAACATTTTCTCCCCTCCAATTTTCCTTAACAGAAGGTTGTACCGTATTTGCTGGTACCACTGCCACGGGAGAGTTTACAATAATTGTGCCACCATCCCTTTCGCTTCCCGTGCCTATATTCTTTGGGTTAGCAATCCTCTCAACCCTCTCATTAAGACTACCCAGGGTACGCGTTATCCCATCCTCCACTTCCCCCAGCCTCAATTCGATTGCAATCAATCTGTCCATAAGAGGCTCCAGTTGAGATGTTTGGAGGGCCTCTATTCTCTTCCAGATTGCTTCTTCCCCATGCACTGAATCCAATACAGTCTCTACATCGGGGCCAGCCTTTGCAGTACTCTCTGCCTGGATTCCGCGGACAGTCTCATCCACTGGTGGACCCATAGAGGGAGTTTCATTCTCTGCATTGGTATGATAATTTTTGGACTTCTTCCCTTTCTGTAGTGACGCTGCCCCGTTAGCTCCTCTCTTTCTTTTCACCCTTGCACCCTTCAGATGTTCTGGTGACCGTCGCTCCTCAGGGGTAGATAGTATAGTTGCCCCTGACTCAACATTTGTGGGTAAATGCGGCCCTGTGCCTCGTTGTGCCAGAGGGGTGGGGGCCGCTGTTATACCTGTTAGCTCCTCTTGCGAAGCTACTGTGTTGACCTCACAGTGTTTATTAGGGCTACGTGCATTCTGTATGGCCCCCAGCGATTACCTTTTTGAAAATACTGGGTCCATCGAGAGGCGACGTTCTGTAAGGGCTATTTCATGGGCCAGTACTGAGGAAGCCCTCATGATGAATTGATCGAGGGTCCCCCGTTACCACTACTTTTCTCCCTCTTCCGTTACGCGTTGACATGGTTTACTCGATAAGATGACCCGCAACTTCACAGTTTTACATACAAAACGGAAAGCGTTACCTTTTTCTTTGAGTCTGAGGGCGTGGAGGGGGGGCCCCGCCCGGCCTCCTCTGGTCTCTGACGGGCTCAGATGGGCCCGCCCTTGGCCCGGGCTTTGCCCGGCGCACGCCCGTGCGCATACCGCGCAGCGGGTGCCGCAAGGCATTATGTAGCGGCCGGTGGGAGGGGCTGATGCTACTCCGGTGGCGTGGACCGGTGGGTCCTGGGTCCTGGAGTCTTTAGAAATGCAACAATCACCCCTGGTAAGCGTACACCTTCTGCGATGCGGCACCCGCTCAGCGGGTGCCGCGAGGCGTTATGTAGCGGGGGTGCCGCGAGGCGTTATGTAGCGGCCGGTGGGAGGGGCTGATGCTCCTCCGGTGGCGTGGACCGGTGGCTCCTGGGTCCTGGAGTCTTTAGAAATGCAACAGTCACCCCCGGTAAGCAGACAGGCTTGACCTCAGCCACACAAGATGATATAATCAGTGTTACATGGTCACGGAACAAATTTCCGACCTCACTCTGCCTTTATGATAAATGAGGTAGCACCAACTACTCTAGTCTGGGCAAGTAAGTTGCACACCAAAGATAACCTGTGCTCACCTCCTAGTAGCTCGGTGCAGAGCAGGCACGCTTATCATTAGAGACAATTTGTAAAGCGTTTGTGCAAGACACTCACACAGTAAGACCATGAAAAGACCACAAAAGAGACTCCACACAGTTATATGTAAAAATAGACTGTATTAAACAGAACACAAGACCAAAAACAACATAAGTCAATGAATACTTTGCCGACTAGGCAATTGTCAAACATTACAATGAGTGCAATAAGTGTAAGGCTCATATGTTGTAAACATCACCAAATATCATTACTGTGCATATTATGCAGGCATATTATATAGTACTTGTTATCCTGACCATGCAAGGCATAAAACAACATATATTAATAATGCAGCACAAATCTTGTGACAGGTAATGGATAAAAAACACACGAATTTCGTTTTTTATGAATTGTGTTGGAAATATATTACTCTGAGGTAGCCTTTATGGTGCTTTAATTGACCTTCCGTCAGCTTTTGATTTTGGTCCCTAGGGATAGATTATGGAGGGTACTGGGAAATTACAGGCTACCAGAGATCTCCTCTGTTTGCTCAGAGTATTGCCCACTGATAGATATGCAAAAGTGAGGTGGAACAAAGTGGGCGACCTTACTTCTGTCAAGAAACCCGTTGGGCCGCCAAAAGGAACTGGATTCTTTTGCTGCCTTTTGTAAAAACAGAGGTTAGGAAATTAACCCTGCTAAGTCCAAATTTATGTGGATTCACCCTCATAGGTCCTTTAGAGGAAAAATTAGAATCAATGGCTCCCTGATAGAGCAGACCGTACATTTTGACTCTCTTGGTATAGGAATGTCAGATTCTCTAACCTGGGGGATGCAAATACATAAGAGTAATGTCACATTAAATCAGTGTGCACTCTTAATTAGAAGTCAGCACAAGTCTGCTGCTGGAGGAGCCATGTCACCGGCATTAAAAATTTACCAAGAACTTCTGTGTCGGCTGCCCTTTATTAGGGAAGAGATTTTGGGCTATACTGATGCACCCCTGTTAACAATTGAGGAAAAGACATTTATTAGGGGTCTTCTCAATTTGCCGCAAGCACCCCACTAGTTACATTGAGATATGATCTACCTCTTAACCCCATCTATTTGGCATCTCTCTTAAAACAATTGCTATATTGGGTGAGGGTATGCTCCACCCCGGAATTAACTCCTTATAGAGAGGCACTTGGGGACCTGATTATCTGTGATAGACTCGTCTGTACCCCATGGTTGAATTAAGTTAGAAAGCAGTTTAACCTGCTCAACCTGGGCAGTTTGTGTAACACTCCTGAAGAAGTTACCAAAGGTGTCAAGCAGTCCTTAAATAAACCCTTCAAGGGACGGCCATTGACTAGAACATGAGTTGAGCACAGGGAGGTGTCTCTAGCAGGAACATTTCAACCTCACAAAAGCTCGCCTAGATTTGAAATCTACATGGACAAGATTAATCCCCCTGGGATAAATGCCTGTATATCTAATAAAAGAGAGAGGGACCCAACAACCAAAAGGGTGAGATACCACTAAAGACAGATGTCAAGAAAGAATTCCCCTCTGGTCAGTGCTACACAACATGCATACTTACATGGACCGCACTACATTCACAACAAAAAGATGAACAAGGAGGAAATGTAAAAATATATTCATAAGAAAGTATACAATTTATTCAGATTAAAAACATAATCCAGCCCTATCATTAATACATAACTAATCAATAAGAAAATATTAATACATTTAGACATATACAGTTAAAACAAAAATGGGAAACACAATAATGAAGAATAATTCCTATTATGATGAGGGAAATACAATAGCCAATCAGAAATCAACTGATTTATGTTTCAGTTGTAGTCAGAGTTGTTGTCTCAAAATTAGCGTAATTTCCATCATATATGCATCGACGCGTTTCGGCGGGCAAGTAAATAAATAGCCAACACCACCTTCAGGAAAAATTGTTTTGTTCCCACACTAACATGTAATATCTGTAATATAAAAACAATAAAGTATAATAATACATTACATAGCCCCAATAGTTAAGCATACAGACAATATATATATTATTTTATATAACCTCAATAACCTCAATGTTCAAACTGTGAATCATTCATATTGAGACAACAAAACACAACAACCATACTAGCATTTCATATATTCAATAGACAGTGACAAATAGCAAATAGCACCTCCATATGCTGACAACGAATATGGACCAATAGCCTTAGTGAATGACCATTATCTAAAAAGACATATTCCTATACCTGAATCCTAGTCACTCAAGAGGTTATTACCCAGTACATCTCAATCTCCGTTTTTTAACCCTAAAGGATGCAGATATAATTACCTTAATTTGTTGAGTTAAAAGACCTCCAATGTTAAAAACGTTATTTAAACGAACACTTTGTAGGTTTCTGCATATAGGAGAAAAAAAGAAGAATGCACAAAAGCGCTATTCCAGCATGAACCGATGTATATGAAGTAAATGTAGTTCTATGACAATGGCACAGTGCATAAAACACCTACGTTATATTCTCTGGCCCCACAACTCTATATTCAGTGCGTGATCATTCAATAAATGTAAATATAAGTTCAGCAGCTAACAGCACCAGCATCAGCCTAAAAACAAAAAGAAGGACATCATCACATACTGGCTTCTAGGCATAACTGAGACAGCCGTCATGACTGGGAAGATCTATCAGACCCATATTCAAGACTATATATTTCCGAGCACGGTCTTACTCATAATGTAGCGCTATAAAATCTCCCTTCAATCAAAACAAATGTGCCTTCTCTGGAATTATTTTTTTTTAAAATGTCCTTAACTAAAATTTCAGGCGAAATGCAATATATTTACCTGACAAGACGGTAAGAACCGTCACACACGCACGGCTTGAATTATTCCGGCGTCATGGGTTACTTAGTAATCCCGGCGTGTTAAGAACAAACGGCAAACGGACCGCCAGCAGTCTAAATCCAAACAACATGGAGCAAAAAATTAGGGCGGTCCGTACCCAAACCTGCGTGATTATCAAAAGGGCACATACGTCCCACCTAACAAACGTACGTGCGTAGCCTTAAAAACGAGTATCTGGGGCGTGTGCCTCCGTTGATATATGAATAGTTTGTGAGCCGCTAATGCCCAAGCATATATACAAGAAATATGCGGCCGATTCCATCGGATGCCTTGCTACCATTTCCGGTATGGGCGGGCACACCCGGTATGGCGAAGAGCAAAAAAGGACTAGAGCGCCACCCAAAGCAAACAATAGTAAAAACAGACTTCCAAAAAACCGAGCAACTGTTTAAAACATAATTGCTCATAAGACTGTGATTATTCCACATTTAAAGAGTATTTTGGGGATGATGCTTATTCAATGGGATATTTAAAAAAATTGTGTAAATCACGTAGGAGTACAAATGTAATCCGATGTGATAATAGTGAAGAAAAAACTCCCAGAAAGACCCAACCAACTATTTAAGCACCACTAATCACACACTGGGATTATTGCACATTTGAAGATTGTTTAAGTGTGATGCTTATTAAACAGATTCCCTAAATCTCATTGGGATATCTATAAAAATAGAAAAGATATCATAGCTCTAGTCCCTAGGCATCATTATGTAGTGTGGAGACTAATACAGCACTAATCTCTAAAAGCTCAGTATATTGTTTGAATCACAGTAATTCAGTAATACGCTAATTTGGTAAGTACTGCACTAGAGATTTGTTGCCTTTAAAAAATGTATTTAAAAAAACGTAATATACTCATCTCAACAAAATATAGAAAGACTGTCACTTATTTGATCCCAATAAAATCTGCAACTGCATCACATATACTCGGCAGATAAAATATACACCTAGATAAGTATAAAGACTCTCTATTATCCCCCACTGCTACTGTGCACACACCCTTGTATTGTGCAAATAATAAAACACATATATGGGGGTCAAAGTACATTTAGTTAGATTCTCAGATATTATACGGCTGAAATGAAAGACATCCCTTAACTAGGCCCTATCAATCACTCCCATTCCTCTTTCGAGTTCAGACCCTTCCGTGCAGTATTCAAGTAAGAGATGTACCATTTTTTTCTCCAATATGCAGAAACCTACAAAGTGTTTGTTTAAATAAAGTTTTTAACATTGGAGGTCTTTTTATCTCAACAAATTAAGGTAATTATATCTGCATCCTTTTGGGCTAAAAAAAGGAGATTGAGATGTACTCTTGAGTGACTAGGACTCATGTATAGGAATATGTCTTTTTAAGATATTGGTCATTCACTAAGTTTATTGGTCCATATTCGTTGTCAGCATATGGAGGTGCGGTTTGCCCGAAGCCTAACATATCCCAGTGATACTGCAATCTGTTGGCAATTAATGAAGGCTCTTTACCCTTAGACCATAAATGGATATCCTATAGTTTAGCTGACTGTATGGCAGAAAATGAAGGTTTTTAACCCCCTTTTTCCATGTGTATCAACTATTTGTCCCTGTCTATTGAATATATGAAATGCTAGTATGGTTGTTGTGTTTTGTTGTCTCAATATGAATGATTCACAGTTTGAACATTGAGGTTATGTAAAATAATATATATATTGTCTGTATGCTTAACTATTGGGGCTATGTAATGTATTATTATACTTTATTGTTTTTATATTACATGTTAGTGTGGGAACAAAACAATTTTTCCTGAAGGTGGTGTTGGCTATTTATTTACTTGCCCGCCGACACGCGTCGATGCATATATGATGGAAATTACGCTAAGTTTGTGGAGACAACAACTCTGACTACAACTGAAACATAAATCAGAGTTGATTTCTGATTGACTATTGTATTTCCCTCATCATAATAGGAATTATTCTTCCTTATTGTGTTTCCCATTTCTTTGTTTTAACTGTATATGTCTAAATGTATTTATATTTTCTAATTGATTAGTAATGTATTGATGATAGGGCTGGATCATGTTTTTAATCTGAATAAATTGTATACTTTCTTATGAATATATTTTTACATTTCCTCTTTGTTCATCTTTTTGTTGTGAATGTAGTGCGGTCCATGTAAGTATGCATGTTGTGTAACACTGCCCAAAGGGGAATTCTTTCTTGACATCTAAATACCTGTATATCCAGTTCAGAACTGGTAACCTACCTGTAAGATCCTTTACTATGAGACGGCGTAAAATGGAATGTGGCTCAGAGAGTTGCCCCCTTTGTCCCTTGATAAAGGAAACTGTGGAGCACATCTTGTTTTTTCTCCCAGATACTCTACATTTCGTAAAAAAAAAATATTTGCACTGTGTAAGTTGGAAGGTGTAAGACAGTATTTAGAGGCATTGCGAATATTGAAAAGTGATTCAAGAGTAAATAGTTTTTGCGATCTCATGCTTACTCCAGAGTGATTGAGAAGTGGAGAAGTGTGGCTCAATGGTTAGAGCGGCAGACCCTGATGCAGAGGTCTGGCCCGGGACCAGGGTTCAATTCCTGCCTTGGCTGGTCTCGGCGGAACTTGGGCTCATAATTCCTCTGACCTGATTTCTCGCCTCGGTGCCTACTCTAAGCATGGGTCCCACGTTGCAACTCTGGGCAATACCTTGCTTAGTCTCGACAACGGCCCCCTACAGCGCTGGGGATGCCTGGTTGCACCCTGAGGATGCCCAGGAGTGGACATTTCACGGGGAAAAACCAGGAAGGGTTCCCTAGCGGTATGAGTACAGCGCCAGGACGTATGTATTATAATGTATTTATGGTCACTTGACCAAAATAAAGTACTTTGAAACATGAAATGACACATATTACTTTTAAAACATAGCATTCCTATGCTCCTATTATGCTTCATACTGTAATTTAGGCACCAAGTGCAGGGCATAGCAGCATCTGCATGCCTGTTAGCCGTAACCCAGTAATTTCAAATCATGCATTAATCGGGGGCCCTTGTTGAGGTCTCACCCCGTAAGAAAACACCGAAGTGAGCAGGTGCCTCTGTGATCTTGCATAGCTGGGGGCACATGTTCACTTTGGTGTTTTCTTATGGGCTGAGACCTCTACTGAGGTCCCCGATTTACTGCATGATTTGAAATTACTGTAAGTTAGGACTCTCTTGGCCAAGGGAGCTAAAGAGAGGGTTCCTACTCCAGAAATAGGCCGTGGTTGCCATTCCAGCTACTTTCTGGTCCCGAAAAAGGACAAGGATGTTCATCCCATTCTAGATCTGCCGGCCCTCAACTCCTTCCTCAAACAGTTCAAAATGCTCACTCTGGCTCAGGTCTTGTCTGACTGGATGGTAGCGTTGGACTTGCATAATGCCTATTTTCACATTTTCGTCCTGCCTGCCTATCGACGCTACCTGCGGTTCACGGTAGGCCACAAGCACTTTCAGTTCACAGTGCTCTCCTGTGGCCTTACCAGCGCCCCTCGGGCGGTCACCAAGGTGATGGCATTGGTCGCAGCTCATATGTCCAGATCAGGGGTGCCAGTTTTCCCCTATATCGACCACTGGCTGTTGAAGATGAGCTTGCTGCAGACTTTCCTCTCCCACTTCAGACTACGGCAAATCTCCTACCTTTGCTGGGGTTCACTATCAACGTGACAAAGTCACACCTAACTATCTCTCAGACACTCACTTTCAACTGAGCTGTTCTAGACACAGTGCAGTTTCGGGCCTATCCTCCCGAGTGTGGAGTCTAGGATGTTCAGGCTATGATACCAATGTTTCAGCCTCTATCCTGTATTTTGGTGAGGCTGTTTGGCCTCATGGCCTCCTATATCCTGCTAGTGACACAGGCCAGATGGCATATTCTGGTTCTGCAGTGGGACCTGAATCAGGTTCTAGTGAGCTCAGCATCAGGGTAATCTCTCCAACAAGGCCCAGATCTTTGAGGGAACAGCACAGGATCTGCAGTGGTGGCTGACCAACCACGGTTAGGTCAGAGGCAGACACCTCTTCTTTCCCCAAACAGATCACACAATAGTGACAGATGGGTCACTCATGGGAGAGGTAGAGATCAGAGGACTCTGGTCTCTGTCGTAATCCGTACTCCACAACAACTTGCTGGAGTTCAGAGTGATTCACTTAGCACTGGAAGCTTTTCTCCCTTCCATCAAGTGAAAGCTGGTTCAGGTGTTCATGGACAACACCACCGCCATGTGGTACTGAAACAAACAGGGCGGTGGTGGGGGGGTCCTGGGCCCTTTATTAAGAGGCTCTGCTTCTCTGGGCAAGGCTGAAACAGCAGGAAATATCCCTGGTGGTTCAACACCTGGCAGGTTTCCTAAGTCCCTGGGCGGACAAACTCAGCCGTTGATGCCTAGCTGATCACGAATGGCATCTCCCTCGGGAGGTGGCGCAAGGTCATTTTCAGAAGTGGGGAGAGCCTTGGCTAGATCTGTTTGCCTGGGCTGAGAACATGCACTGTCAGCAGTTTTGAACGCTGGAGTTTCCAAAGCGGCACTAACTTGGCAACGTTTTTTGTCTCGAGTGGAGCTCAGGCCTTCTGTATTCCTTTCCGCCAATACTATTCCTGTCCAGAGTGCTCAAGCAGAGCAGGAGAGACCAGGCCGATGTCATTCTTGTGGCTCTGGACTGGGCATGGAGAGTCTGGTATCCCGAGCTTCTCCAACTGAGCATCGATCTCCGATCCAGCTGCCCCTTCAGGAGGATCTTCTGTTGCAGCAGCAGGGGAAGGTCCTTCACCCGAACCTGTCAACTCTACACCTTCGTGCGTGGAGATTGAGCGGCAACAGTTGACAGCATTTAACCTTTCTCCCAAAGTCAGTAATGTAATTCCGGCAGCCAGGCATCCCTCGACCAAGATCGTGTATGCCTGCCGGTGGCTGAAATGGGTCAAATATTGTATAGAAAGGTCTGTTGATCCTCTTTCTGCTTACCTCTCTCAAGTCCTTTTCTTTATTTTGACCCTTGCCCAGCAGGGCTCTGCCTTGGGCACTGTTAAGGGGTACCTTTTGGGCCTCGTCTACCTGCTTGCGGCTGCCAGACCAGCCCTCTTTATTTAAGTTTCCTATTGTAGATTTCTTAAGGGGCTTGTACATATGTTCCCACCTACCCCATTCATCAAGCCTCCGTGAAACCATAATTTCCTCATCTGCACTCCGTCCAAACCTCTATACAACTGCCCCCTCCAGCTGTTTTCCATCAAAACAGCCTTTTTAGTGGCAATAACTTCTGCAGGAGGATCAGTGAATTGCAGGCTCTTTCATCCAAGCCTCCTTACCTGACCATCTTCCCTGATAAGTTGGTGCTTCTCACTAGGGCCTCTTTCTTACCGAAAATGGTAACACCATTCCACGTGGGGCAATCAATCACATTGACCACTTTCTATGCCTCTCTGCACCTCTCTGAAGAGGAGGAACAACTTTACTGTCTGGGTCCAAAAAGAGCCTTGTCGTTTTACCTTGACTGCACGAAAGAAAGTGGACAACCCACTCTTCGCGGGGTACATTATATCAAACAAAGGTTGTGTGGGGCAGAAGAGGACTGTGTTATGACAGGTTGTCAAATGCATCAAAATGTGTTTTGCTCTGGCCAAGAAACAGCCTTCTGAAGGCTTAAGTGCTCATTCCACCAGAGCTAAGGCTGCAACCTCAATGTTGCAACGTGGTGTTCAGCCCTTCGACTCCCTGCTCCTCACGTACGTCTCCCGTTTCTCGCCAGGTTCGCACGAACCTGGCGAGAAACGGGAACCTGGCGAGAAACGGGAGACGTACGTGAGGAGCAGGGAGGCCGACCACATCAATACAGATGGTGAATCAGAAAATCACCGGCCAAACAACAAGCATCCATTTTATCAATAAGTGGAAATCAAAACCACGTCTGGATCTATTGAAGTGCTATTAACCACCTAGCTATCCGTTTTTAAAGGTACAAATAATCGGTGGCTCCTCCGTACACAGAGAACCTGATAAAGTATATCACACAGCCCCATATCGTCGAATCAATCAAACGAAGATATTTCAGATCATTATAAGAAGAAACGAAGGATAGAGAATTCATTAATCTACCTGTGGAAGGGTGTAAACCTTTGAAAGCGGGAGAAGCAAGACAAAGATAAAGTCTTTCTCCGGCCCCAAAGAAGATTCCGGGCGGTCTAGAGATGCAAAACCTAGGCGAAAGCACACACTAGTATTAAGAACTGTCCTGAAGAAGGTGGTATTTGAACATACCGAAACGCTGCGTCGACTTATTGGTTCTTTTATGTGATCTTGTGTACAAAAATTTTGTTTAAGAAAATGTCACTGTGAAACATCACAGTTTTTAAAAACTTTTTATTATAATGGCACTTAAATACATTGAATTTGTCTGTTGATGATATATTAAATGGAAATGTTTTTTACACAAAACTTTATTGTCAGAAATTTTCTACTTGTTTTGTAAAATTTGAATAGTTAAAAGTATTGAAGACTAGTGGATCTTGTGATCAGCTGCCAGTCCTCTCCCCAACCCGGGGCCCTAGGGTCGTTTGTTTATTTCTTACACTGTTATCTCCTTGTCCCCTGATGGATTTTTAAGGAGACCTCCTTTTGTTTATATAGACCATAATGAAATGTGCACTGAGGAAATGCAATTCTCTCGATACTTACTATCATTAAAAGTCTATTTACAATTTTTATCCCTGGAGCCTGTACCCGAAAAACAACAGGCATCAAAATGAAGAGATATGTTGCACAATTGTCACCTGTTGGCTGTAGTTGAGGACTTGGTGTCGGTGTGTGTGACACCCCTCATAGTCGGATCAGAGACAGTACAACCACCAAAGCAACTGAGTAATCCACACCTTGGGCACCAGGTTGAAAAAACCATCTGCACCAGCAGTAACAATTCTACCTGTTCAGTGTGATGAGCCTGACAAGTCGGAAGCACTGATTAGCGAAAGTTTTCTTCTTGCATTGGTTTCTGATAATCCAGCTGGATCCCTCTTCTGTGTCCACTTGTCACTAGTGTAAAATCTCCATGCAGCAGATGAGTTTGACATTATTAATTAGGAACACAAACAGGATAAATCATTACAGGAGAAGGACCATCCAGTACCCTGTGTCAAAGACAAACACACAAGGAATATTGAAGATAGAAAGATTCCATTGGGAAGGAGGCATGAAGCAACTTGCTATATAACAGTATGTCAACCAAATTTCCTGCTCGCTGGAAAAGCCAGAGGTTCAATTTAGTCATGAATTGATCTTTTGGATAACTCAATAGCCTCTGCTTCAGCTGAATCTACTCACTGTCGCATATCTCTCACTGTCTAAGGGAGATGTGGGCCACCAACTCAGTCCTCCTGTGGGGACACTCTCTCATATACCCATAGCAACTGAAATCACTCCTATGTCATCCTCATCAATACCATTGAAGAGCCCTGCAATCATTCTTTCCTTTCTGACTAGGGTTCTCAATGCTGCTCCTGACTCAGATTAGATGGGGCTATTGCTCCTGACTCAAAGATTGGATGGGGATATTAGAGCCCTGTGATGTTTGGGATTCAGAGAACCAGCATTTAAAAGGTGGGAGGAACATCTTGATCTTAGTCAGTGCCATTATGTTGATTCTGCAAGTACCACTCTGCATTTCACTGTAAATGGGTCAAGGCAGACCTTCCTAGATGCACGTTCTACCCCACGCAATGACTGGTCGCAAAGATCCTGCTTGTCATCTATTTCCCATCCAGGTTTGTGTGCTTCTGTGGCCCATTTAGAAGAGATCCATCGTGTTTGCCCTCTTCTACTTCCCAATGGGTTGTTTTTGTGATCTACGCCTGCCATCTTCTGTAGGTGAGTGGGACAGACTGTTATGTTTCATAGCACCCTTGCCACACCCTAATTCCATGGGATTAATTTTGAATTGTGAGAGGAAACCACTGGATTAAAGTATTGTCCATGGGAGGTACCTGGCCAGGTATCCGGAATAACAACAAAATGCCTAAGCACACGTAAGAGAAAATCAAGTTCATGTGAATAGTCCGTTGAAGGACACAAGAAATCTCATTCGGATGGAAGGAAAAAAGTCTTGCGGTAATTCTAATTCAAAGTTCATTCAGGTAGATTCTTTTTTATTCCGTTTCCACAGTGAGGGTACGTAGAACAAGCCAGCCGACACGTGTTTCGTCACACATTGGAGTAATGCTCCGCGACTTCTTCAGGGCAAAGGGCAGGTGATAATTCCAACCCAGCCGGGCTTGAAATATGGCAGGTATGGTAGTCGGGAACCAGTATATACAAAGTTGAGCACAAAACGTAGCTGATACTTAAAATTTAGATCAAAACAGTTTTGTGCCAGGCGTGTGGAAAAAGAATGAGTCAAGGATGAGTCTTCTAGGTCGTGTCTTTGAAGCACGCACATCCGGGTTCAGATTGTGCACTCTAGAGTGTGTTCATGGCAGAAGAGCAGCCTCATGACTCCTCACTCGGTACCGGGTATCCAGAATGATCATGCCTCATTTGGGTTGGATATTAGAAGTTGTTGTCTCAAGTAACTTACTTATTATAAGGTCTAATAAATAATTGAGCTCTTTTCCTTTAAAGATATAATTTTGTTCCCTAACCTCCTTGATCTCCTCATGATCTTTACTGATTGACAATAGAGCTTGTCACTGTGATTATTTAGTACAGAGAGAGTGTACTTGTTTGACTCTGTTTTTCATCTTTCCTGCGATCCCATAGAGGGAGTTGAAAGACTGATAGAATACTTTTGTCCAGAAGGTATTTGGCCTATCCTGAAAGCTCATAGGCTTGTATTTCTTTGTATGTCCATGGTGTTATACCCTTGGCCTATTGTCTCTGGAGGTCCCATCTGTTCTTCACCCCTGGGTAATGTCCATTTGAAAACCAGCCTTTTCCCCAAGCACAGGATGCAGCTGCAGAAGACTCTGTTTTTCATGGGTGTTTTTGCATTTTAGTTGTAATTATTCTTTAATTGGGCGAGTGTTATGTAGAGATTCAATTTTAAGTCCTTAAAAACCATTGCTAAATAGGCTATTGATCAGAGCCAATGTTGGTAATTATTTCTATAATTTTGTTAGTAATGGACTAAACTTTTTTCTATTAATTTTTTTTTTAATTGTCAAGCATTAATATCATGCAAAAACAGTTGGACAGAATGCAGAACAATTTCATACATTCACCCAAGTACAGAGATCTATGCCTAAATCCATCGTTTTTTTGCTGACCATGCCATTCCAGTTGAACCCAGCCATATACAAATCAGTCTTGACCCTTTGCCTCATGGGAACAGTCCAGCCCGAACTGCCAAGCCAGGTCCTCCCTGGACTGGAAACAAGCATCCTAGGACCGGTTTCGGGCTTTCAGCCCTCATCAGCCAGGATAGCTTGATTCCAGTGGCACGGAGAGCACAGGACTCGCGTATGAGAATATCCGTCCCACTCGGGGTGACAAATACTAAAACAACAGTTGAGGGACAGAATGCAGAACAATGTCATACATTCACCCCTGTACAGAGATCTGGGCCTAAATCCACCGGGCTCACTGTGCCACTGGAATCAAGCTATCCTGGCTGAAGAGGGGTGAAACCCCGAAACCGGTCCTAGGATGCTTGTTTCTGGTCCAGGAAGGATCTGACTTGGCAGTTCGGGCTGGACTGTTCCCATGAGGCATAGGGACAAGCCTGATTTGCATATGGCCAGGTCTAAACTGGGGTGGCATGGTGAGCAAAAGAATGATGGATTTAACCCAGATCTCTTGACTGGGGGTGAATGTTTTGATTTGTTCTGCATTCCGTCCATCAATTGTGTGTCTTAAACATTAATATCATGGCTAAAGTACATGTTCCCCTGTCTGAAATGTGGCTTCTTTGTCATTCCTTATAGTTCTCACTGTCCTTTCCCTTTCTTTTCATGAAGTTGTGCTGCTTTGTGTTCTTTCAGTGTTCCAGACTTTACTTAAAATAGTGATGATCTGTCCATGCTCCAGCCTTTACTTGAACTGAGTTTTTTTACCATCTGAACTGTGGTTGCTGCTGGATATGGTTCTGGTATCTGCTGTGGGTCTTTTAAAATATTTTCCTGTCAAGGTCCCTTTGTATGATCCAGTGTCTTTGGCTGTTGTGGGTCTGGTTAAAATAACCCTTGTTTCTTAAAAGTTTTCTTTGCTTCCATTCTGATTTTTGACTGTGTGTTAGTCGATGATCCAGCCTCTTTTGCATGGTGCACCTAAAGTTTAAAAGGCCTTTGGGGATAACACAGTTATCAATTGTGAGAGACTGTTTCATGCTCACTTTTCATGGATGCTTTGTCCATCACATCCAAAGTTGCATTTCTTATGTGAAATGTAGTTTCCAACCAATTCCCATCTTGGGAGTCATTCCAAGCGATCAAGGTGGCCACTCTACGCTGATACCCAGTGTCAAGCATTGATGAAACCTTTATAGCCACATCTTGGCAGTATAGCAAAAGTTGTGTATCGCAACCAGTCAGTACCTCAGTGCTTTAAATAGAAAGTACTGGCACATTTCAGTATTTGATTTTCGCACAATCGATTTTAGGCAATGCTTTTATTATTTGAGCCCATATTCAGTCAGCCGTAATCGATGATTTCAAGTTATGAACCCAGGTTCATAAGTAGCAGAGATCTGGAACGATAGCCAATTGTGTATTGAAATCATATTTCATTGACACAGTGTAGAGCAAAACATTCACATGCAAAGTACTAACATGCGTGATATTTGGTGATGTTTGTGTCTAGGTAAATGATAAGCATATTCACTTATTTTTCGCCTGTGCTTAATAAGAATTTAGATTTGCATTTAGTAACAATAACATTGAATGTGAAGCCATGGCAGCACACCACATCAAACACAGCAGAGAGCGACCTTCAACACTTTCCCACCTGGAACATTGCTAAACATGAAAACAGAATCATTGCCGGATCAAACCCTGTGGGGGCCCCTTAGGCAGTCAAAAATTCGGGGGCCCCTCGCAAATTATCTCCTAACACGTTTTTAATTTTACCAACCAACAATTTTAATTAACCAGTTTTATTACACAAAATTAAACATTAACAATTATTAATGTTATTAAACAAAAATGTATTGGAAACAATTTATGAAAGCTTGTTTGTAATTTTCGTTCAAGATGAAATATTATTTTGATCTGATGTCTTAGAGTGGGGCCTACTTTGCCTATTTGATGATCAAGATCTGAGCAGAATATCAATACAATCCTATGAGCTAGTAGTTTAAATAGGCTCATGGGTCCTTTGAATTCCAAGTAGTATTGTGAACTAGTGTCTGGCCCATTACTTTTTTATATCTCGTTATATCCTCCTAACTTCTGGTGCAAAGCTGGCATCATATTAACTGAGGTGAGACTCCCCTCTCCTACCTCCTATGGATATTGTGAGGATACTCTTGTGATCCCACCGTGCCAGCTCACGTTTCCTTGGTCTTTCAAGAGAGCTAATCTCCATCCATCCTTCAAGTGATTCCCAATACATCAGCCAGAATTGTAGCTGTTAAGAAGTCCCAAGACTCCATTATCTCAGACTCAAAGTCACTATATTGCCTTTCTTTCAGTGCTCAAATCACTTTCCCTGAGTCTCTCGGTACTGACAAATGCGTGTGCAGGTGGAGATGCTCTGAAAAATCAGCCTTAAATTCCCATTTTAATGTGCGCATCCAATAAAAGCTTGTCTCTAAATTGTAATGTGTGTCTCCAATAAAAAGGGTCTTTTTAATCACCATAATATGCTGCAGCTCAAAAGGAGACAGAACCCTTGAAGACCTTAGATACCATGTTTGAACTCACTCCCGACAGTCATCTTTACCAAGGACAACCATCACTCAATAGAATCGAACTGAGAAATGTTTTCTTTAAACTCCCTCTTCTTAGGCTGAAATCAACTCGAGGCAGTTTGCTTACCAGAGTCCCACATTCATGTACATTGAATCATTCATATTTTTGGGGAATTTTCTAATATATCCTAGTCATTTAACTATTCGTTTTTTGAAGTGCTGCGAGTCGCCTTTTGGATACTTTAAAGCACAGAAGGCTTTGGTGCAAAAGTGTCCTTCGGGCAGAGACCAATGAAGCTCGAGTCCACTTGAGTGAGTGAGGCACCTTCACTGACATTCTTCAGTTGCAGCTTCAATCCCCACAATGATCCATTGGAGATGAACTTTTCTGGTGCTGACTGAGCTGCATGTAGTTTGGTTCTGCTCTCAGATTTGTTAATTAACCTGGATGCCTAGACTCCCAAGGACTTAACCCCACGTTACAGACGTGAATGATTGATCAGGTTTGTAGTTGTTTGAGTTCAGTTTGTAATTTGTGCCTAGTGAAAGCGCAATTTCTGCTGAATTTCCAGGACTTTCAACAAATAAAAGATAATTTGAATATAATTCTTCAAACCATTCTGTTTCTTTAATGTTAGTTTGATATATGCACACTTACCAAGGATCGATCACACAGTGTGTGTTTTAGGTTTTATTATAGCCATTATAAGCCAGGGTCGATGGGATATTCCTCCAAGGATGACACAGTTCGACTTGAAGTGTCGTGTATTTCTATAGGTTCTGAATCGATCCCCCTATTCCTGACCCTATTCTGGTTAAACTACCTAGCTAGTTAACTAATAGTCAGCCCATGAGGCAAGAAAACCCCCATGATGCAGATACCGTTATCTGACGCAGTCACACTACGGCACAGGAACGTGTTATCTGATTAGGTCATAACGCTTGAGATCTAATTAGACAAGCGACATTCCTCCAGCCCCTGATAAGGCATACGACGTTCTCATAACAAATCAAACCTATGACAACCTGGATAATCCGTGCGGCCATTGTTTTGATTTCACAGAGAACTTTAGTAAAGAATGTGCTAACGAGCAAGTCGTATGACATCTTTATTGACGTACCTATGTCCATCCTTACGTCAATCCCGGCACCTTTAAGGTATAAATATTGCCGACCTTGCCCTATGCAAACACACGCGTGGTGACAAGACGGAGCAGCCATACTTGCCGAAGCCGAGAGCAGAAGCAGACCCCGCTGGCAGCAGCCCCGCCTTCCTGACGCGCTGAGAGACGCGCTGCTATCTCAAGCCGAGAGACCCAGCACCGGCGCTTCCGGGTAGCCCTCGCAGGCAGCCTGGAATATCGAGAGCAGAGAAAGAGATACCATTCCTCATTCATCCTAAATTCCAGGTACAGAACTGAATAACCCCTCACAGAGAATTCTTTAGTTATTCACTTGGCAAAAACAAACTTAACTTAAACTGTAACTTTCTATTCCCGCCCACGCATTAGACTTAGGTCAGGTACACGGGGTAGGCGTATTTAGAAACACCAGTTGAGTACGTTTAGTCAAATGTATATGTGTATGTAAATATATTTTAATCATTTTAAACATCATATGGCTCAGAAACCATATCAATGTTTTTACAGTATTATTTTATACTATTGCTTCTAATGTATGCACTTTACTTAACTATAAGTATTGCAATAATATCGATCCATTTCTCTTGTACGAGAAAAGAGACTGATCAATAAATAACATCTTTTATTGAACACGCCCGTCTCTTCCTTTTCTCTACTTTCTGATGAGACTAAGAATGCACGTACTGACTGAGTAAAATAATTGCCTTGTGCTCACACGACTCTCGAGATTGACTCTTGATTAGGGGAGAGCAAAGTTGTCATGTTCTATGGTTGTCAGAAACTAAATCCCTTCTTGTCTAATCAGGGAAGTTAATCCTTCCTTGAACATTCGAGAAAGTTTCTAGCGAACTCTGAGCTTAGCTGGCAAACCCAAAAATTAAGTCTAGTATCGACAGTAGTAGACCTAGTTAACGTCTGGCCTAGGCCTTTACTGCTGTAGGTACTATTCCAATGCGCAGAGCCTATTGGGAAAATAGGAGCTACACTACAGAAGGAAAGACAAGCATTATTATATGCATCTCATCCAACTGCGCTCTCTGACCAACTGCCCTTGCAGAACATTTGTCCAGTCCAACTTTGAACTCATGAAATTTTACATTTGAACGTTCCATTAAGTACTAACATACATAACAAATAAAAATAATCAGTAAACATCCCTCACCCACCCCTCATATTTCTCACAACCTGCTCAAACTGATTTGGGGGAAGAAAAGATATCCGACACTCGATGAAGCACAACCACATATTCTTGTGTTTTAATAGCATTCTTGAAACATTTAACCACTTTGAGTTTCCTAGTAAATTTGGACCAACCTGTACAACCTTTAGGTGCTCTTATCTTCACAAGATTTCCAACCTTGACCTCCACATTCTTCACCGCTTTATCTGTCAAAAATTTCCTTCCTCTTGTTTTGAGCTACAATCTTTCTTTCTCCATTCACCCAGAGCATTATTGACCCAACCTTTGTTCCACAACATCCAACCAGGACACACTTTAGTAGATGCAGCTCTCCCTTTGAAGAATTCAAACAGGGCTTTGCCAGTGGTAGTGTGTGGAGATATGCCATAAGCAGATAATCTATTAGACAATTCCTTCTTCCAATCCAAACCATTTGCCCTTGCCAACTGTACCACTTCCTTCAATGTTTTCACAACCGTCTCAATGGCACCATTAGTTTCAGGGTGATTTAAAGCTGGCCTCTTCTGCTCGATTCCACAGTTATTCAGAAATGTTTTTGTCTCATGAGAACAAATCAGTACTCCATTTTCTGTAAGCAGATAACATGGAAAACTTTCACGCTTGAAAATATTCTCTAAGAATATAATTACTGAAGAGGAAGAAGGTAATGTTACCCACAACACCTCGACCCACCTAGAGTACAACTCCATTAATACTAATATATGGAGAGTGGCATGTTCATCTTTCACAGGACCTAAAATATCCATAACTACCTCCTCACATGGATATTTGGGTAAAGTACTGCACTCCATAAGAAGCTAATTAGTTCTTAACCCCTCATCACATGCTACATACTCCACACAGTCCCTTATCACACATTACACATCATGATCTAGCACTGGCCACCAAAAATCTTTTCGGAGTCTCCCTTTCGTTTTCCCAATGCCGATGTGTCCTTCATGAGCAAGCTGTACCACTTTCTGTCGCTAGGTTTCTGGTGGAATCCGACTTATCCCTCTAAACAAGAATCCTTTGTCCACTGCAAGTTCATTTAACAGCTTACCCCATTTCATTTTGGAGTGTTTCAACTCTGTTGCATGTGGTCTGTCTAAACTTCGTACTCATATAACTTGTTTAATGTCTTCATCCTTCTGCAACTCTTCTATCCACCCACTTTGTTGTTGTTCCTTGCGTAACCTCACACACACACACACTTACCAAATCCTCTTCACCCACTCCATCAGCACCTGTTTTCTCCAAATCCACTAATCCCAACAAACAGTCTGCTGAGTATTTGTCATCACTGGTAACATATTGTACAGCAAAACAAAAATCTTGCGCACCCACAAACCGCCTCCTAATACATGACGTGATGGTATCCAAACCCTTCCTGCCAAATACTTCTACTAGTGGCTTATGGCCTGTTTGAACTGTATACCTGATTCCAAAAAGAAACTGTTTGAATCTATTGATGGAAAAATAAACCGCTGGAGATTCCCTCTCCTCTCAATGGCAGAATAGTTACATTCTGCTTCTTCAGACTTTGTTAAACACAGGCTATCAAATTCTCCTTGCCATCATTGGTTTGAATAAGAAGAGCACCCAAACCCTTTGCAGTGGCATCACACACTACCTTGGTGTCACAAGTTGTATAATATGCCTGAAGAGCAGGAGCATTGCTAAATTCTTTTTTTTATTCGTATAAATTCATTTCCACACTCAATATCCCAAAGAAAGTCTATCCTTTTCCTTAGTAGTTTCCTCATTTTAAATATATTACTAGCAAAGTCATTAATGACCCCGCTTTAGTATTCCACCATGTTGAGAAATTATGACAATTCTTCGCTAGTCTTCAACTCTTCCTTGATTAGATTGTTTCAATCAGTACGTGGCCTTATTCCGGTTTCTCTGATTCTATACCCGAGGTAACTGACCTCAATTACCCCAAATTTACTACTGAGATCAGTCTGACAGGCATTTTGTTTTAAATGATACACCCCAAACGGTGTTACAAATGCGGTTAGATCATAAGAACCCTCTTCCAGTTCAATCTGGTGTTATGCAGACACCAAGTCAAGAATAGTTAATACCTTTGCCCCAGCAAACATTGTGACCATTTCCTAAATGTTGGGCAAAGGAAATCAGTCTACCACAACTTCTCTGTTTTAGGGCCTGCAAGTCCACACAAAGATGGATGTCCCCATTCCCTTTGCGTGCCACTACTTTAAGTGCCAACCATTCGCCTTCACTGGTTCGATCACCCCACACTCACATATTCTTTCCAATTCATCCTCCACTGCAGTTTGTAAATTCATTGGAATCCTCCTATAGCCACTACCAGGCTTGCATTCATCCTCAATCCGATTCTGTGTTTGTACCCACACAATCTTCCTAGTCTGTTTTGGAACAAACCTTCAAATTCCTTCACAAACTTGTTCTGATGAAGACTAACTAAATACAGTTCAACTTGAGGTATTCTGTAAAGATATGAACTCGCCCCCAAATCATTTTGATGAGCCCACCCCAGCAAATTGTCTCGTTGGCACAACACGTATATCTTGCCAGATGTATATTTCCCACTAATTCTAATGTCAGCCACAAAATATCCAAACATCTAAATTTTTGTCCTTCTTTAACCACCAGATTTTAAATCCATCACCATTAATTTCCTCCCTTCAGAAAACTTTCTCACAAATGTCTGATTGGAAATTATAGTGAAGTGTACATGAATCAAATTTCATTGAGACCTGCACACCATTGATGGTTACTACCTCTGAGGTAAACAATTTGTTTGCTTCACCTATTTGTAATACTACTACCTGACATGCTTCATAACCTTTACCCCTATATGTTTTCTTACCTCTATTCCTACAACACTTGCTAAAATGACCATTGATCATTGTATTTGTGAGCATTGTAGCGCGATAGTTAAAAAGCATTACCGCACCTTTAACTGGCATTTCACGCCGCTCGCTCTGCTGTATATTGCAGCGCGACATTTAAACAGGCTTTCTCTATTTTGCTGGGACTTTGATTACGTTCCCGGGGCCTTCATACATTTGCTGCCCCTGCCTCGCATTGCCTTTGACCCTCCATTTTGTAGACTTGTTGTTCCCTGGCTCGCCCCTCCTCACGCTACCGCCTCCCAGCTGCTGCCCCTCCCACCCACGGATAGAGGGCTCCCTACCTCCTCAGACCCACTGTGACCGCCCGGACCTGCTCCAGCACGGTCACTCCCCCACGCTCTCGACCCCACGTTGTGCAGAGCTGCTGCTGAACACCTCTGGTATCGTGATCTGTGCATGACTGAATTTAACTGCATCTTTGCGGAGCACTGCTGACTATTACATTGTATTTGTGAGCATTGTAGCGCGATAGTTAAAAAAAGCATTACCGCACCTTTAACTGGCATTTCACGCCGCTCGCTCTGCTGTATATTGCAGCGCGACATTTAAACAGGCTTTCTCTATTTTGCTGGGACTTTGATTACGTTCCCGGGGCCTTCATACATTTGCTGCCCCTGCCTCGCATTGCCTTTGACCCTCCATTTTGTAGACTTGTTGTTCCCTGGCTCGCCCCTCCTCACGCTACCGCCTCCCAGCTGCTGCCCCTCCCACGCTCCGCCCCCTCCTCTCTCCATTTATGGCCAATGCCCCCACGCGCAGCGTCCACGCGCTACGGCCGCGCCGAAGGTGCGCCAAAGGTAAGCCCGTCTACGCCCGTCCGCGCCTGGACCGCGCGCCCAGCGCCAGAGCCCCTGCTCCTCGTAATGCCCACCCCTCCCGCATTACTTATGATGCCACCTCCCTCCTAGCCCTTAACCCCGGCCGCTCCCCCAACTGCGTCCAAGCCGCCCCTGGACACACCCATGGACCCTTTTCCTGCAACTCCTGCAAGTTCGACGGCACCAAGAACAACTCCTCATCTACGAACACACACCAGATATCCGACCCCAACCACCTACAATGCATCCTGCTCAACACCCGCTCGGTCCACAGGCACGCCATCGACCTCTGGAATCTACTAGACACCATCTCTCCGGACGTCGCCTTCCTTACAGAAACATGGATGAACGCCACATCAGCCCCAGACATCACCATTGCCATCCCGGAAGGCTATAAGATCATTCGCAAGGACCGTACCGGCCACACAGGAGGAGGCATCGCTATCGTCCATAAGAAATCCATCCGCATCTCAACCAGCTCAGACGTGAATCTCGCCAACACTGAACACCTTCACTTCCAGATCCACACCAACCCCAAGACCACACTCAGAGGCACCCTCCTTTACAGGCCACCAGGACCCCGCGCACAATTTAGCGAGGACATCACGGACTTCATCACTCCACACGTGCTCCCCTCCGAGGATTACATACTTTTGGGAGACCTCAACTTTCACCTTGAAAAGAACAACGACCGCAACACCACCACCCTTTTGGACAACCTCGACAACCTCGGACTTAAACAACTTGTCACTACCCCCACCCACATCGCAGGTCACACACTCGACCCTATCTTCACCTCCAGCAAACATGTCTCCTTCAGCCACACTACAGCTCTCCTTTGGACTGACCACAGCTGCGTTCACTTTACCTACAACAAGCCCACATCCAACAACCACCCCCAACCCACTCTGCAAAGAAACTGGAACAAAATCACCATCGAGCAGATCTCCTCATCGCTTCTTCAAAACCCCCCAGCCCATTCCTCAAACCCAGACCAAGCAGCCACCAACCTCACCCATTGGTTATCTAACAGCGCCGACATCCTAGCACCACTGAAAAAACGACCAATCCAAATAGGCAGCAAGAAGGCCTCCTGGTTCAACGACGACCTTAAGAAATCCAAGAAACTCTGCCGCTCCCTTGAGAAGGCCTGGAAAAAAGACCCAACCACCAGCACCAAGGACGCCTTCAAAAACGCCACCCGCATACACCACCAACTGATCCGGAATGCCAAGAAAGCCGCTTTCAAGGACCGACTAGATAACAACGCCCACAACAGCAAGGAATTATTCAACATCGTCAAGGAATTTACCAACCCCTCAGCCAACTCCAACGACATCACCCCCTCTCAAGCCCTCTGCGACTCCCTTGCCTCATTCTTCCACAACAAAATTGCAGACATCCACAACAGCTTCGACAACCGACCCAAAGACCAACCCACCCAACCCCCTGCAGGACCCCCACCCCCCCTGAACATCCTCAATGACTGGAAGCCAATCTCCACTGAGGACACCATCCGTCTGATGAACTCTATCCACTCAGGATCCCCCACAGACCCATGCCCTCACCACATCTTTAACAAAGCAGACTCCATTATAGCACCGCACCTCCGTGACGTCATCAACTGCTCCCTCAACTCCGCAACCTTCCCGGAAAGCTGGAAACATGCCGAACTCAGCGCCCTCCTGAAGAAACCCACAGCTGACCCCACCGAACTCAAAAACTACCGCCCTATCTCACTCCTTCCATTCCCGGCCAAAGTCATCGAAAAAGCAGTCAACAACCAGCTCGCCGCATTCCTCGAAACCAACAAATCCCTCGACTCCTCACAATCCGGCTTCCGAGCCAACCACAGCACTGAAACCGCCCTTATCGCAGCAACAGACGACATTCAAACTCTACTGGACAATGGAGACACAGTCGCCCTCATCCTCCTCGACCTCTCCGCAGCCTTCGACACGGTCTGTCATAGCACCCTTTTACAACGCCTCAGTAACGTCGGAATCCAAGGTAAAGCACTGGAATGGATCACCTCGTTCCTCACCGGAAGAACCCAGAGAGTCCGCCTTCCACCATTCAAGTCAGAGGCCACTGAAGTCATCTATTTACAACAAGGGGTGGTGAGGGACAGAGTCTCTGAAATAAGCAGAATACTCTCACCCTGTCAAGAGATCAGGGCTAGATCCAACACCGTTTTTTAGCTCACTGCACCATCCCAGTTTCAGAACCTGGCTGTATGCAAATTAGTCTGTTCCTGTCCCAGTGCATGATGGGAACAGGGCAAACCAAACTACAAAAGCCAATTCTTACACTGGGAAGGAAACAAGCTTCCGGGGACCGGTTTCTGGCATTACAGCCGTCTTCGGCCCGGCTTGCTTGAATCCTGATGGTGCAATGAGCAAGGGACTCATGTCTGAGTATACCCTTCCACGCTTAGGGTGGACAAAAATATTTACAACAAGGGGTGGTGAGGGACAGAGTCTCTGAAATAAGCAGAATACTCTCACCCTGTCAAGAGATCAGGGCTAGATCCAACACCGTTTTTTAGCTCACTGCACCATCCCAGTTTCAGAACCTGGCTGTATGCAAATTAGTCTGTTCCTGTCCCAGTGCATGATGGGAACAGGGCAAACCAAACTACAAAAGCCAATTCTTACACTAGGAAGGAAACAAGCTTCCGGGGACCGGTTTCTGGCATTACAGCCGTCTTCGGCCCGGCTTGCTTGAATCCTGATGGTGCAATGAGCAAGGGACTCATGTCTGAGTATACCCTTCCACGCTTAGGGTGGACAAAAATATTTACAACAAGGGGTGGTGAGGGACAGAGTCTCTGAAATAAGCAGAATACTCTCACCCTGTCAAGAGATCAGGGCTAGATCCAACACCGTTTTTTAGCTCACTGCACCATCCCAGTTTCAGAACCTGGCTGTATGCAAATTAGTCTGTTCCTGTCCCAGTGCATGATGGGAACAGGGCAAACCAAACTACAAAAGCCAATTCTTACACTGGGAAGGAAACAAGCTTCCGGGGACCGGTTTCTGGCATTACAGCCGTCTTCGGCCCGGCTTGCTTGAATCCTGATGGTGCAATGAGCAAGGGACTCATGTCTGAGTATACACTTCCACGCTTAGGGTGGACAAAAATATTTACAACAAGGGGTGGTGAGGGACAGAGTCTCTGAAATAAGCAGAATACTCTCACCCTGTCAAGAGATCAGGGCTAGATCCAACACCGTTTTTTAGCTCACTGCACCATCCCAGTTTCAGAACCTGGCTGTATGCAAATTAGTCTGTTCCTGTCCCAGTGCATGATGGGAACAGGGCAAACCAAACTACAAAAGCCAATTCTTACACTGGGAAGGAAACAAGCTTCCGGGGACCGGTTTCTGGCATTACAGCCGTCTTCGGCCCGGCTTGCTTGAATCCTGATGGTGCAATGAGCAAGGGACTCATGTCTGAGTATACCCTTCCACGCTTAGGGTGGACAAAAATATTTACAACAAGGGGTGGTGAGGGACAGAGTCTCTGAAATAAGCAGAATACTCTCACCCTGTCAAGAGATCAGGGCTAGATCCAACACCGTTTTTTAGCTCACTGCACCATCCCAGTTTCAGAACTTGGCTGTATGCAAATTAGTCTGTTCCTGTCCCAGTGCATGATGGGAACAGGGCAAACCAAACTACAAAAGCCAATTCTTACACTGGGAAGGAAACAAGCTTCCGGGGACCGGTTTCTGGCATTACAGCCGTCTTCGGCCCGGCTTGCTTGAATCCTGATGGTGCAATGAGCAAGGGACTCATGTCTGAGTATACCCTTCCACGCTTAGGGTGGACAAAAATATTTACAACAAGGGGTGGTGAGGGACAGAGTCTCTGAAATAAGCAGAATACTCTCACCCTGTCAAGAGATCAGGGCTAGATCCAACACCGTTTTTTAGCTCACTGCACCATCCCAGTTTCAGAACCTGGCTGTATGCAAATTAGTCTGTTCCTGTCCCAGTGCATGATGGGAACAGGGCAAACCAAACTACAAAAGCCAATTCTTACACTGGGAAGGAAACAAGCTTCCGGGGACCGGTTTCTGGCATTACAGCCGTCTTCGGCCCGGCTTGCTTGAATCCTGATGGTGCAATGAGCAAGGGACTCATGTCTGAGTATACCCTTCCACGCTTAGGGTGGACAAAAATATTTACAACAAGGGGTGGTGAGGGACAGAGTCTCTGAAATAAGCAGAATACTCTCACCCTGTCAAGAGATCAGGGCTAGATCCAACACCGTTTTTTAGCTCACTGCACCATCCCAGTTTCAGAACCTGGCTGTATGCAAATTAGTCTGTTCCTGTCCCAGTGCATGATGGGAACAGGGCAAACCAAACTACAAAAGCCAATTCTTACACTGGGAAGGAAACAAGCTTCCGGGGACCGGTTTCTGGCATTACAGCCGTCTTCGGCCCGGCTTGCTTGAATCCTGATGGTGCAATGAGCAAGGGACTCATGTCTGAGTATACCCTTCCACGCTTAGGGTGGACAAAAATATTTACAACAAGGGGTGGTGAGGGACAGAGTCTCTGAAATAAGCAGAATACTCTCACCCTGTCAAGAGATCAGGGCTAGATCCAACACCGTTTTTTAGCTCACTGCACCATCCCAGTTTCAGAACCTGGCTGTATGCAAATTAGTCTGTTCCTGTCCCAGTGCATGATGGGAACAGGGCAAACCAAACTACAAAAGCCAATTCTTACACTGGGAAGGAAACAAGCTTCCGGGGACCGGTTTCTGGCATTACAGCCGTCTTCGGCCCGGCTTGCTTGAATCCTGATGGTGCAATGAGCAAGGGACTCATGTCTGAGTATACCCTTCCACGCTTAGGGTGGACAAAAATATTTACAACAAGGGGTGGTGAGGGACAGAGTCTCTGAAATAAGCAGAATACTCTCACCCTGTCAAGAGATCAGGGCTAGATCCAACACCGTTTTTTAGCTCACTGCACCATCCCAGTTTCAGAACCTGGCTGTATGCAAATTAGTCTGTTCCTGTCCCAGTGCATGATGGGAACAGGGCAAACCAAACTACAAAAGCCAATTCTTACACTGGGAAGGAAACAAGCTTTCGGGGACCGGTTTCTGGCATTACAGCCGTCTTCGGCCCGGCTTGCTTGAATCCTGATGGTGCAATGAGCAAGGGACTCATGTCTGAGTATACCCTTCCACGCTTAGGGTGGACAAAAATATTTACAACAAGGGGTGGTGAGGGACAGAGTCTCTGAAATAAGCAGAATACTCTCACCCTGTCAAGAGATCAGGGCTAGATCCAACACCGTTTTTTAGCTCACTGCACCATCCCAGTTTCAGAACCTGGCTGTATGCAAATTAATCTGTTCCTGTCCCAGTGCATGATGGGAACAGGGCAAACCAAACTACAAAAGCCAATTCTTACACTGGGAAGGAAACAAGCTTCCGGGGACCGGTTTCTGGCATTACAGCCGTCTTCGGCCCGGCTTGCTTGAATCCTGATGGTGCAATGAGCAAGGGACTCATGTCTGAGTATACCCTTCCACGCTTAGGGTGGACAAAAATATTTACAACAAGGGGTGGTGAGGGACACAAGGATCTTCACTCAGCCCAACCCTCTTCAACGTGTACATGAGCCCCCTCGCGGTCATCGCACGCCAACACAACCTCAACATCATCTCCTACGCCGACGACACTCAACTGATCCTATCACTCACCAGAGACCCTAAAACTGCCAAAACCAACCTGCATGAAGGAATGAAAGAAGTAGCCGAATGGATGAAGCACAGCCGTCTGAAACTGAACTCAGACAAAACAGAAGTCCTCATCCTAGGCAACTCCCCCTCCGCCTGGGATGACTCTTGGTGGCCAGAGGCCCTCGGAAAAGCACCCATCCCGACGGACCACGCACGGAACCTGGGCGTCATCCTGGATTCCTCACTCTCGATGAACAGACAAGTCAACGCCGTCTCTTCATCATGCTTCAACATTCTTCGCATGCTCAAAAAAACATTTCGCTGGATCCCCCCCGAAACTAGAAAAACAGTCACCCACGCTCTGGTCACGAGCCGACTGGACTACGGAAACACCCTCTACGCCGGTACCTCCGCTAAACTCCAGAAAAAACTCCAACGCATCCAGAACGCTTCAGCCAGGCTCATATTAGACATCCCGCGTAATGAACACATCACTGGTCACCTGAAAAACCTCCACTGGCTCCCCGTCAATAAGAGGATTACTTTCCGGCTCCTAACCCACGTACACAAAGCACTCTACGAAATCGGACCCGAATGCCTCAACACACGTCTGTCCTTCTACACCCCCTCCCGCCAGCTACGATCCTCCAACCAAGCCCTTGCCACTGTACCTCGCATCAACAAAACCACCATGGGAGGTAGATCCTTCTCCTACCTGGCAGCTAAAACATGGAACTCACTTCCCACTCACCTTCGCCTTACTCAGAACCACCTAGCATTCAGAAAGCAACTTAAAACCTGGATATTTGACAAATAATTCCCCACCCTTCTTCAAGCGCCTTGAGACCCTCTGGGTATGTAGCGCGCTATATAAATTTATTGACTTGACTTGACAGGAATTGCACACCTGGGACCAGGCTGGACAAGATCCATTAGCGGTATGGTCCTTGAGTCTACATCAGAAACATGTACTTCTAAAATCTGGTTCAGCCTTCATCTGTCACTTAACCTCTGATTCCACTTTCCTCTAGGAGTTCTATTGTATTTTCACCACACAACTGTCACACTTTATTTTTTTGCACCATTCACCCCTTTTTCTGCCTTAAGTTCCCCCACACACTTCAACAGATGTTCAACATGTTTAGCAACCAACAGTACTTCCTCAAGCGGTGGCTATTTTTCATCCACAATTCCTCACATATTTTATCACTATTGCTACGCAGCGCAACACAAACTGGTCATGAATTTTCTCCTTAACTGCACCACCAAACTTGCATGTCGATGCCAGTTTCCTTAAGCTCATAACAAACTCCACTACCGACTCATCCTGACCTTGGTTCCTCAATCCAAAGTGGTACATCTCTTCGGAAGGGTACTGACGCGTGGCAAATAATGATCTAGTTTGGCCATAGCTATTTCGAATTTATCAAGATCACGCATTTCAACCTGACTAAGTCCAGGGAAGTTTTCTAGCACATCTTGCCCCTCTCCACCTGAACAATGCAACAAAAGTGCATACTTCCTCTCTGCACTAAGGTTTGTGCCACACACCCGTGCATAATTGTTAGGACTTTTTTCTATTTTGCTCATATGAGTAAAGGCTCTCCAGGAGATGGTAAGAAAAAGGGAGGATCTATGATATTCTGTATGCTAACTTGTAACTAATAGCAATTAAATTCCGACACTCTGTAAAAATAGCACCAATTAAATTCTGTAGGTGTTTGTATCTCTGCAGATAAATGTGTACACACTAATAAAAAAAATAAACTGGAGAGGATATACAAAAAATGTATTTAATTATAGAGGTGTGCATGTCACTGTTGAAACAAATACAAGCACAAAAAAACGTAATGTTGATCACATCATCGTTGTAATCCAGAGACTTGCAGCAGCAAACAGCCCAAGTCAATATGGACGCCTAGATTACTGCTGAGAAATGCTCTTTATAAGATGTCCACCATAGCTCTGTAGTTTGAGGAAAGCCAATAATATGGGATGTTCATCAAACCACTGCAGAGACGTGCCCATTCCAAACTGTCTGCTGTAACTCTGCATCACGGGAAGACCGAATGAGCAGGGAAGCTCGCCTTGCTCATGCGTGCGCACTCCTCTTGCGTGCCTCGGACTGAAATGAGGAGTTTGGTATCCTGTGTATATTTAATTTATTTGTAAGTACTAGTAAAGTGTCACTACATATGCTCAGGGCCTGTAAAGTAAATGCTACTAATATCCCTCCAGCACTAATTATGCCACCCACTTAACTAGCACTTTGCAGCCTGTGTGGGCAGTTCTATACTGCCATTTTGACCTGGCAAAGTAAACCTTTTGTGAGGCCCAACCCTTCCCTTTTAGGTCTAGCCTAGCGCAGCGCGCATGCACTGCTCTGGGAGATCGGCCCCTCGGAATCACTCTGGACTTTTCACAAGCTTGTGCCTTTTTTCCAGCATTATTCCTATTGGGCTTTACGTGCATCTTTCTAAAAAGACAGTACACAATTGGGCAAAGGTGGGTGCCTGTCCCACCTTTCCCAGTAAATATATCCACCCATGGCCTACAGGTTGCGGGAGCAGGCCTTGGCGTTAAGGATAATGTTTATAATTAGTGCGTCGCAAGCGGCCGCGCTTGTTTGTTTTTCTCTACGTCACCCAAATAGTTGATTTCAAATAAACAATCATCAAAAAGGCAGTTTTGAAACTAGCACATGATCATCACCGTTTGAAAAAATTTCAAGTGTCTGCATTTGTAAAGTATAAAAGAAATACTTGACTACTGTACAACGTTAAAACAGCGCTACAAAGACACCCCCGTAATCTTTACATAAGCCCCCGGAATTCATCTGAAGCCCTCCCTAACTTTGCAATACGTTTCTAAAACTAGCGCCTAGGAGGCTATTAGTGGCCTAGCGGCTAGAGCAGTCGACTGGATAACCATGTTGGAGTCTCGGAAGAAAAGCTCATCATCCAGTGATTCTTTGCAAATCACTTGATCGTTCCATGCCTCCGGCCTCGCTTGTTTGTTTCTTTGTACATCACACAAATAGTTTATTTCAAGTTAACAGTCATCCAAACGACTGTTTTAACACCAGCACATGATCATCACCGCTTGAAGAAATTTTGAGGGGCTGCATTTGTAAAGTATAAAATAAGTACTTGACTACCGTAAAACATTAAAACAGTGCTACAAAGACACCACCGTAATCTTTACATAAGCCCCAGAATTCATCTGAAGCCCTTCTGACATTAGAATGTAATTGTTGGTTTAAAAACTGCACTGCAGGGAGCGTGAAAACTTCTGCCTGTTTAATTTGCTACCCTATTATTAGTATTGTTCATCAGGTACCCTGCAGTTTATTTGTACAAAATAACATTTTAAATAAGTACTTCTCAATGCAGGTCTACAATATGCCAAATAAATGTGTTAAAGCTTCCACACACAATAATGCAAAGCATAACTAAAAACTTATAAGGTCCCAAAGGCAAGACTTATTGGCTATGCCAATGCAATAGCGTAGGCCCTCCAGACGGCAGGGTGCAGTGTATTTAAAAAGTTGGACATGTACTTTTAAGTATTACATGTCCTGGTAGTGAAAAAAACTACTAATGCCGTTTTTCACTATAGCAAGGTCTACCTCTTCCATAGGATAACATTGGAGTGACCTTAATACATTTTAAAAGTGTAATTTCCAAATGAGAAGAGATAACCAGTTCATGTTTGGGTCTCTGGAATTGGAATTTAAAATCCTAACTTATGGTTGGATTTTAAAGTACAGTTTTGAAAATACCCCTTATAGAAAGTTGGCATTGTCTAAACTTGGCCATTTAGTTACCTGTACCTGGATCACATGACTGGGTGTAGTGGACAGTTGAGCTTTGTGTATTCCTCCTAGACAGCAACACACAATAGGGAGCTTGGGTGTGCCTGAAGGGCCTGTCACTGGCAGAATGGGAGGGAGAAGCTAAGCACAACCTCACTTACATTTGAATGAACTGTGTCCTGCCTCCACAAAAAGTGCTGCTTTACCCCCTGTAGTCAGCCAGGAGCCAAGACCGGGGAGGCAGAATGCTTGGGAACATCAAAAGAAACCTCTAGAAGCTTCTCCCCCACTTCAAATGCACAACTGGGTATAAATTATGAACCTAAGACACCAACTCTTTAGTATACTTCTGGACCTGTGAATACACTGCCAGGAAGAAGGACTGCTGTTCTGCTGAAAGGACTGCCACTCTGCTGGACTGCTGCTCTGAAGAAACTGCTGCCCAGCTGTACTGGCCTGCTTGCCTCTTGCCCTCTTGTCTGGAGAGGAAGAACTTAATCTTGAACCTAGGGCACCATAGTGACTCCGAAGGCTAGTCTGCTGGCCTCCTGATCTGAGCCTCATGGACGTAATATGCTCCCCTACATCCTGCCCCAGCACCCAGCTGCAATGAGTTCCTGACCCACCAAGTGGTGCTTGTCGGACCCTGGGTGTGGCTCAGCGAGCTGAAATCTTGCTCTTTGTGACTGCGAACGGGCCCATTTGCACCGAAACTTCACCACTCGCACCGCATTTCTACGGTGTGCGCCGCCAGCCGATTCTTTGCACTCCAGCATCGATCGCTCACGGTAACCGCCATGCGACGCTTCTGCCTGTTTGCGACACCTGGCCTGCTCTTTGTGCTTCGCCGACAGCCTCCTGTGATGCTCTCCTTGCTCATCATGGCTATCTCCAATGCAATCTGCACTCTTGGCGCTGTCTTGAGAAGGTAAAATCTCAGTAAGACTAATCTGAGGACTGCCTGCGCTCCATCGCTGTGGGCCTAAACTTGTGACTTTGACCAAGTCCAGCGCAACCAGATATCCAGACCGGGTGCTTTGTGCTTTTTGGAGCTATTTTCACTAAATTGTTTAAAAATGTATATCTCTGGTTATACTGGTTAGATTTTTGTCACTTTGGTCTTGTTTTATTTATTACATTTTACTCTAGTTTTCTAAACCTGCTATGGGATATTTTTTGTGTGCTGTTTTCACTGTTTTATTGTTTGAAGTGTTATACAAATACTTTGCACATTGCCTCTAAGTTAAGCCTGACTGCTCTGTGATAGAGGAGAACCTGTTTGCCAGAGGAAAGCCCTCCCAGACTCTCCCAATGGTTCCAGGGAGCATCTGCGACAATGTGATTGCTGAGGGCTGATAGGGCTGTGAATGCCTGTTACTTTCGGCAAATTTGTGTAAATTCGGACTATTTCAGGCTCCAAAGAGATAAGAATGGTTTGGGCGGCAGGTAATAGTCCTTTTTAATGTATACTGAATTAACAATTATCTAATGTTGTGGTAATCTCAAAATTAGCCAGAAGCCCACCTTGTGGTAGACTGTCCTAACTGCTGGTGTTTACAATTATGTGCCAATGCTGAGCACCGGAAACCATAGGCTCAAATTAAGCACTGCATGATGAAAATCTACATGTATTAGAAGAGTGGTTTTCTATCTTTTCACAGTCCGCTGGAGTTGGAGCAGTGCTCTCTGCAGGTGCTCGAGTCAGATGGGAGCCCCAGTCTCAGCCTGCTAAGGATGATGGGTGAAAAGGGTTACACCGTGCTTGATCTGATGGGCTTCTTGCAGTTGCTGGGGCACAGCGATGCAGCCCACCTTCTGAAATCCTCAGGTTGGTGGCTATACGTTTGTGCTTCCATTTTCACTATGCATTGTTGTTATGTCCTAATTGCATTGTGCATGCCAACAACGAGCTGCTGTTTGCCACAACCACTCTCTATTAGTTTGGTACATCAAATCTATATCCATCGTGACAAGAACCTTGAACACAGAATACATGCTTAGGAGCTTAAATACTGCGAAAGAGCAGAGGGGGCATTTTCATCATACACTGAGGTTTACCATAGGAGTGTATACCTAGAACCAAGATGATCTTCATCCCTCACGGTGACATTTGTAAACACTGTGACAAGTGCTGTGTTGAGCTGCAAAAGTTTTTTTTTTTATACCTCAATATACATTTATGTTGTATACATTAATTTACCGGTATGAATACATGTAACCCTCCATGGCAATGACAAAATGACATGTATAATTAAAAGTGGGGCAAAGCAAACCTCTCTTTGGAGAGAATCCAGTTTCATTTATTTACAGCATTTGGAATGCTCAACAGCTCTTGTGTGGACAGTTTCACAACAATGGTGCTTGCACGAAACAATTAATGCCAGTCATGTTGTATTGACTGAAGGAATGGGCAACTACTTCTCTAATGGGGAAACTTGTTTGGTAACACATTTTAAGTCTCTTCAGAGACAACACATGCGCTTGTTAGATCTTCCCTGAGACAGCGCACGCAAGACATTTTTTTTAGCTTGCAGGAGTTTTAGAGCCAGCCCATTGGTTACCATTGATTAGGTTCATCGTCACTTTCATTTAATCATTTCATTAATTCTTATTGGTCAGCGAGTGCCAGTTTCACTTCCTCTTTGTCTCATTCCAAGAGCATGGACCAGACCATCTCTACCCCCATCCCGGCCCACGTTGTTAGTTGCTCCTGTTATTCCCACCCCTCCCGCAATTTGTTTTTGCTTGCCTGGTCCCAACCTACATTGCTCCCCGCCCACCCACCCCGCCTTCTGTTGTTTTGCTCACCCCATTGTTGCTGGCCATGTAGTCCCATTCCCCAACCCCTTTTGTTGATTGCCCATTACCCCTGTGACTGAAATTTTTTTTTTTAAGTGCTATGATGCGGTCAATGCTGGCCACATCATAGTATTTTTATTTTTAGTTTGTTTTCTTTCAACCATGCTACACAGCAACCGTACTGCTGTGCAGCATGGCAAACAAAAACCTTGTCAAAGCCAAATAGCTTAACTATTTGGATTTGTCGGGGGGGCGTGGCCTAGCATCGATCTAAGATGGCCACGTAAAGTGAGGCTCCGATACTTGTCCCTTCCCCGCGTCTATCCTGATTCATGATCCGTCCTGTCTGACGTCGGCCCCGTGTGGCGGGAACAGTAGCGGTCATCAACCCGCTTATACCGGCTTGCCTTGCACGTCGGAAACTGAAGATACGGGCCCCAGTGAGGTGAGGCCTGCCTACGAGACAAAAGCCGGGACCCACAGTGCTGAGGGAGGCCAGGCCGCCACAGGTTAAATGGAGCTGCGCTGCTGGGCAGAGACCGGGGTTACACCAACATGACGGTGACCGGAGGCCCACGAGGAAGAGCCGGTGAGGCAGGAGGGGCATGTTTATCGATACTGGCACAGCGCACAACAGCCGCGAATCTGCAAAGGGCGGCGGCGCGCTCATGAACATTGGCATGCTCCGCTCCATTCCTTATATCGGTGGTTATCTATGCCGCCTAAGCTGATCAGACCCGACATCGCAGAGCCCATTACTGCTCAAAAAGTGATATGGAGCGATACCCCAGAGGTCCAGGGGGTGAAGTGTGATGGTGGATGGCCTCCTGTAATACACCAAGTGATTAACGCAGTTCGCCGCTGGTAAAGTGGAAGTGGACCTCCCAGGTGGTCGGTGGGGGGTGCACAGCTGGGCACAATAGAAGATACCACCCTCAGGATCCGTTAATACTGAGCCGGCCTGGCTCCCGGTGCCACCGCTGCCGCAGAGGATTGAATTGAGGGGCGCCTTTCCCCGGTGGGGGTCTGAACTGGTGTTGGGTCCCCCGTTGTCCAGCCCCAAACATTGGTGCCCTGGCCGGTCGGCCCATCTGTCATGAGCTGAGAGAGGCTGC
Source organism: Lissotriton helveticus (assembly GCF_964261635.1). Lineage (NCBI taxonomy): Eukaryota > Metazoa > Chordata > Amphibia > Caudata > Salamandridae > Lissotriton > Lissotriton helveticus. The sequence continues at coordinate 306,429,482 of NC_136059.1, forward strand.
ACGTCCGTCTCCCTGAGTGCCCCGGGCCAGTTGGGGGCAGGCACTCTGCAACAAAATGGAGCATAATAAAGGCTCGGGCCCGAGGGACAAAACTGACGAAGACTAACAAACTGGACCGATACACTGTATCCAAAGAAGCGCAGCACAGCAGGTTGTCTAGACTTCACGCAGAGAGTACAGAGACAAAGGAAGTCAATCCCATCCATGAAACGCGACCTCAGAGAAAGAGGCTGAAATACTCAATGCTGTTCCCGGTGCTCCTCCGCGGTAAAGGCGGAGGGCAGAACGTGGTTCTTCGAACAACCTGAAGCAGTGGAGGAGTGAATTGAACATCGCAGAATGAGGAGTCCCAACGACCGCAGTGGCAGGGAGTGTCCGGACAATCGACCTGCTTGAGAGAGAGACTTGGCTGACGGCAGAATTTGAACTGAGTAACTGGGACCTGGAGTGGGGTGGGCCTGGGAGGGTGGTTTCTTGTTTTTGATTGTCGGTGCCTGTAGACTTATATGGTTTGGAGTTATTTGCTTTCATGGGTACCTACATGTGACATGGTCGGGGTAGGGACACAGAGCTTTTTAATTCCCCCCTTTTCTTCATCTTTGAGTTCCTTATTGGGGCGACAGGCACTCTGCAAGTTTTCAATGGGCAGTTTTAGGCCCAGAGTGCAAGACGGCAGGGTGGGAGGTTGTTGGGAGGGGGTGTTTTGTTCTGTTTTTATTGTGTTCATTATTTCAGCAACGACTATTGTAATTTTAGACGGGGAAGTAGACGCACACACTGCACTCGCCGTAAAGGAGATGAAGAGAATTTTCAATTGGCCATGGCTGCACGAAGTGACGGCGGGATTAAATTGTTAAATTGGAATGTCAACGGGTTGGGGGACAAGATAAAGCGTAGTGTTGTCCTCCAATACATCAAGCGTCATGACCGTAATGTGCTCAGGAAACGCATCTTATTGGCAATGCATGCAAGCCCCTGCATCGAGGGGGTTACAGATTGTTGGCGCATGCAGGATTTACCTCTAGCTCACGAGGGGTGGGTATCATGATGAAGAAATCTTTTCCCCTTGTAGTACAGGCGACCTGGACAGACGATCAAGGGCGATACTTTGGGATTTTGGGCACATGGGAAGGACAGTCCATCACACTTCTGTCGGTTTATGTGCCCCCCGGCTTACAAGCTACAACCTTTAGGGACCTAGGGGCGATGCTGTTAGCTAGTCCGGAGGGTCTGTTAATATTTTGAAGGGACCTGAACTCAGTTGTCTCGGGTACACTAGATCGACACCCCGTGCAGTTAACTTCTCTTCTTGTTGGCTCCCCGACTTTCTTGAGACCATGGGGTTGGTGGATGGTTGGGGGTCCTATCACCCAAACACAGTGCAGCACACCTTTCCCTCCGGGGCCCATGGAAGCCTATCACGTATAGATTATTTTCTCATCCCCACATTCATGAAATTAAACATCTTGCAAGAGGCATTTCTGACCACCCGCCAATTTGGCTCCACGTGGTTCCCAGCTATAGACAGGTGGCCCCCATCAACCCGTGGTATTTCCGAGATCCTAAAATTTGCAAGGAACTCCTCGAGGCCATAGACAACTACTTTATTGACAATTAGGCCTCTGTGGAATCCCCGCAGATCCTTCGGGAGACCTTCAAAACTGTGATCCGGGGTCAGGCCCTCTCTTTAATCTCAGGAAAGAAGAAAGAGCGTCCGAGGGAAATGAAGTCATTGAGACGGAGATTGGCCAATTGGAGGCTGACCATATTTCAGACGACACACCCGATAAACTTCACCACCTCAATCAATCAATCAATCAGTCAATCAGTGACACTTATAGAGCGCGCTACCTACCCGTAGGGTCTCAAGGCGCTTAGGGGAGGGGGGGGGGTGCCGCTACTGCTCGAACAGCCAGGTCTTCAGCTTCTTCCTGAAGGAGAGGTGGTCTTGGGTCAGGCGCAGGTCGGTCGGGAGGGAGTTCCAGGTCTTGGCAGCCAGGTAGGAGAAGGACCTTCCTCCTGTAGTTGCTCACACTCAAACAGCAGGAATTTAGAGTGTTAGCGACTGACCAGGCTAAAGCCCTGAGGAGAGCTGCCCAGGGGTGGTTGTACAAGGTGGGAGACAAAACCGGGAAACTACTAGCGTGGTTAGACAAGAAAGAGTGCCCCAGCCGGCTGGTGCCCGAGCTCCATGGACAGGGGGGTGGGCCCTCACGGATCCCCAGGACATTGTGGACAGGTTTGCAACTCATTTCGGCGCTGCCTACTCCTCAGTGACTCCATATTCTGTGGAGGACTCCACCAGATGTTAGCCGACAAAACGTTGCCCAGGCTTTTGGTTACTGACCGCGACTTTCTAGATAGTGCTATATCCAATGAGTAAATAGCCACAGCAATCAGATCCCTCAAATCAGGTAAAGCCACAGGCCCTAATGGATTATCGATCGAACTCTACAAACTTAAACCAGACAGGCTGGCCCCATATCTTAAGACTATGTACGGGGATGCCAGAGTCAAAGGGTGCCTACCGATAGACCAGAGGACGGCAACCATAATCACCATTCACAAGGAAGGGAAGCCCAAAACTGAGTGTGGGTCGTACCGGTCGATATCCCTTTTAAATGCGGAGCCCAACATCCTGGCTAACCGGCTGATCACAGTGATCGAGGCACTGGTCCATCCAGACCGTTCGTGTTTTATTCCGCGTCGAAACACTGCACTTAACTTTACTTGCATAGGGTGCATGGCGTTCTGGGCAGGGCAGTCTCCATCCTGGAGCCAGCTATTATAGTATCCCTCGATGCGACCATGGCATTCAACACCATTGAATGGCCGTATCTTTGGGCGGTGTTGGAGAAGTTGGGGTTTGGCCGGAAATATATTCAATGGGTACAACTTTTATATGCTCTGCCTCTTGCCCAGGTGGTTGTTAATAAAAAAAATTCTGCAACCTTTGAGTTGAGTCGAGGGACCTGGCAGGGATGTCCATTTTTCTCTGGCACTGGAACCGCTGGTGGCCTGGATATGCAGAGACCCAATGATTCGAGGCATGCGCTGGTCTCCGGAATGGGAAGACCGTATCTCCCTCTACGCAGACGATATTCTGCTTTATCTGACGTATCCGAGGCGGTCCTTGATTGTGGTCTCAGATATCCTCACTGTTTTCAGTAGATTTTCCGGATACACTATTAACTGGAGTAAATCCCTGCTGTTTGTGGTGGCGGGAGAGCAGCCGGTCCCATCGCAAGGGTGTCCAATACAAATACACACTGACGGCTTCAAGTACCTGGGAATCTTTCTTTCCCTGGATCCTTCACTTCGTTATACCCAGAATTTACACCCCCCCTTTAATTAGGCTGTGAAAAGACATAAATAACTGGAAGTCACTTCCTCTTCCCCCTATTGGGAAAGGCGGCCCTTTTTAAAATGATGTCCTTGCCCCGGTTTTTGTATGTCCAGCAGAATTCCTTAGACCCGGTCCCGGCCTCCTACTTCAGGGAAGTAGAAGGGCCTCCAGCGAGATTTGGTATGGGATGGAAAGCCATGTATCGCTCTTGGCAAACTCTCCCTGAATTGGTATGATGGAGGAATCCGCCTCCCCGACATTAAAAAGTATTATTGGGCGCCTCACTGGGCCTCCATCAACCACGGTACCTACGCCCGACCCGAAGATCCAGGCTATAACATGCTCTCTGGTGGGAACTACAATAGAGCCCTTTATTCCAAACCACAACGCTTTCCACTTACAGACCGCCACCAAGCACTCAGTACATGTCTGGCACACAGCCTCTAAGGGCCTGGGATGGGAACGCAGACTTACACTTGCGACACCGTTATGGGACTCGAAACAGCTGGGTAGTTTTTGGAAAAGTAAGGGGTTTGACAAATGGGACCTAATAGGCCTCTCGTGCATTGGTGACCTGTGGGACAAGACGGACGTTAAATCATTCTCTGCACTGCAAAAACAATTTGAATTGGCTGACTCAGAACTTTTCCGGTACAGACAGGTTAGGCATGCCCTGTGCTCCCACTGGCAGCATGGTACTACCCCTCCCGAATCCTCCTCACTGGAAGATAGTCCTATCTGGGATGTGGGCATCTAGTACTCTATCTCATTGATATATAAAAAACTTATAAATAATATGTCAGACCCTCTTTACGCACTTCGAGAGAAATGGTCCAAAGATGGTATCGAGACGGAAGACGAGTAATGGCAGGGCGCCGTTTCCTCGCCCAGAGTCATGGCAATACCTGCTCGCCTCCGATTATTCCAGCTTAAAATCCTCCATAGGGTTTACGTGACTGGACCTCAGCTTGTACGAATGGGAAGATTGGACAAGGGTGAGTGCAGACGGGGGTGTGGTCAGTTTGGCACCTTTATGCATTTAATTTGGGAATGCGAGTTTATACAACATTTCTGGCGCCTCATACACAACACCATTAATGCAGTCTTGTTCACGCAATTCGCTGGAAGCCCGCAGATGCTTATTAAATATATGGGAGCCGACAAACCTAAATGATTACACAACACAGTGGGTTACTTTGGGGCTTATGACTGCCAAGAGAAATATTGCCCAGCGGTGGGAAGCACTACTTCCATCTACAGTGAGAGACTGGAAGAAAGATTTGGACTGGTCAATGTTTCGGGAGAAAAAGTGTATGTGGCCCGAGGGTGTCTTAAGATTTGGACTCGAGTGTGGGGTTTGTGGAATGCCTATCAGGGGGATATATGTCAACCTCCACTTGACGCAAGCAACAAAGATCCCCTTCGCCCTAGACTTTCCAGGCTATATTCTGTAATGGTTTCTATTGCCTATTGTAGTAGTGCTGCCTGATTTTTTACTTCTTCTGTAAGGTGATTGAAATGCTTGTTAATAAAAAGTTTTTTTTTAAACTATTTGGATTTGTCAATGTTTTTTCAAGCACTATGATATGACCAGTGTTAATCGCGCCATAGTACTTTTTTTTTTTTTTTTACTTCCAGCCCTGCTGCTGTACAACAGAACTGAAAAAACACTGACAAAGCCAATAGATAGTACATATTAGAGAAATATTGGTTTTACCAATGCTTATTGTAAACAGCGAAGGGAAGAGCAAAATTTTCTAAAATGTCTAGAAATATTTTAAATTAAAGCAGAAGGCAATGCCTTCCTGGGATGCCTTTTACAGTGTTAGTACTTCATCATAGCTGTTTCTGCGGACACATCTTATCAGTGACTAAGCACAGACCTTCTATCAAGATAGGTAACAACACAGCTCGTCCTCATCTTCATTGTCTCTTAAATTCCACCTTCTGCCTTTTGGTCCGCTTGTCACTATTTGCTTATGGCTCTGACAACCTATTTAGCCCCTTCGCTGCTAGGCTAAGCCTTTTTTTTGGCTATTTAACCGCTTGCGCGCTAGCGGGTTTTCCTGCTGTGCGCTGAGATATGTAAAAACCCTCGTTACATGACAAGGTCAGCTCGTCATGCGCGCAGCGCAGGTAACGCCCATGACGAGCTGACCTTGTCATTAGCGTCGAAGGGGTTAAGGTGGTTCACACTAAGACCCCTGTAACGTTTTAACCACATAAGGTACCCACGGCAAATTTGCGTCATTTTCTTCCAACATCATGGGGATTCTAAAGGTACCCAGGGTTTGTGGATTCCCCTGGAGGGGGACTCCGAAATTAGCCAAAATACTGCAAAATATTATTATTTTTTTAATGAAAAATGGGAAAAAAGTGCTGCAAATGAAAGTCTGTTTTTTCCCTGCAAATGGTATAAAAAAAGGATTTGTGGGGCTGAAATCATCATTTTCCCAGCTTTTAGGGAATGACGGACTTTTTGTCAGAAAACCAAAAATTTTTTACACAGTTTTGGCATTTTTCTGGGACATAGCCTTTTTGCTATTTTTTGTGCTTTCAACCTCCTTCCAGTAATGGTAGAAATGGGTATGAAAGCAATAATGGATCCTGGAAAGCTATATATTTTAGAAAAAAAGACAAAATTCTGAATTCAGCTAGGGGTCATTTGTGTAGATTCTTCAATTCCATTTGTGCCAACGTTTTCACCTGTAACTTCTTTTAATTATGACAGCTCTTTGAAAGCAATATACCGTTACATTTGCTGGACCTTACTGGTTGTGGGGATATATAGGACTTGTAGGTTCACCAAGAACCCGACGAACCCAGAGCCAAAAACTGAGCAGGCACTTGCAATGTTTTTTTTTTATTATTTACTGGGTATATAGCAATTATTCTGGGAAAATGTATATGGAAAAATCAGTATGAAAGAAACCTATGTCTTTCTGAAATGGGAACAAAATATTGAGTTTAGAAACAGCAGATATTTGCACATTTCCGAAATTGGGAATACTCTTACTAGCATGAGAATTATCCGTCATTTTTCAAAATGACTTTTTTTACTCATTGTCTTTCATTTGGAAGGCAGAAATGCATCAAAAGGCAATAGGTAATAACAGTTGCTTTACAAGTCTGAATTACCCCAAGTCTCCCGATAAAAATGGTACCTCACTTGTGTGGGTAGGCATAGTGCCCAAAACAGGAAACGGCTCAAAACGCAATGTGAACACACCACATTTTCACAATGAAAAATTTCCCTTTTTTTGCAAAGTGCCTAGCTGTAGTTTTTTAACCCTGGCTCTGCCAGCACCTAGGGAAACCTAGCAAAACTATACATTTTTAAAAACTAGACACCCAGGGGAATCCAGGATGTGGTGACTTGACTGGCTCTCACCAGATTCTGTTACCAAGAATCCCTTGCAAGGAAAAAAAATCTCCAAAAAACACATTCTCCTCACATTTCTGTGGTGGAAAGTTCTGGAATCTGCACGGATCCACAAATTTCCACCCCCCCCCACATTCCCCAAAGTCTTCCGAGAAAAATGGTACCTCACTTGTGTGGGAAGGCCTAGTGCCTGCGACAGGAAACGGCATAAAACGAAATGTGGACACACCACAATTTCACAGTGAAAAATGACCCTTTTTTTGCAAAGTGCCTAGCTGTAGTTTTTGAACCCTAACTCTGCCAGCACCTAGGGAAACCTAGCAAACCTATAAAATTTTTAAAACAAGACACCCAGGGAAATCCAGTATGGGGTTACTTGACTGGCTCTCACCAGGTTCTGTTACCCAGAATCCCTTGCAAACCTAAAGAATTGTCAAAAAACACATTTTCCTCACATTTCTGAGGTGGAAAGTTCTGGAATCTCCATGATCCACAAATTTACACCCACCCCGCGTTTTCCCAGGTCTCCCGAGACAAATGGTACCTCACTCTCGTGGGTGGGTCAAGGACCCGCGACAGGTAAAGGCCCAAAACCTATTGAGGCTACATCAAAATTACCTCTCACAAACCAACCTGGTTTTGCAATGGGGGTCCCATGAGTTTTTGGCCTGGGGGTCGGCGGCCATCTAGGGAAACCTACCAAACCCACCCATTTCTGGAAACTAGACACCCGGGGGAGTCCAGCAAGGTATGGCTTGCATGGGTCCCCCAAAATTCTCTTACCCAGAATCCCCTGCAAACCGCGAATGTTGCTTAGAAAATCACCTTTTTCTCCAATTTCTGTCGGGGAAAGTTCTGGAATATGCTTGGATACACAAATTCCCTCCCACCCAGCGTTCCCCTTCATCTGCACTGAGAGTAGCTTCATCATCCGATGATTCCATGTGGAGAGAAAACTCACTACCTGAATCTTCCCCTCTCTCCTCTGCCTCAGATGCAGAGTCGGTCTCTGAACCATGGTCAGAGGAAGACTCAAAAAGCATACCAACAACCTGTTGAGCAGTAATCCTGTGGCTAAACATTATCCTTACTAAGAAAGAAGACTGCACAAACAAGTCAACAACAACCAACACTGTGCAAAATAAGTAATAAACAAAGTGTTGCTTTAGCACAAAGATCTATATACTCAAAAACAATGTAACTCTCTATATAATATAATATAGCTACACTCACCAGTACCTACTCTGCAGAGACACAGCAAAAAGCAACAATATCGCACTAGAAAGAAAAAACAAAACCAATCACTCATAAGACAACGTACACATCGAGCACTAATGCAAATAGATTTTGGCACTCAAAAAACAGAAGCCAAACATACTGCTATTACACCATTTGCAAAAAACACATTCATGTAGGGAAATTGAACTAATTTAGAGTAAATAGTACATACAAATTCTCTTAAACACATGCAACTACACAAGCTGCAGAACCATCAGTAACAAAACCGAAACCAGGAGCAGTCTAAAGAGCAAAAGCCTTGAACTACAATAAAACAGAGAAATAAAAAATGACAATTACATTTCACAAACAGTAATACATAAAAAATTATAACACACAATGTCAGTACCCAAATGGTCAATCTGCCAGATGGGCCTTCAAATAGGGCTTAGAAAATGGGGATTAGGTGGGGTTTTCTGACAAGGCACTCCTTTCCCCAGGTGGGGCAGAAAACAACAGACAGATATTTGCTGCCCCTTGCAAAAAAACAACAGATCCACGGTGTCTAGTAGGGTTTTCTGCCTTCCCCTCCCACCTAGGGCAGAACGTCCAAAAAAGGGGCAGATCTGTAGGGGGCAGAAAATACACAAAATTAATTTAACCCCTTTGGAAGAGACCGTTGGCCAAGGGGTCGCTTCCATTATCTATAAAGGAAAATCCCTGGTGTCTACTGGGGTTTTATGCCCCCCCATACCCGGGGGCAGTAAGGCCAAGAAAAGAGCCGACTGCCACCAAGGGGTGGGGGGGGGGCGGCAGGCAGAAAAAACATCCACAAATTATAATCTGCTTTGGAAGCGAACCTTTCCCAAGGGTTCGCTTCCCCACACTAAAAAACACAATCCCTAGTGCCTAGTGGGCCAGTGGGGCAGAAAGGTCAAAACAGCGGGCATATCTGTCCCCGGGGGGGTAGGGGCAGAAAAAACCAGCACAAATTCTGAGCCCTTTGGAAGCGACCCTTGCCCAAGGGGTGGTTCTAATTAAATTAATTAACCCTGGTGGCTAGTGGATTTTAGAAAGGCTATAAAAATGGGCCGATGTGCCCCTGGGGGGGGGGCAGAAAAACATCCTGAAAAAAATGCATCCCTTTGGAAGTGACCTTTGCCCAAGTGGTCACTTCCATCGAGGCGCTTCCATCTAAATATTAATGGCCCAAAGACCAACCCTGGTGGCAGGTGGGGATTTCAGCCCCCCCTGGTGGCAAAACAGCTGAAAAAATGGGCCAATTTGCCTCCAGGTGGGGGGCAGAACAACATGAAGATAAAAATGCTCCCCTTTGGAAACGACCCTTGCCCAAGGGGTCGCTTCCATCTACATAGTGATGGCCCAAAAACAAACCCTGGTGGCTATTAGGGTCTTCTGCCCCCCCCCCCAGGGCAATACAGACCGATATGCCCGGGAGGGGGGGGGGGAGCGCAAAAAAAAATCAAGAAGAAAATGCACCCCTTTGGAAGCGCTTCCATCTATTTACTGGTGGCACAAAAAAAATCCTTGTGGCTAGTGGAGTTTTCTGCCCTCCCCCTGGGGGCAAAACGGCCAAAAAACGGGCCGATTTGCCCCTAGGGGGTCAGAAAAACATAAACTAAAAAATGCTCCCTTGCCCAAAGGGTCGCTTCCATTTAAATCAAATGAATCCCTGATGCTAGTGGGGGCATTTCTGCTGCACGATCTTGACGCTGTGCACGATCGTGAAGCAGAAATGCCCTGCAAAGAGACATCAGGGGAGAGGAAAATCTCTTTCCTCTCTCCTGATGCCTCGATGCTTTGTGCAAACCCCCACAGGAACACAGAAACCTACCTTGTTCTCTCCGCCTGGAAGCAAATGGATTCCAGAGCGTCTGGTACTTCCTGATGATGTCGGCGCGCGCTGTGCACGCTGACATCATGGGATTCCCATGGCGGGTCAGGGGTGGCAGCGGAAACTCTTCCGCTGCGGGGGTGAAATCAGACACCCATGGGGGGAGCGCCAGCGCTGCCCAGAAGGGTGGGTGCCATGACAGAGCGGTTCCGTTATGAGCACACGCCAACCGTGGCTCATGACAGAGCGGTTCCGTTATGAGCACACGCCAACCGTGGCTCATGACGGAACCACTCCGTCATCAGCATCGAAAGGGTTAATACTTGTGCACCGAGCTCCCCTGCACATAGCCATGCTGACCAGACTCTGCAGCATGTTTGGGACCCTCAAGGCCAGGCTTTGTGGGCTGTCCCTAACAGCGGCATCGCCTGGGTTGCCCTTACCCGGGGCAAGGAAAGTCTCTTTCCACTTTTCTTT